>NC_091828.1:99263333-99576666 GCF_038994185.2 Dermacentor albipictus | reverse complement strand
ACTGATGGAGACATTTTGCAACAAAATCTCAACCATGTACAGTCTTGGTGTGCCCATTGGCTAATGACTCTTAATCCCAAAAAATGTAAACATATGTCATTTACCCGTAGTCGTACACCCTTCTTACCTTCTTACACAATAGCCAACAATCAGATTGAAACAGTAAAATCATTCAAGTACCTAGGCGTCATAATTTCCTGTGATCTTAACTGGGGCACGCATATCAACACCATAGTATCATCGGCGAACAAAACACTCGGATTTATGAGGCGACACTTGCGTCATGCGCCTCAGGATGTCAGACTTGCAGCGTACAAATCGCTTATCAGGCCTAAAGTCGAATATGCGTCGCCAATCTGGAACCCATATCAAAAATATCTCGTTAACGCACTTGAGCGCTACCAAAATCGTGCGGTAAGATACATTCATTCATCCTATTCATATGACGTAAGCATATCATCTTTAAAAGAGAAATCTGAGTTACAGTCTCTCTCGCACCGCCGTAAGATAGCCAGCGTTGCTCTCTTTCATACGTTTTTCTACAGTTACCTTAATCGTGAGCCATACATCATTCCACCCGCAAGAATATCGCAACGCGCTCGTCATCCACTCCAAGTTTTAAAAGCACGCTCACACACAACTACCTTCTCTGCTTCTTTTTTTTTTGCGAACAGCAACTGATTGGAATGCCCTTCCCAACCATGTTGTATATACAAATAATCACCATGCGTTCATTGCTGAGGTTGCTTCTATTTTGTCAAATTAATTACCATTTTGTACAAATTCATCACCTACTGTACTTTTTGATAGTATGCAATGTATCTACCTTTCTACATATGTTACACTAGTTACAAAAATGATTTGTCCATTACCACTGTTTCTTCTCTTCGGCCAAATTTACTATTATTCTTTATTCTATATGACAATTTGACACGAGTAAGCACTTGTTTGTACAAAGTATGTATCACTTTTCAAATGTTTCGTTTGTTATCATGTAGAATTTTTTGTTACAAGATGTACCCCACCCCTTATGTAACACCCCTGATAAAAGGGCCTTTAAGGAAATAAACTGACCTGACCTGACCTGACGAAGACGCCAGGACTGCGTCCAGCGGACCTGTGTTTGCCACTGAGTAGTTCAGCTACGCAGAGACAATGCACCGGTGATCTGCGATCAGGCGGCAGAGGAGGGCGATGGCCGCCTGCTCGGTGTGGCTCTGAAATCGGCGGCGAATGCTCGGCACAGTCACGACGCTCACTTCTCCGAGCGCGTCTCTCGTGTCTTCGCTGATCTGAAGGCCCACGTGCCACAAGACTTTGTTTCAGGCTGTCAGGTGTCGCAGCAGTTGACAGACGCGATTGTGGCCTCGCGTGCAGTTCAGACGAAGAAGCTCGGCAGAAACCAACTCGCCCTCCATGGGAAATCCACGATCCAGGCACAGATGTCCAAGTGATCGCCTCGGTGCCGACGTGGCCACCGTCTATCGTCGGGACAGGTGTCTGTGACGCTATCTCAAGCGGCAGCTACTTTTTATACACCCGCTGTGCGTAGCCTAATCTTTAGCCAATCATAAGACGCATAGGTAACAAGACCGTTTAATGCGTCGCCAATGTCAGAGGGGAGCTAGGAGAGTTCAAGAGGTAAGTAACAAAATTGATAACGCATATCATTTTCGTGCTTGGTTTTGCGCGATGCCAAAATTTTTACCGAGGCGTTGAGATATCGGTTCGAAAATATGCGTTCTGCGCATGAGAATTGGGGCAATTGCGAGGATGAAAAAAAGAGAAGAGAAAGAATAAAGACAAATGGAAAGTTGTAGCGTCTTCTGAAAGGCGAGGCATCGATAACGCACAGCTCACTTTAAGATATGACCTAACAACGTGCGTACACGTGGGGCAGTTGCCGTCATTACCATTTAGGTGTCTACTGGGTGCTCTTGGTTGTCAGGGATTCTAGAAAAGGATGATTACGTGACATTTTTAGCGAACGTAAGCGGACGACGGCACCCCCCCCCCCTCAACACCATTTTGAACAACGTTTCTCGTGTGGGAGCCGAAACATCTTACTTTTATAAACTTTCGTTGGTCGGTGTCCGTTTTCAATTGTTATGTATGCTCCCGACCAGACTGTTCTCCGTCCCATTCTCAATATCAAGCGGACACATACACCTAGCGCCGAGCACGACAATGTGGTCGTGGTGCTAAGCAACCAACTGCGTACGCGTATATAATTAAGGTTACCGAGAACAGCCAGTAGGCAGATAAATTGTGGTTAGCGTCATGGTCATAGAGCTTCGTACAAGCACCACCAGAGTGAACTGTGGCGATAGAGTCTACGGAAGCTGCAAGCAGGGTAGTTCGGCCAGCAGGGGAACGATGGCCAGAATATGGATTTGGCCATATACTTCGTCCTCCTGGCTCCAAACAGCTTCTTGACTTTGTAATATGTGATCATTCTTGAAGTTCCAGATCATAAATAATTAGATAAACTGCCATAAA
This sequence comes from Dermacentor albipictus, assembly GCF_038994185.2. Classification (NCBI taxonomy): domain Eukaryota; kingdom Metazoa; phylum Arthropoda; class Arachnida; order Ixodida; family Ixodidae; genus Dermacentor; species Dermacentor albipictus. The sequence continues at coordinate 99,574,167 of NC_091828.1, read as the reverse complement.
TCTGTCCGACGGCAGATATAGAAGTCGGGACAATTGGCACAGAAGGCAAATAATAAGAATCTCGCGCTATGGACGCATGACCAAGTGAGAATCTTATCGCGTTCTGCATTTAAAGAATTCATATATTGCTTAGAATTATAGGCCAAATTAGGCCTGAAGACAAAGCGTTATAAACAAAGCCGCTAGAGCGTCTGAATCCACAAGCACGAAGATGAGACACATCCGTGTACATAGCCATCAGTCCCATGGTGGCTGAACAACTGCAGCGCCAGATTTCCCCTAGTAATTGTAGTAGGAAACTCTATGGTACTAGTGTCCGTATGCTTGGGTATACTTTATGCATTGCGATTGGCGCTGTACAAAAGTGCTTCGTGGTTTAAATTGGAGGGTGTAACGAGCTAATGGGTTTTGAGATCAATGCGTGTCTCGCCATAACGAAGGTCGGTTGCTAGCGTTGCCTGAGGGGTGTGTCACATTGTCGATAAAGGCTACTGATGAGGGCTGCCACCAAACATGTCATCGCTTGCAGTTTATTGGCTCTCCATCTCAACCACGAAACTTTTCTTTCAGGTGATTGCTGCAATGGTATTTGCGAATTAACTACGTAAATACTCTACACGACGCGCCGTTGTGTTAGCATCCATGAGTAGTTCGTTATGGCGGCCTGTTTCAGAGAGCGGTGAAAGTAGCAGCGAGCTTTTTTCATACGAAATGCGTGCCTAAGTATTTCTTTTACGCTATATTAAGTGCCCATATTTGAGTAGAACAACTCACCAGAGCAATAAGGAACATGATGACAGCTTCGCCGGTCAGTGTCTTTCTAACGGTGATAATATGTGGACACTAGGTGCCAAGATTTTCTTACATGTAAAATGTCATGTCCCTCGTAGCTAATTACTATGAGAATGCTAAGTGTTCAGCAAAGCATCACACACAATTTCGTGTGTTGAATTTGCAAGCATTCTTTATACGCAAGATTTATAGACAGACACGCCGCATATATGCATTGCGAGACCAGTAGACTCCTTCAACGCTACATAGTTTGCCATATCCAATCCGCAAATAGTGTCGAATAAAGCGCTTTTGAAGAAGCAATTCTGTGGTTCAGGCATGGCAGCTGAAAGAAGCCCACCTACCCTAGTATAGGTGTGGCTCGAGCCAACAATATCCCGAACATACTCGAAGGGAACGAACGCACCCGGCAGCTGAGCGAGCCGGCATTTTCGGCATTCTAGCCGCGAAGTCACTCGCAAGAGGGTGCCACTGCAAGTTCTCTCCACTAATATTGCACTGACGCAACTGGATCCACAAGAATGCCTCTTCAGCAGTGTAGCCGCTGACTTCTGACACACATCCCTAAGCTTTTCCTCAAGAGTGCATTGATTTACCTCTCTAAATTGATAAACTTTATTTTTTTTCGTTTTGCAATTTGATCCTTTACTACCGGTCGAAGGTAGAATATTGTGAGCCTTCATGCGCACAGTGGTGCTTAGTAGGCGCTAAACTTTGTCCTGCGCGCATATCTCAACCGTTACCGAACAATATACGAGTCACGTTCCTTTTCTTGCACTCTTCCGGTGGCCACAGCTCGTAAATAAACGAAAGTCATTGTCGCGTCTAGGTGCTGCAGGCTGGTAGTAACGTGACAGCCAATGAAACACCCAAATAATGACGCGCGTGTCATTCTACCCACTGACCTCGTGACCCTACTAAACTTGATTTTGAAACAACGTAACCGCAAGCCTTCTTGCGCCGTTCAAATGCACGTTCAGCGGAAGGGTATAAATGGGCGGTGCGAATTGAAGCCGCCACTGCAAATGCATACACCCACGACAGACGGTCGACGCAACACGGACGTCCGTACCACTTCCACAATTCCCGCAGTTCTCCAGAGACGCTGATCTTCTTGCAAAGGTGAAGTCGCTGGTTCGGGGATGATTCCCTCTACGTGCACACGGGGCCACCGTCGCGTCTGTCATCTGTTTCGACACCTGACAGCTTGCAACAAAGTGCTGTGGCACGCCGGCCTTCAGCTCAGAGAAGAGTCTCGCAACAAGCTCGGAGACCTAAGCGTCCGGACGGTGCCGGGCGTTTGCCTCGGATACCCACGTTGCCAATTGTGCACCCACAACGAAGAAGCAGCCCTGTCCCTCTTACGCTGCCTCCTCAAAGGGCACCGGTGTATCGTCTCAGTGGCGGCAAACTACGGTGCCGCGAACACAAGCCAGCTGGCCGAAGCCCTGCAATCCTCGTCGAGACTCGAGAGGCTCACCCTATTCGGCAATGCAAGCGACCAAGTGGAAGTCTTCGAGCAGTCTCCCGGATGTTCAGTCGGCCATGCGTGTTCCGCCGAGCGAATGCAAATTCCCGCCCGCCTGTTGGAAAAAGATGGCGCCGGACTGGTCTCGCTGGACGTATCGGAGCTGAAATTAAGCGCTGACATGGGGAAGAAGCTCATCGATGCGCTTCTAAGAAATGACACCATCACTGAACTGACTGTCGGGGGCTGCTTCTTTGCTTCAGGCCCCCTCGAAGCCGCATCGGTGTGGTTCACGGAATATCTGGTCAAGAAAAACGGGACGCTCCGGAAACTCAAACTGGTAGAACGCCAGCTCGTGTTCGCAACCGCGGCGTTGCAGACGCTGGCGCAAGGCATACGCACAATGACGACTTTGGAAAGTTTATCCGTGGAAGGCCAGGCCGCGAGCAAGGACTGCGCGCTGTTCTTGGAAGCCGTAGCCCATAGCCCGTCTCTGCAAAGTGTGTGCTTGCTGCTCGAGCGAAGTGACGAGGACTTCCTTGATCCACAGGCGGTTGAAAACGTCGACGCACTCGGCGTTCCTACTTGGGTGTTAGCGTTGCAGGAAAACAGCAAGCTGAAGCATTTAGAGCTTAGCTTAACGTGGTCCACCAGGGAAGACTGCTACCTCTTGCTCGAAGCACTTGAAAAGCAGTGCCACCTTAAAATGTTGACATTGCAAACCGTTCCGCGCGATTGTGGTATCGAAGAAATTTGTCGCATAATACGGGATCGTGGCGTTGGCAAAAGGGTGCGCATCGGAAGCTATGTCGTTCACCCCGAGGACGCTGAAATAGTTTCTGCGTGTGAGGCAGTGACAGCCCTCACTTTCCGTTCCTTTATCTTCCTAGCAGACTTGGCTGCTTTGAGAAACACGTTTAACGTCATCGCTACTTGCAACCACGTAACGTTGCTTCGCGTGTACCTTCATTTCTTCGATAACGACGCGTTCGCATTGCTAGCTGCATACATTACGGGATCAAGCTACATCAAGGCAATTCAGCTAATTATCGAAATATATGACTTTGGCGTAGACTGGGACGAAATTGAACAGGAGCACGACGAGTCCCTACGTCAGTCGCTATCTAACTTGTGTGAAGCGCTGTCTTTGAATCGGAGCATCAGCAATATCTATCTGGACTCCACGATCGAATTGCGCCACGAAGATTGTCAGATGCTCGCCGACGCCGCTTTGAACAACCGGCAGCTTTACGAGCTCATTCTCCCAGCCGTCAGAGGCAGCTCTGTGCCTGTATTCCTGCGGCGTCTGCTGTCGCGGTTAGCCGAGAACTACAACCTACTTCTCCTGGAGATTCCCTTCTGCCTGCAGCACAACGACGAGATGTGTGCTGCCCAGGATGTCGTGCGGCGTAACTGCGGCCTCGCACAGCGGGCGGCCCGGTTCGTGATGGGAGACCACGGCCCAGAATGCGCACGACCCTTCGAGCTCCTCTCGGAGGACCCGGTACTCGTCGAGAGTGTCCTGCGCAAGCTAGAGCAGGACCGGGGCCCGGCGAAGGTGACCGGGAGTGAGAAGGCCGACGCCGTGTCCGAGATCGAGAAAGCCCGCCAGCTTCTGCGCAATGCGGACTTACACACTTACATGAAGATGACGGGCGTCGTCCAGGAACGGGTCGAGTGCGAGGTCCAGCAAGACGGTAGCAAGCAGTTGGACCAGCTGAACGAATACTGCGTTCTGCACATTCTTCGGTACCTGAAGATAGCGGACGTCGTGGAAGGTTGAAGCTATCTGGACGAGGTCGCGTCCTCTGTGTTTCGCGCCTCTCCAACAGCATTCTGGATACTCGCTACAAAAGAGATGCTCCATTAAATATGTCGTGGGCATTTGCAAAGAGTGGCAAGTCTTCACGGTAATTTCGGCTACCCAGCGTAATTACAGTGCGACGAAGCATTCTAGCGAACCGCAAACACGCCCTGGTGCCAGTCTGCGCATCGAGCTGAGACTCTCGGTGTTCGTGCCCTACAGTTTCCTTGATGGCAGCACACGTGAAGCCACTGCTGGATCGTTTAGCGGAAGCTTTACCTGTGGTTCATGTCCGAACTCGTTGTTGGAATATATTGACGCGTGCACTGCATGTACTTCTTTTGTGTTTTACCAGTGACCACCTTTGAACGGCTATTTTAAACGTTATCGCGTGGTGCAAAACACGTCTGCATTTTTCAGGACTTTTTCGACTGGCGTAGCTGATTGTCTGTTGCATTTGTCGTCACCTAACCCTGTTTTCTATGTTTATGCACGACGCGAATGTGTTGCATTTCCTGAAAGATGCGTAAGAGCCACCATCACGCTATGACGGTCGACTGGTCATGTATGAAAGCCGATGCGCTGGCCACACGCTGATGAAATCTTGGACGGCGACTGACTGTGCTCGCCGCTATCGTTGCACTTTTAGTGCAACTTGCTTTTCTGGGAGCAAATTCGCCCAATAAAGAGTTTTATGATTAACTATTTTTGGTACTGGGTTCTTTGCCATCGCAACAAGGTGTCAATGTAGAAATAGCACAAGTGGTCTATGTAGACAGCTGGTGAATCTATACAAATACCGTTTTTAAAGCGCCATTCTTAGACGGCCGTTCCCGCACATTGAGTCGGCGTCCTCGGCGTGATGGAGCGAACGAGCACAGCGAAGAAGGAAGGAGGGAAACCAGAGCGCAGCGGGGTATGAAAGACGACAATAGCGAAGACATCGCGAGAAGGAAAGCGTAGTGCCATGCAAGACGGGCTCTGTGGCGACCACCGCTATGAGATGGCGCTAGAGTAGCGGCCCGCCGTCTGTTCAGGGACAGAATGTGGCGACCTCCTCAGCGCGTCGGCCCGGCATTTGACTACCTTCGGGATCGTCCCACGTATGGAGAGCGCTTAAGGCGTGCTTCACCTCTGCCGCGGGTCGCTCAGGTATTGCACTATGTTCGAGATTGGCCTCGTAGGAAAAATATTGTTGGTCTACGCGAAGACACGATCCGGCAGATCCTAGCCATAGACAGATTATCTGTAAAGGTTGCCACAAATACCAGTCGGTTGAGAAGAGAAAGGAAGAGCTGGAACACAATGTTTGCGAATCTGTAACTCTGAAAGATACTCGAATGTTCGTTTCACAGACTGTATGTGTTAGAGCATCTTCAGACACGCGGGGTACAGAAGTTTACAAATTACGTGTAACTTGTTGCAGTTCTTACGTGGGTTTGGCATAAATGCTACCCACACATTAGTGCTATACTTCTTGTCAACTTTTGAGCGCAAGAACGTGGACATGTGAAAAGATGCTGTAGTAGGCGATCAGAATCTATTAGCATGTTTTTTATGTTCTTACTTTCTCGCGGACAACGTGCACACACATCGGCGAAGCGCCGTTGGGATCTAATCGGATCGTTATCATGGGTCATGTGCGTCCTTCAAATGCGGCTTTATGTTCTGCGTAACCTGGTGCTGCAAGTATCTTCCGCATTTAGCTTACCATGGACCAATATCGTTGATCGATAGATATCTACAGAGGATTACATGTTACTGGCTGTAAAAATACAGGTCTGTGCACGCCTTTGTCAGCCTGCATACGCAGCGGATTTGTCGTACCGCGTAGTCGTTTCTCGATCGCATGCGACCCAGGGCACAATAACACGGATGATATATAGCTTGCTGTAATTGCGTTTCGACGTGAAACGTCTTTAAGGGGGGTCGAACCTGCTGAAACCCATGCGTGGAAAACAAGGTAACTGTGGCATATTCGCGTCAAGCTTCGCAACCATACTATACCCACGTCCCTCTTTCTGTAGAGGAGTGAAGCCATTACTCGGCCCTGCCCACGTGTCGCATGCGATAATGGTGGCGCTGTCGTCCCGTGCATGACGCAATCGGAGGTAAATTGAGCCTCGCGCGCGGCGTTCAGAGAGGCGCATATCTGGGCAGCATACATTTTTCCATCCGAGCAGGAACGGTGGTGTCTGAGAGAGCTCAGCATGCCGCAGTAGGTATAACTTATCCGGCTCAAACCGGCGTTCGTCGGGAGTTCTGCAAGGGTTACAACTGTGCATTATGTTGTAAAAAAATTTCATGCGTGCTCGGGTACGACCTCCCTCTCCATGCGTTCGACACATGCGGTTCAAGAACGACGTGGACGTATTCGGGCAACAAGGCAGGGAGATATCCGACACCTTCGACTACCACGGTTCGTGTTCGTATTCATGGCGAGTACAAGCGCCGGTGATTGAAGCAAACGAGAGGGCACCACAACCCTCTGTAATGTGCGGCGCGGGCTCGAGCCGCTGCAGAAGCCACGGGGGTCCCGGACTAGGGTACCCCCCCCCCCCCTAGACTTTGTAAGGGCTGGGCCCTTAGGGCGCAGCTCACACCTCTCCTGTAAATAGAAGAATAAAGTTGATCGCCACCACCACCAGGCTCGAGCAGGGCAGGGAAGCCTCGGGCCCCACCAGAAAGGAGCGAGGAGCCACTTTTTCTGCCTTCGTGCTCCTACACTATCTCCAAAACAAGTGAGCCCGCCTCGAATGGAGAGTGAGCCCGATTGCAAAAATTAGACCGCAAACACCCCCTCCATCTAGCTGTAACATAAGTTAGGCATGACTGACCTTTGAAATGGTTGAAGAAGATGTACCTGATGGAACTTGTGTATTTGGTTACGCAAATTCTGTAGCCAAGTGACCATACACCATTCGCAGCCCGCACAAGATGTTTCACGTATCCCACAGCCTGGCGTAGCAAGTGACCCAAGAGCTGAAGATAAAGAAAAAAAACAAAAGAAAAACCCCGAGTCAGTGAAAAGGAGGTCGGAGGACGTCATGTGCTTTTGCAGGGTAAAGATTTACGTAATTTTTGTCGCATATCTGTACACGTGTACTTGTGTGAGAGAGTTTCCCTTTCTGTCGCGCGGCGCATATCGCGATCCCATCACCCTCGCCCACTATGCGTACATAATCGCTGGCCGCAAAGCCATAGTTTCTCGATGGCAAAGCTGTGGTGTTCTTTTTGTCCTTTATACTCCATGTGTGTCATTCGGCCACGTTAAGTTTCTGCCATGCAATAAAGCATGTTTCAAGTTCAGTCGGCCTCTTCATTCACGAAGCCCTAGAACACGACAAATTTATCTTGCATTTGTGTCATGTAGGAGGGAAGGCCGTTTTTATTCGTGCTGCTGATGAAAAAATAAAAGACGTTTTGAAAAATCAGTCAAATGCTATTTTCTTCATGACGAACGTTATCACGAACTGTAACCCGGCCGCGCCTGGAACGCTGCCAGCCTTTGACAACAAGTTGACGTACTTAGAACAAAATTCTGAGCAGTGATCGCGAGACCTTTAGGTTCTTGAAAGAGAATATCTAACCGGTTTGCTATTTCGTAGACCAGGTCTCATCCTTGGACTCTAAATGAGCAATCCGACCACTCAAGAACAAAACTCGGCCAATCGTCTTCATAAATTCCGCGATGAACTTACTATAAATCATTTAGGAGGCTCGGAGCAACGGTTTTCGGCGCCAGTAGGGCGGTAATTACCACTAAACGACGAGAGGCAATGTAACGACAAGGGTCAAAATAAACGTTCTAAATCACGGGATAAAATGACCGCACGCGACATCGGCGCGGCGAAGCGATGTCACGTGATCTCACTTTCGACCCAAAAGCGACCTCCGCGCTGCTGCTACCAGTTTCGGCCATCGCACTCGGTACCTTTGGGTAATCTGCGGCAAGTGCAAGTCGGCCTGCGCGATAACTCGTCAAATATACTCACACTCGCCTAAGGCTTGAAATAAATGAATATTGAGTGGTTCTGTCAGAGAATTCAGAGTTCTGCCGGAAAGACGAAGCACGGATTGCGATAGGAAAATTACTAGATAGCGGTACGAAGTGCAGGTAATGTTTTATCAGCCGTGTGAACTTGTAAACATTCTCTTACTAACTAAATTAACAATGATAGAATATGTAAGCGTGACTCAACGAGGATGTAGAACGAAAGGGACATACGGAGGCAGCGTTGTCTGCTGTTTTCTACGTCCTTGTTCAGTCGCGCTGACACATTCTATCACGGATTCAAACTATCTAGCCAGTCAGCGTGTTCTAACTGAATTGACCAGCACGGCGCCACGCGCGCACATGTAAACATGAACACACATCGCTCGATGACAGCGGAAACTGTCCGTGAAAACGCTGGAGCTTGGAATCGGGGCAATAGTCGTGAGGCAATTGACCTCCGTGCATCTGTCGCACCAATGCGTACGAAACGTCTTAAACACAGCGCATACGACGCTACCGGGACGACGCGCACTCTGCAAACATCGTTGATCCGTTTGAAGATGAGTCCCTAGCGGGCGTGCTCTTTAGCCACGTTGCAGACTGCTTTCAAGACATACGAGCACCGGCAACGCGTCCCTATGGCGTCCGCCAAAGGCGTCCACTACGGCGTCTGCGACTCCCGTGACAACGCCGTGGTGGACGCCGCGGTTGTCTCCACTCTGTATGGAACGGCGGGCGAGGAGAACGTCGAGGGACGATAACAGCCGGCGTAGAAGAACGCCCTTCCACCCCGCCTCACCACCCTGCCTCGCATGCCAAAAGAGAAGTCACGCATGCGGGCCTCGTTCCTCGCTCTCCGCATTCGAGATTGAACCGCGCTCGCCGACTTACCCTCACTTGCTTTCACTCATACTGAACCACACAGCGACGGCGACGGGAGATATATGCCTGGAGTGTCAATGTAATTGCAATCGGAATAACAAAAATGTGGAACGCTTAGCGATTTTGCTTGTCATCTTTGCGCAGGGGCGATGCAAATCTTGTCTGCATCGTTCCAATTTTTAGTATATGTACATTGGAAGCGCCACCTGCTAATCTTTCGTTCAACTACAAATCGCCTTGATTTCGGTGCTACCAAAGCAGCGGCGAGAGTTCTTTAATATCCTAATATTTGAGGCCCCGATGGTTAATGTATCAAAGAAAGTGCCGTGTTTTACAGGTATTAGGATTATTATAGCAATCAACTGCTATACTGACGACAGTCAGTATAGCAGTTGTCGGTATAAGTTTGTCGGTATAAGTATAAGTTGTCGGTATAGTAGCAGTCAGTATAAGTTTCACGCGATTATATGGGTCAACTCACACCTTCAACGCATCTGCTCTTCCACGCGCCATACGTTTGTGGAATGATCTTCCAGACAACATTGCATCCGAACCAGACCACGATAATTTCCGTCAACTCCTGCACTCTTTCTTTTCGCAATAAAAACTTGCCACTAGTATTTCCAGTTTTATTTTACTTCCGGTGCCATGTTCTGTATACTACCCATGTATTTATTTATTTGTTATTTTGACAGCTTTAAGACCAAAGACATCCGTCATTTTTTTGTACCACTGCACGTGTTTTTTTTTTTCCTTCAGTATCCCACTTTGTGCCCGACTGCATTCCTTATATTGATAAATGTTTTTACTGGGCACGCCATTAGTTCCTGCGTTTTTATCATGCCCTACCATTGTGCGTATTTTAAACCCTGCCAACTGCTCATGCGCCTAGATTCCGCATATTTGTCAGTATATCTTTGGTTGTAGTTTCTTTTCTTGTTACTGTTGTCATTGTTATCGGTATACTTTATAGTTCTTGTATCCAGTTTTTCCATATGTATAATGTCAGCCAATATTTTTTTTTCTCTCTTCGTGTTATCCTTTTTCCCGCCCGACCTTGTACTTGCCGCCATACCACATTATCATCGATTCTTCTCCTTTATGTTAACCTGCAAATTTGAGCCGTACGTTGTACACCGAAAAGTTACTTTGTACTTTCTTTATTACCCCCCTTACTCAATGCCCTGTAAAGGGGCCTGTAAGGTATGTTCAATAAATAAATAAGTTCATTTCAACGAAGAGGATTCGCATACCATATTATTTACCTGTACAACGAGGGAACTGCGCCGGCTTCCGATTTCGGTGGCTCTGTTTGTTCCGCCCTCTCGTGGGCATCACTCGAGTTAACACACATGCCGCGTAAATTCAAAGCGCGGTGCCAGAATTCCACGCAGAAACTACTCTGGGAGTTGTGTGAACTGTGCGTAAGTATTATGCCACTTGCTCAGATCCACGCACGTCGGTGTGTCATTTTAATATTATGAAACTTCATCCGACCAGTATAAACCTTTCACAAACCTTAGTGTACCAGATCCTACACTTATCAACTTTGTCTTCACCGCCACACTAACTTCCATGGTAAGATTCGGGTACGTCCCCGCGCCCCGCAACATGCAACCGGAGCACAACGACGGTAGAATTCACCGTTACGGTGCATTCTGCGAACACTACAAGTACCGACTCCACATACGCTACGCTACCCTCTTGCCTATTGCATCCCAGAGCAGTGTGAAGGCGCCCTTCGCCACGGCGCCTTTGAGGTCCGCCTGGCAATGATCCCATGGGCACCAACTTTCGCCGAAGACTACATATAAGGGGCCCGGACTGCCTCCCCTACTCCCTTTCTCTGTTAATAAACACGTTTGCATCGTCATCACGAGTGTTAACTCCAAAAGAAAGCCCGATGGTCATTGCGAACCCGATTGAAGTCTTCTAGTCGACTGTAACGCATTCGGTGCGCCGGAAAGCTGGACGTCATCTCCCAGTCACAGGCGTACATTCTTCCATTCGACCTGGGGGACCCGGCTGGCCGTGTGGTTCACTGGATGGTGTTACCCTTAATGTGACGCGAGTTCCTATATTAACGAGCACAGCCTTCTTTTAGCATCATCTTTTTTATCCTATTTCCTACTTTTCGACAGTGCCGACCAAGGTTCAGGAGTGAGCTTGCGGTGTAGACAGTAACGGTGCAGTCAGCAAGCTTTCCTCTTTTACGGTCGAACACTCTCTTCTATTTACCGATATTTATGCTGGCTAAGCTGTTCTGTATGAGGGGCGTCACTCAGATGGCGAATAACAAATGGCCGCATTCTGAAAAACTGAGTAAAGGCTTTTGTTGCGGTAGCATTGGTCAGCATCAAGGCACGTCAGCTGATACGAGCGTACAGCAGATATAGGAGCCCAATGCACAGAACTGTTGAGCCTGTGGATGGTTTTATTGAACATAGTTACAACCAAGGTATAAAAGAAACCGTGTGAAATTTGTGGCAAGCAAATATTGACACTTGTCCGAAGTATCGCTGTCACATCGTCAATAGTTTCGTCATTAAAACTAGTTTCCGTTATGTCGTCCAATATTTTGCCTGCCGACATGCACGCCACTTTGCAACGGCAATCGACATTCCCCCAGCCTTTGACCTCAAGTTTCGTCTGCTGTTGAAGATTTAGTTTTTGTTTATCCAGATGAGCATGTTAATTCCTCGCGTATCCGGCAGTCTAAACAAGAGTCAATAGTCCTCAAGTAATGTCCAATCCAAGTTTCCAACAATGCTGGCAATCCTGCATACCTACGTCGGTACAAACCTGCACAAGATGATGCGAACCACTATTTGTGCGAAGGAAACGTGCGTGTTTAAGAAGTGCATATGCAAAGCTGCGTGTTTTTGATGCGATTGCCTCGCAGCAATGTCGGCATTTTACATTTAGGCAGCAGACTCAACGATTCTTCAACAGACGCCGATGGCAAGCAACCAATCGGCAGTCTACTGGAACACTCAAAATTTCAGACTAGCGATTGTTAAAAAAAAGAACAACCTTTATTACAACTTGTATAGGCTTGCTTTCATCATGCGTCATTATTTGCAGCTGGACATATCGCCTTGTCCGGAGGCCGCCGATGCGGCAGATGAAAGTTAGTGATAAGACATTAAAATCAGGTGTCTGTATCAACTCGCATCCGGTGCGTACATAGATAGTGAACTGATACGAGACGTCGCAAATAATGCTCCCTCTCTCTCTCCCTCCTCAGAAGGACGGATTGAAAATAAGCTTCAAGAGCAAGCGCTAAAGGACGACCCATGGTGTGGAGCCTCAGCCTGCGACTCGAGTCCTAAGAAAGCTCTAAAATGAGAACACTGAAATGTCTATGATGATACTGAATACCGAAAAATGAAACGGGATGGCTGGAACAAACAATGGCCGCGTGCATTCCACGTCCCGAAATCACACGTCGCCTCAAACTCGTCTCCGGACACATTTGTCGCCTACGATATAAGTCAACGCGGGAGCGAGTGTTGATTGTACCGTTTGCTACACACAAGTCCCTCTGGCGAGGGCACGATGCATGGCATCAGGAAGGGTAACCATTCGAGGCGCAATTAAAGCACAATAGTATGTCGAGCGCTCGTTAAGGGCTCTGTGAAGGCTCCATGAACGCCAGCATTGGGGTCATCGGGGAGCAGACTCCAAAACGATCGTTCGGCGAAGGTGCTACACAAAGAATGACTTGGCGAACTCCCTTCAGGGTTCCAATACGTCGGCTACCTTCAGGTACCGGCGAATGTGAATCCAGCAGTCGTAGTTCAATTGGTCCAGCTGCATGCCGCAGTCGTGCCGTGCATTGCACTCGACGCGTTTCTTGACCGCGCCGGTCACGCGCATGTACTCGTGGACGTCGCTATGGGCCAGACACTGCCGGGCGCCACTGACCATGGCCGCAGCTTCGGCCTCCCCTCCTAGAGACGCCCTGGCTCGTACGTTGTCAACGAGTACCGGGTGCTCCGAGAGGATCACGAAGGCCCGCGCGCAGTAGGGGTCGTGGTCTCCCAACACGAATCTGGTCGCTCGTTCCACGAGACTGCAGTTACGTCGCACGATGTCTTGGGCAACGAACATCTCGGCGTTGGCAGGTGGGCAATCGTTTATTTCGAGGCGAAGCAGGTTGTACCTCTGGGCCAGACGGGGCATTAGACGTCCCAGGAAGGCCACGCAGAAGATTTCGCCGAAGTCCTTGAAAGAGAGCTCGTGAAGACGGGGATTCGTGGCGGCACGGGCGAGCACCGGGTAGACATCATCGTGCAACTGCACCATTGACTCCAGCACGATCTTGGCGATGCCAAGGTTCGAAGAGAAGGCGTCGCACAAGTCATACATAGAATAACGTAGAGACACGTTGCCGCCGACACTGATCTCAATTGCTTTCAACGCGGGTGCGTTTCTTATGTAAGTGAAAAGTGACGAATAAATGCCGCGGTGGAAGAAGTTGAGAAACACGGTGAGCGATGTGATGTGGCTGCAAGTAGCCAGTACTTCGAAGGCGCTTAGAAGGTCGCTCGTGCCGCGAAGGTATCCGCAACTGAGAATGACGGCCGTCACTTCGCGACAGTCCGAAAGCTTCGGAAGATCTCGAGTTCCAACGCGATGGTCGCTGATGCAGACCCTGTGGGCGAGTTCGCACTCCCGTATCGTGCCGCAGACTTGCCGCAGGCCACCGTCATGGGGAAGACTGTGCAAGGTCAATTTCTGGATGGAGCGGTTGTGCTTCAGTGCTCGCAGTAAGATGCAACAGTCTTCGGTTGTGGACCACAAGATGTCCAGGACCAGCTCCTCCAGAGTTGTGTTTCTCTGCAACGCCGATGCCCAAGCGCGAGCATTCACCGCGCGCGCGCGTTCTAGTGGGTGGTGATTAATCAGTCCATCGCCGAAGCCCGTGAATCGCAGGCTCAACGTGCGGAGACTACGACTCTCGGCAATCACTCTCGTGAAGAGCCCACAGTCTCGGCTTCCGACATAAAACTCTGCCGCGAACTCGTGCAGCGTTGTCATTGCGGAGATGGCCTGCACGAGGATGGGCCATCCTGGTGCGGTATCGAAGTAGACCGCGCTCAGAGTGAGTTTACGAAGCGTCGCGTCTTTCTTGGTCAGATACTGCACAAACCGCTCTGATGGTCGGTTCCGGGGGCCACACGAAAAGACGCAGGCTCCGACGGCGAGTTCCGTGATCGTGCTGTTATCGATGAGCGCATCGATGAGCTTCCCGGCCGTGGGACGGCTCATTCTCGTTGCCGCCACGTCCAACGACGTGAGTGCGGCACCGTCTCGCGTGAGCAGGCAATTGGGGATCGCCATTCTCTCACCGCAATGGCCGCCGACATGCTGGCACGCGAATTCGCCAGCGTAGTGCAAGGACCTGAATCTGTCGGTGCACGGGTTGCGGATTGCCGGCTCGTCTCTCACGATTCCGGAGACTCTGAGTCGTCTCAGACTCGACGAAGACGCCAGGACTGCGTCCAGCGGACCTGCGTTTGCCACTGTGTAGTGCAGCTCCGCAGACACAATGCACCGGTGCTCAGCGATCAGGCGGCACAGGAGGAAGATGGCCACCCGCTCGGTTTGGCTCGGTAATCGGCGGCGAATGGTTGGCACAATCACGACGCTCACTTCTCCGAGCTCGTCTCCCTTGTCTTCTGTGAGCTGAAGACCCGCGTGCCACAGGACTTCATTGTAGGCTGTCAGGTGTCGCAGCAGCTGACAGACGCGGTTCTGGCCTCGCGTGCAGTTCAGACGAACCAGCTCGCCAGAAGCGAACTCGCCCTCCATTGGGAAATCCACCTTTCAGGCAGAGCAGTCGAAGTGATCACCGCGGTGCCGACGGGGCCACTGCGGTCCCTGTCTCTCGTGGGAACAGGTGTCTGCGATGGTCACTCAAATGCCGGCTGCTTTTCACACACACGTTGTGCGTAGCCCAATCTTCCACCAATCACAAGACGCATAGGTAGCAAGAGCGTTAAAACATCGACATTGTCAGGGAGGATGGGAGGGGTAGCTCGACAAGCAATCTTGACTGACAATGCAGACCGTCGAGCACACACTTAATCGCAATGACGGCAAACCCTCCCCACGTGTACGCATGTCGCTTACGTCACATCCTAAAGTAATCTCTAGCGTTAATAACGTCTCGCCTTTCGGAACAAACTACGAGATTCCTTTCTTTTCTATGGTTTCATTTTTCTTTTCGTTTTTGCGCGGTCGCCACAGTTCCTATGCGCAGAACGTGAATTTTCGAGTCGATACATCAACGCCGTGACGAAATTTTTGCCACCGCGAAATTCAACCGCGAGAACGACATATGTTATCATTTTGTCTTGTTTTGCTAGTTTCACGAAGTTCTCAAGATAAATTTTACAAATTTAGCTGATAAGTGTAAGCGGATATTCCTCGTTACGCATTTATTGCACCCTTTACTGTGCCGAGGCCACGGAATCCACACAAATTACTCGTCAGCAGTGTAACCGTCCACTTCTGATAGGTATCGCTCACCTTTTCTTCAAGAGCGGGTGGACTTATCTTTCTAAATTGATAAACTTTGTTTTTTTTTTACATTTCGAACCATCAGTCTTTGTCGAAGGAAGAATATTCTGCGCTTGCATGTGCACGATGGCGCTTAGCGGCCCCTAAATGGTCCTGGACGCATATGTGCACTGTTACCGAACAATACGCGAGCCACGTTTTTTTTCTCTTTTTTATTGGTTGACACGACTCGTAACTCAAAGGCAGTCATTGCCGCGTATAGATAATGCAGGCCGGCAGTCACGTGACAGCCAATGAAACACGCAAAGAGTGACACGTGGAATCACTCTAGCGCCTAACCCCGTACACCTACTAAATTTCACGACGTATCAACAGCTTAACCGCACGCCTTTCTTGTGCTTGAAATTCACGTTCAGCGCAGGTGCGTGAATGAGCGGCGGAAATTGAAGCGGCCACTGAAAACGCAAACACCAACCATAGGCGGTAGACGCAACGTCTACGTCGGCACCAGCTAAAGAATTCCCGGAATCTTCCAGAGATCCAGATCTTCTTGCAAAGGTGAAGTCGCTGGTTCGGGGATGATTCCCTCTACACGCACACGGGACGGAAGTCGCTTCCATGATCGGCTGCGACACCTGACAGCCTGCAACAAAGTGTTGTGGCACGCCGGCCTCCAGCTGAGGGAATATTCTCGCAACGAACTCGGAGGCCTAAGCGTCGTGATAGTGCCAGGCACTTGCCTCGGATTCCCACATTGCGAATTGTGCACCCACAACGAAAAAAGAACCCTGTCCCTATTACGCTGGCACCTCAAACGGCACCGGTGTATTGTCTCAGTGGCGGGGACCTACGGAAGCGCGAACACAAGCGGGCTGGTAGAAGCCCTGGAATCCTCGTCGAGATACAATAGGATCGTTATCGTTGGCCGTCTACGTCCTGTAAATGCGGCTGTTTGATCTGCATAACTTGATGCTGCAAGTGTCATCCGCAGTTAGCTTACCATACAGCAATACCGTTGGCCGATAAATATTTGTAGCGAATTAAATTTTATTGCCCCCAAAAATGCAGAGGCTTAGAGATCGGCGCGCCTTTATTAGCCTGCATAAGAAGCGGATGATCGTGCCCTGTAGTCGTAATTCGATCGCATGCGCCTTGGGGTACAATAAGACAAAGGATACGTGCTTTTCTGTAATTATGTTTCGAGGTGAAGCGTCTTCAACGAGGGTCAAAGGGTTTCGTTTGCTGAAACCGGCGTAACGAAAACATGTTAATTAAAGCATTTGCGCTTATATTTCTGCAACCATACTACCACCACCCCTATTAAGGAGAACGATATCAGCGATTTGCGGTTCCAATGAGGCAGTCATTCCTACATATGAACAAGGGGGCAACGTTTGTCAAAAAAGAACGTTGAATAAACGTCCTGAATTGCGGGATAAAATCGCCACGTGCGATCTCGCCGCGGCGAAGCAATGTCACGTGACCACTTTCCACCCAAAAGAGACTACAGCGCTGGAGCTAACGGTCTCTAACAATCCTTACAGACTGACAAACGGCGTGCCGCAACTACCTACGCGGCAGAATAGGGCACGGAGCGCTCCGCATACTCCGCTCCGGAGACCACATAACACAACGACAAACCAAAGAAGAACCAATTAGGCATACGATAGCATGGACGCCGGGACACACGGGAGTGGCAGGGAACCAAGAGGCGGACAGGATAGCTCGATGGTACACTTATTACCGAGCATCCAACGTAGGCCACCTCGAGGAGACCGAACATGTACCCCAAGACTATTCGGTGATACTAAATTACTATAAACGGGCTCGTACCGTACCCAAACGTACTCAGCAATATTTATCCCACACAATACAATGACAAATGCCCCTGGTGCCACGAAACACCCACGCTGTATCCCATAACGTGGACATGCCAGAAGTTAGACCTGGTAGCGGTTATACCAAACCCGAGTGTAGAGCATTGGTAGGGAGTGCTCTCCAGCGATCGCCAGGTCGAACAAGAAGGTCTGATTTGGCGAGCACAACTGGCAGCAGCATCCAGCGGAGCCCTGGACTAAGGGCAACCGACCATTGTGCTGGAAGATGGACGAAGCCAAATGAAGACCGCAGAAGACCAGCGAATCTAGAACTAATAAAGTTTTTCACTCACTCACTCACTCACACTCCAGTTTCTGCCCTCTGGCGTCGTACTTTTAAGTAATCTGAGGTGAGTGCAAGGATTCAGGGCGAGCCGGGATGGCTGGTGGCCTCATAAGCTCTGTCTTCGAGTGTGCCTGGAATGTTTAATAATTCACACCCTTCAAAGCGAAAAAGGGTGAAAATCAATCTATAACTCGCACACTCACACCCTTTTTGGACGTGAAGGTTCATGCACGGATGAAGCTCACCATGTGTTGGATTTTTTGCCCAACCAGCAACGTATTCGGAGTGCGTGAGAGTGTACGCATTCCATCTGTGTTGATTTGCTGTCGTCTCTCGCGAAAGTCGAGTCCTCGACGTTTCGTTAACATCAGCACATCATTTTTCTGAACCGATTTTGTAGATATGTATAAGTTATGCCATGCAAAATATAACAGCCGCGTTTGATGCGGTTTTGTGGAAAACTATGTGCTTCACGTTGGGACGTGTTGTCCATTATCAAAGGTCAAATTGTAGCGAAGTAAGCGCACATTTATGCATGATATCCCAGCTTTCGTTCACAAAACCTTAAAAAAAGATGAAAGGATTAGTTCTGTGCGAATAAGAGTAAGTGCATGTCGTTCGGATTATTGTTCAGAAACCGCCAATATTTTTTTCTCAAAGGCTGAACTAGTTCTCATAACAGTGGTCATTCCTCTACGACTGGCTCTGTGAACGACTGACACTTTATTATTTTTCTGCTCTCTCCCCCTCATCTATTCTTCCCCTTTTCCCTTGCCGAAGTGTAGGGCCACCAGCCGGGTATGTCCTTGGTTGACTTCCCTACCTTCACTTTTCGTTTCTAGCTCTTTACCTCTCTCTTAGGCTCTCAATTTTCTTTCAAGTTTCTTTACAAGCTGATGCATTTCTTCAATTATTCTGAATTCAATTATTCTAAATTATTCTAAATTATTCTTCGAGTGAGGGAGCTTAGTGATGCGATGCATGTCCCACTCCTCGAGCCTCGCCTAATGCATCCAAACCAATTGTTACCGCCTTGGGAGTGGCAGGTCATAGAATGTGACATATCCTTTTTAGAGGTAACAAAACACGCACCAGAGATCGAAATACGAACTCATTTCGTAGAACTCCAGCACAAGCACTCCTGCGCAGAGTTCTACACAGACGCTTCGAAGTCTAATGCCGGGGTGTCGTATGCTGCCGTCGGCCCATCCTTCTCAGAATCTGATGTACTACATCCGGAAACAAGTATATTTACGGCCGAGGCCTACGCATTACTGACTGCTGTGAAGCATATAAGAAAATCAAAACTCCAAAAGTCAGCGATATATACAGACTCCCTAAGTGTCGTGAAGGCCCTGATGTCACTCTATACACACAAAAATCCAGTACTTCATGAACTATATTCCGTCTTGTGTAAAGCGTACATATCAAACCAGCATATCATTATATGCTGGGTGCCTGGCCATAGGGGCATCGAGGGCAACGTTCTGGCGGACGAGATGGCCACGTCTATAGCATCGCAAGCCGTTAACCCTACCGTTGAGGTGCTAATCACAGATCTGAGGCCTTTCTTGAGAAGGAGGCTGCGGGCCCACTGGCAACGCATGTGGGACGCGGAAAAGGATAATAAGCTCCACCTAATAAAGCCACAGTTAGGACTCTGGCCCTCTGCTACAAAATCGCGCCGAACAGATGTCCTATTCTGTCGTTTAAGAATAGGACACACATTTGGCACCCATAACTTTCTACTCACCGGTAGTGAACCTCCAACCTGTGGTAGATGCGGGGAGAGGCTGATCGTACTCCACGTCCTCCTGGAGTGTCGGGAAGCCGAATCTGAGAGAAAGAGACATTTTTCCTTAGCCTACCGACAGCACATTCCCCTTCATCCTGCGATGTTTCTTGGTCCAGAACCGCTTTTTTATACAGACACAGTCCTAGGTTTTTTCCGAGATGTAGTTTTACATGTTGTTAGTCCCATGCATTCGTAGCGCCTCCTCTCTCCCGAGGATGCCGCTGCGATAATTGCTTTGCATAACACATGCCTCCAGGCCCTGGTGTTTTTAAGGGCTCTAAGGAGGGAGAAGTGCTCTAGCATTTCTTATATTCTGATATAATTTACCTATCGTATCATTCTTTTTAAATGCATCGAAATGTTCATAGTACAGGTCATATGTTGTCGCCATAATTTTATTACACAGATTTTACGCACTTTAGAGCGTATATTTTAAGGCCCCTTTACTGTCACGTCACACCAATTTCATAGTAATCATAGTTGCACTGCACACCCACTACCACATACATGGCGCTCTTTGGCCATTCCTGGACCTTGCGCCATAAAACCCCGTACATCATCATCGTTTATGCACATCCATTTCAAAAGCACACACCTAGGAACGTGATGAAGCAGATCAGATTCCCTACTGATTTTTCTCCCTCTTTTTCTTCTTCTTTTTCTTTTTTTTAGGAGGGGGCTAGGGTGGGGAGGGCGGCAGTTTCGTCTGTTTTTGTAGTGGCCAGAGGACTTTCAGCTTTGATACAGAGGCGCCGATGCAGTGAGAGCGTGCTCTAGTGCAACTGCGTCACATTAATTGCCAAGTGATTCATTATACCCATGACCTATATATGGCACACTAAATTGAGATTAAAACCGAAGTGGCTGTTTGGAGGAGGACTGCAAGAGAGGCCGAGGGCACGGCAGTACATTGTAGATCAATTTGTGACAAATGTGACAAAATGCCGCTGTCATTACGTGACATATCCCATGAGACACCGAAAGAACTAAGTAACGACTGAAATACTTCGTTAATGGATAATCGAAACGTCTAAATGAAGTGTCAAGTTTAAACATCTGCATATACACTTCATTAAAATCTCCTGTGGCTGTGCTGATGCCACGTTTTTAGAGGTCTTAGAGGCTTCTTGAAGGAAATGTGTGAGAGCTTATATTAGACCTTTATCTTCAGTGGCAAATAAACTTGACATCTGTAGTCGCAAGTAATTTATATTAGAATTACTGATACTAGGCATTTATGGGATCGTAAGAAATTGGGCAAATGAGAGTTAACTTCAGCAGGATTCACACTTTCGACCCTGCATTCCTGAGTCAAGTGCCTTAACCAGTAGACCATGTGGGCTTTTTCAATTATTTATTTATTACATGGAAAACAATACGGACAATGAATTGTAGAGAGAACATCACACTCAAGACCCCTGGCAAACACATACATGCGTCCAACAAGTGGGCCCACTCAGGCGGAGGTTCCCACACAGCGTACACATTTATCACACAAGCTGCACTTTTACAAAAGGAAGATTTTGTAAATAGCGGGCTTTCGGCATGGCGATTATACAGTCTAAATCTCCAAAGGTGTGGTATAAAGCGAGTACCCACGACCGGTAGTAATGATATTTTAGGATAACAATAATGATAGGTGTAATGATAACTTTAGCAGCACGCCGCCACTGGTCGTATTGCTATTTCTTTTCGCTTTGCTGCTCCTCGTATTCATGCTGCTTCTCGGGAGTCCTGACTACGCATTGTCCACCCGTAGCGGTGCTGGAAGAATAATGAAATCAGCCACTTGGCTGGTTCTTTTATATGTGGAAGGCTTAATGACGTCACTCGCCATGTCGCAAGTCGCCATCGCCGCCACAGCTGGCACAACTGTAATCTTTATTGAGAAACCTATGTGCTGCGTGCTTCGTATTGTAATTAGGAGCACCTTGTCATCAAGGATGTGGTTTGGATACTTGCTCTTCATTGAAACGAATGCTGTGCTGTATACTCTGTGCGTGATAAGAAAGAATCTATACATTCTTCGCTTCAGTCGCTGAAGGTTTTTCTTTCTTTTAGTCGTAGAATGTTTTCTTTTTTCGTGAGGATGATGCCATGAAAATTCCCGACCAACCGCCAACAGCTTCGCTGTATTATAGAACTGGAAAACAAACGATCTCACACATTGTCTCACCGGTTGGTTCAATGGCTTGCCTCACCACATTCTGAGAATTTTGCTGGAAAGGAGCATTAGCTTGTTGCGAGCAAGTCTGTTTGTGCACTGTGAAGAGCACCACGCGGGCTTGCTATTGTCGTGCTTGACCATCGCACGCGCAAAATGGCTTAACAGCAGCACCTGTGCCTGCCTGGCTGGTGCTGGTACAGCCCGGACTATTGCCACGAAAAAACTCGGTCATACTGCCTTGTCTGCCAAACCTCCTCAGGGCATTTCTCTCCCGCATCACTGTGTGGCGCTAGCGTCTACAGCTGTGGGGCGACTGAAGGTTTAAATTCTGCGGTTGGGCACACGGGAGCAACCCTCGCTATATGCTCATTAACGCGAATAGCTTTCTAGATGAACTTGGCTACTCGCTCACATTGATAACCATCATTGATGAGTTCTGCAAGATTTGTTCTGTATTTCTAAAATCCGAGAGATCCGAAGAATGTGTTCGCAAACAAAAAGCTAAATGGACAGAAATGTTAACATTTACTCACAGATCTGCGTGTAAGCAAACCAACTGTTTGACGACATGGCATATGGGACAGATAGGTCTCCTGCAATGACGTGAATGATGAGGAATGCAATCTCTATGATGTAATACCAGAATGTCACCACCAACACGGTTCCCTGTAATAGAAAATACAGCAGGTAAATTTTCTGCCCATCTGCAGCAGATAAGATGCACTGAAAGTACAGCTCATTTGCACAGCGTGGGAAAGAAAATAGCAATGTCTGAGATGCATTGGTGAAAAGAAGCTCCGCAGTGAGTGACTTTGCGTGTTATGTCACAAATTACGTGATACGCTAGTCTGGTGTTTTATTCCAAGAATTTATTGAAGTGTGTATTGAGAAATACGAGAGGTCGCTATGGGGGGGGGAGGGAAAGGGCACCCTGGGAGTAAATAAAATGTCTATAATTTTGCTGGTAAATATTTTGACAAAAAATGACTGAATCAAACTAGAAAACATTCTAAGGTAATGACATTGCGAATAATTACTAATATCACTTCACGTGGCACACTGTCCTTTTATAAGAAAATAATTTAGTATCGAGCGCATTTAAGCGGAATATAATTGTCATTCAAGCTATTCATTAGATGCTTTTAGTGTAGCGTATAGTAGCAAAAATAAGGACTTCTGTGATTACACACTGTCTATGTCCAGTATAGGCAAGAGGTGATGGGGCTCTAGCTCACGATGCTGGATAGATTGCCAACAGCATTCAAGTCTTCAAGCATCTCCAAATGATGGACACACCGCCAAATTGTTTTTCTCTTGGCACATCCAGGAGGCACTCTCAGGGCACTTATTGAACGTCCAATGGTTTTATTTTGGTCACGTTAGCGTTCTGCTTGGTTCCGCTATACAAATTTGAACCGTGTACTGTAGCATATGACAGCGTTAGCTTTGCACCGCACGCTAAGGCTAGCAAACGCATTTAACGTGGAACTAAAATGCTTGTTCTGTGGATTTTCTTCTGCCCTTGCTTCACACTCTGATATTCGAGTGGCATGGCTACCAACCATTACTTTCGAACCAAGCGGCTGCGAGAGCAGAGCTTACTCCGACAGTCAAATGTGCCAAGTGATATCACGATCAAATTATCATTCTCTAGTTCATATCTCTACCCCGTTAGGAGCGCCATTCCAGCATCAGAGCATGTGCCGGCGCCGTTTGAATACCGACAAGTTAGACATTTCTGCAGGAGAGCGTCTCTGCACCCATCTCTGCACCCATGAAGTCATTTTGACGTACGTATGTCTTCAGAGACCCCTGTGGGATTCAGGGGGGTTAGTTGCCAGCACTCGCCATAAAAGCACCACGGCGAGACGTTTCCCAGAACTTGTGCGAAAACTTCCACTAGCAGGAGTCGAAGAATTGGTTCAAGCGTGCTCAGAAAGCAGACCGAGTCTATCGGCTCCAAGAGCCTGCTTATTGCTGATGTCAAAGTTTTGTGCCCTATGCCCATCCATTGTACTAATACGGTCAAGAAGCCAAGGGGTACATGGTTGGTTATTTAGAAGGGGGGATTAGCACATTTCCAGTGTTAGCGAACTCGTAAAGAATGCATGGATGGCTAGGGTATTTTAGCATAACTGCACAGGAGAAAAGTTGACCCACAGTGGGGAAAAATGGAACTAGGCCTAATTATAACCAGTAAATACTACACTAACAGGACAGAGGCACAGAAAATGATCGTATAATGCGAAATTAGAGATGCATCACTGACAATCAACAGGCATGTTAGAGATAAGGTTAAGTATGAAAGTATATGAAACAGGAAATAATGAAAGGAAGAAACAAATGTAATGATAATTCGAAGTGCAAGCCACAACTTTCGGATCCAGGTGCAGGATGTCAGAACAACTGGACTCATACATGTGCCGATGACTGTTATGAGCAGCACGTGGGAAAAGCTCAAAACATATAGCGATGAGAAGTACAATCATAGATAGACTGTGTGCTCTATAGAGAGCTATGTACGGGGCGGTAATTTTTATGTTTTCCAGTATATTTAGAAATTGCCTGCTGCAGATAACACAATTCTAGTCTTTGAGCTGGATTATTCACGGAGGCGAAAACACTTACACGAGAAATTAAAACTCATATTCATCTAAATAAAATACAGTAATTAACCTCCTAATTAATCACTTTATGGCACATACTGCAATTTGCAAATTGGAGCCGGTGAGCTTGCAAGTTGTATCGACTTTGAATGAATTCCCAGTATTACACTAGTTTGTAGATGTGCACGATCAAACATGCCGCAAAGTGAACTTTTGTTAAACTGACTCTATTAAAAAATGCACTTTTATAAATAAAAGAACAAAAGTAATTGAACCGTCCTACACTTTGGAAAATATACTCTCTAAACTGGTGTTATCCTAGAGATTCATCTTAAGCAGATACGTCTTGCTAACTCGCCACCTACAATTGATAATTTCAATATGTGCCGTAAAGTAACCAATTAAGAAGTTAATTGTTGAATCTTTAATTATTTGAATGGGTTTCGACTTTTCGTGCTACTAATGTCTACTGATAATTACAATGCTTGAATGACAACGATGAAATAATCACTAAGGCATGACGAAGAGGGCAGCACAGCATTGGATTGTGGACTGTACGATTATGATGGCATAGCAACAAAGAAATGCTGACGATAAGATGGAGGTGGCGAGAAGACATCAGAGTGACGACAACATACTTTTGCTGGAGGAGATGTCTGTATTTGCATATATTACGCGTTGCTTACAGACCGCCTCGGTTCGCACTAAATCCAGCTCCGGCTGATTGTGCATGTGTAACACTGGTGTAAGAACACAGATGTAACACATGGACCCAAAATTCAACACAATGCTGTGACATGCAGAATAGGTCTTGGGTCATTTGCCCGCCGAGGTATGTGAAGCTCGCCTTTTGACGAACTGCGACGTATGGACAGGCTCTTAAGGTAATGCCACAGCGCTGTGACAGCACAATACCTGAGTGGCCTACCTATCCTAATGCAAGCACCAACAAAGACCGGCAGTATTTTAGCACCCCAGGGAGGAAAATTTGCCAGTATATTGATTGACCGTTATGCCTACTTCTCTCGAGAAAACCCAGCTGCAAGGGTATAATTACTAACTACAATATAACAGACAAGACGTTTTAATCTTTGGGATGCTTCTTGTATGTGTGACGGCCAATCGTTTTCCTCACATGACATCTTTGAGAAATATGCACTAATTCGTCACAAACATAGGTCACAAGTATATCGTGGAAATACTTGCCGGGCCGCCTGGCCTGAGTTTTCCTGTAGCCTCCACGGCCTTCCACATCACTGCTGTTTCAAGCAACACGTGACCCGAAACCAAAACTGCGTGAAACTTAGGGTAATCTTTTGGTCCACACCAAGGCAGCAACGCGAGGAATACCTGTGCAGTCGTTTCATAGTTCTCAATATTAGAAAGCCTTGCATCGACTTGTTCCACAGCATATAAAGGGAGATGTGCTTCTGCATCCGCAGCAGCACTCCACCTAAACTTTTCTGTTACAGCGCGTTTTGCAAACGCCTGTATCACAAGCGTTCCTGTCCAAAATCCGGTATCTTTCTTTTGTGGCATGACTTCAGAAAGACTCGGTAACACTCGGGTAACCTGAAAGTAGCAAACAGTGAGGCCAACATTAAGAGCAAAGGAATAATGGCACATCGGAATTATAAACACTCGATCACACAACTTTGCTGGAGTGCGATAACACTCGAACTAGGGGAAGGGGGGAGGTGTCTATAAGACGCCATAGTGGTGCGCTTGGGATCAATTTCTACAACGCGCGTTTCTTCAACGCACAACATAAACCGCGGCAAATGAATGAAGGCCATAGGCGGAAAGTTCATTTTTCCAGGAGGGGGGGGGGGGGGGGGTAGGCGACCAGCTGCTCGGGTCCCAAAAGAAACTCAAGAAACCTTTAATGATGCGAGTAACAGAACCCACTGGTAATGGTGGGGGGAGTAGGCTTCGGCATCGCCCAGGGAGAGGGTTCGGGTCCCGGTGCCCTGCCGTCGCGTTTAGAAATGTAGTTTCCTGCAGGATGCTCACGAGCAGAGTGTCGTATCCAGTGAGCCATTTTGCTCAGTGGGGTAGCAACAGAGGCGGCCGTGGGCCCCGGGTGCAAGGGGCTAGAGGGGGGGGGGGTGTCATGTACGTCTGAAGACACCTGGGAAATTGTCGATATCTTCGACTACAGCTGGCGGGGGGGGGGGGGGTGCGTGACAGGAGACCTATGGGCCCCGGGTGCCAGACGACCTAGCTACGCCACTGCGGTCACTGCAGTCGAGAGATATATTTTCCGACACCAGCTGCTCACAAATATATTACTCACATTTAGACCATCTTCTTCCTCCACCAAGCTGGCACCCCCACTTTCCGAGTACGTGATGACTGTCTTTAGTAACACTGCTGCTTCCAGTACGAAGAGCACTGTGACGCAAATCAAAGACTTCATGTCTTCTCAAGTACTGGGTAGTGCGTGCAGTTATAGCACGACCCACTACGGGTGATTGGCCATGAATCGGGCGGCAGTGGGTTGGAAAAGAATAAATACCTAAATAGGATCTATTTTACTGAAAATGCGATATCAAATTAATTCTAATCGTTAATAATAATTTTCATGCTATTGTTTCTTAAAATTAGAAGTTTATATTTTGGTTTATTGTTTTCGAAAATAAGAGTAAAATTAGCATGGAAGTCTACTTGTTTCCATTATAAAATTATATATGGCATCACATACGTTCCTATAACAGTGTCCTAGTGCCGACGCCCCCAGAGACAGAATGATCGGTAGCGTAATGGCTAATCTAAGTTGGTGGAAGGGACCTTCTAGAAGTCGTTTTCTATGCACGTTGAACCTACGACACTATATAAAGAAATGATCCATAGTTTCGGGTTCATTGCAGTAAACACATTTAGGAGAAGGTGCCAAAGTAGACCTATGGGAATAGAAATTAAGCCGTGGTATTCGGCAACGCAGATGCGTAAATGAAACTTCAAATTTTCTTGTTTCACACCATCCGCTGTGCCAAGGAAATCTAAGGTGCTGAAAATAGGCGTTATCTAATACACATGATTTGGCATGTTCTTCTTGAATGGAAAAATTTTTAAATCTTGCAGAAGTGACGTATGCCGAAGGTTTTAGGATCCTCAGTACCGGACCTTTAGGAGATACCGCTGCTAGTGCGTCTGCTGACTCGTTTAAAGTGAGCCCCACGTGCCCTGGCACCCATACCAGGTGGATGAGGCGTAAATGTTGGGGAACCAATGAATGAAAATGAATGAATGAATGAATTGGGCACAGATAAAGCGGAGCCAACAGACAAGGAGTCGGTTAAGATTACGGCTGAATGGCCAGGACCCTAATCATGTTCTTCTCCGGGATGTTGTGTCCCTCGAGGGTCACCTCCGGTGTCGCTTGCGTTGGGTGCTTGCCGAACCTGAGGAGCTCCGACTTCTCCGTGGAGCATCGCAGTCCCCTTTCTCTGGTGTAGTTTTCCACGCAGGTCGCCGCTTCCTGCAGTTTTTCTTGCTTCTCTCCGAGGGATCCTTGGGTGACCCAGATTGTGACGTCGTCGGCGTATATCGCGTGCTGGATGCCTCGGATCTCCTTAAGTTTTCTTGCCAGGCCAATCTTTGCCACGTCGAAGAGGACGGGCGATATGACGGATCCTTGGGGTGTGCCCTTGCACGGCGTGGGGAAGACGTTGCTTCTCAGCTCGCCCAGCCACACCATCGCCGTTCTGTTGCTCAGGAAGTCCCTGACGTAATCGTGCACTCCCTTCCCGCAGTTGGTGTTGTTGAGGCCCTCCATGATGGCCGCGTGGCACACGTTGTCGAAGGCCCCCTTTATGCCGAACACGCACCTATAAAGCGAGATATAAGAAGGAAGAAGAAGCATGTGCTTGCTGCGTTAAAGCTAGGGAAACGACGGAGCACATTTCATTAGAATGTGAAGACGTCTACCCAGCGGTCGATTTAGGCACCATTGGACTCCTTGAAGCCCTTGGGTTCTACGGGAGCAGTGGTAAAGCAAACAGGTCCGCAAAAGACATTAGTAAGAGGCGATTGGAGTATTGGTGGAAGAAAAGTAGGGAAACGACAAAAGACGGAGACGTACAAAAGCACAGTTCGCAATTAGGGGATCAGAAAATTTGGACTTGGTAGTTCACAGCCTTTTTTTTCTTTTTTCATTGGTTAACCTAGGTAGGATATTAGGCAGCATAGTAGCAAGAGCTTGGTGGCGCAACCCACCGCCCCGTTCCAAAGGGGATGCTCATAACATCCATCCGATGCATGGTACGCGCCGCTGGCTTTGAGCATACGCAGGCCTGCCGTGCACGCAACACGTCGGCCTTTCAGCGGTGTTGTTGCAAGCAGTGGTTTAGCTCATTAAACGCTAGTCGAACGAGACTACGGCTGACAGAATGCAATTTTAAGCCGCGGTGGTGTAGTGGTTAGGGCCGCCGTTTGTTGTGCCCAAGGATGAGGGATGGTATCCCGGCCGCGGCGGCCGCTTTTCGATGGAGGCGAAAAACAAGGCGGCCGTTTGCTGTGCGATGTTAGTACACGTCAAAGAACCCCAGGTGGTCGAAATTGCCAGAGTCCTTCATGCCTCCACTACGGCATCTCTCATAGCCTGAGTCACTTTGGCACGTGAAACCCCACAAACAAAACCATTAAAATGGAGTGGTTGCCTCTGCAGCAGAGTACATGACTGACCGTCATGCACTCTGCTGGCTCTCATTGCTACATGATCCTACAGGCCGCCTTGGTCGATTGGCTTTGAGGCTACACGAATTTTCATATTCCGTGTTGTACAAGTCTGGACGCCTGCACCAAGATGCTGAGAGCATGTCGCGTTACCCTGTTGACGACTCTGACTCCTAAATTGCCAGTGCTTCTTGCGTATTCTCTGTATCACAGCTGCTTCATTTCGCCGACGAGCAACGCCGTGACGCCTACATCAAAGCACTCATCGACCGTTTTGAACACTCTCCGGCCGACGCCACTCTACGCCGCTTCGTCCTCCGCGACGGTACTCTGTACCGTCGTAACCTTCATTCGGGCGGCTCTGATTTCCCACTTGTCATACATCTCCGCTCCACCGTTCTAGAAGAGCTTCACGACGCACCAACGGCAGGACACTTCGGCGTATCTCAAACATATATGACCGCGCACGTCGGCGTTTTTTCTGGCCGGGCCTTGCCCGTTCCGTACGACGTTACGTCGCTGCTTGTGAACTTTGCCAGCGACACAAGAAGCCTTCCCAGCGCCCCGCTGATTACCTGCAGCCGCTCGAAATTCCTGCCGAGCCCTTCCATCGTGTCGGCTTAGACCTTCTGGGCCCATTTCCAGAATCCACATCAGGAAACAAGTGTCTTGCAGTCGCGGCGGACTACGCGACCCGCTACGCCGTAATCCGCGCTCTTCCGACCAGTTGCGCAACTGATGTTGCGAACTTCCTCTTACATTGTCATTTTGATTCATGGTGCTCCGCGTCACTTGCTAAAAGACCGTGGCCGTACGTTTTTGGCCAATGTCATCGACGAAATCATGCGTGCCTGCTCAATACAGCATAAATTTACCACCTCCTACCACCCCCAAACGAACAGCCTTACTGAGCGTTTGAACCACACCCTTACAGACATGCTATCCAAATATGCTTCAGACGACCACCGTGACTGGGACCTGGCTCTACCTTACATTACCTTTGCGTACAACTCATCCCGTCTCGGAACTGCTGGCTTTCCCCCGTTTACCTCTTGTATGTCCGCGAGCCGACGCTACCACTGGACTCTGTACCTCCATCCGCCACAGCTTCAACTAGCT
Organism: Dermacentor albipictus; assembly: GCF_038994185.2. NCBI lineage: Eukaryota > Metazoa > Arthropoda > Arachnida > Ixodida > Ixodidae > Dermacentor > Dermacentor albipictus. Next base: position 99,544,169 of record NC_091828.1, on the reverse strand, counting down.
ATTAGGCCCATGATGCAATCGCCCATGCTGTCCATGCTCGCCAACTTGCGCGCGCTCGTCTACAAGTGTCTGAAGACAAACAGAAGCAACGCTACGACCTCCGTCACCATATGTCCATTTTGTGCCCGGCACCTTGGTGTTGCTTTGGTCACCATCGCATAAAGTTGGCCTTTGTGAAAAAGTGCTTTCCGGTTACACAGGCCCATATAGCGTGCTTCGCAATGTGACCGATCTCATCTATGAAATCGGTCTAACCACGCCCACCACGTCCTCCGCTGTGACAACCAGTGACATTGTGCCCGTAACCCGACTCAAGCCCTACAACTCTCCACGCGCCTTGGATATTTAACAGCACCGTGACGGCGCTTTTGCCACCGGGGGGGGGGGGGGGGTAGAGAGGTTAGTATTAGGATATCATCGAGCGATGCTCAAGCGACGAGCTGCCGCGAGAACGACGAAGTTGGTCAGTGCCCTGGGCGCGAGTGAGCGTCGGCGTGGCTGCCGTGCTCCAGTGTAAATAGCCTGTGAACACCCTCTTTCGTCTGTGTCTTTCCATGCGTAACAATATCAACATGTAACCAGAAATTCAAGGACCATCGTTAAGCCTCCACCGGCAATCTAGACATCGCCCGTTCAGCCAAAAGCAAACACTTGGAGCGCACTAGGGAAGTGTGTTGACTGCTTCAATTAAATTATGGAGCTTTAGGTGCCAAAACCACTTCCTGATTATGAGGCACGCCGTAGTGGCGGACTCGGAAATATGGACCACCTGGGGATCTTTAACATGTATCTAAACCTGAGTACACGGGTGTTCTCGCATTTCGCCCCCATCGGAATGCGACCGCCGTGGCCGGGATTCGATCCCGCGACCTCGTGCTTAGCAGCCCAACACCATTGACTGCTTGCTGCGACGGCGGAGTGAAACGGACATGTAAAACAGAGAATCAAAATGGCGGCAGCAACAAAGGTCTTTATTTACGCTTTTAAAGCACTTCATGCCCTGTGCAACATATATGACAAGTTCGAAACCCTCGTCACGTTATCAACTAGCCAAACTTTCTGCAATAACATTGCGTGAGACAGCCGTGGACTTTGAAAAAAGTGTGGTAAGCCACGACCGTATCAAAGCAGCTGCGCCAAGTTTGTTTTTATGATGATACTCAAAGCTTTGAGAGGTATTCAAGACGTTACTCATAATGCTCCAGCTATGTCCCACCAAGACGAAGAATGTCTTAATTTTCGAGAACAGAAATGATTCACGTTGGGCGTGATGCGTGGAGCACTTGAGACATAGTACTGTGAGAAGGAAGACGATGATAAAAGCAGACGATGGACAATGACGTCGTTGCTGACTGTCGACAAGAAAACAACAAGATTATTGGCGAAAGTTTCACCTCGCGTACACCTGCTTCACGAACTGTGTCTTATACGCAGGCACGTCGGTGTGATAGAAATAAAAGTGGATACAAGTAAAAGGTGAGAGCCCGCACCGCTAGGTACAGTACGAAGCGCTTCAGCTATCGTCAGGTGCACTTTGTACTGGAAACACGGTCACATATGGCCTTCGTAGTGGCGTGCGCCATTTAACTAAGGCGAGTCAACGTTTCAGCAGGGAAAAGAAGCACTGGCTGCATAAGCTCGTACGTCGCTTGCTGCAAGTAAGTTAGTCGGTGCGCACCTTCAGGAAAACGGCAGTGTATCGTTATACTACATACTTCAAGTGCATGTAGGTTTACCGTGTAGCAGTGGACTGATGTGCATGCATCTTGACCTGCAGTAGATTATAGGTCCATTTGATTCACCTGCACTTCCTGAACAAGATATAGCACTAGTCACGGCTAGAGCCCGATGGTACGGGTTCAGCCTTATCCATACAACCTAATCAGTTCAGCATGCCGGCATCTGCACGCTACCGCACGTGAATCACTCAGTTCAGTCTTCGCGGAGGACAACTGTTCGCTGCGCTCGCCAGAGACGGCAGCCTTCGTGCAGCCTGTACCATGCCGGTTCCGCATGAGTTCGGGCAGTGAAGATTGCGTGTGCCACTCGTGGTATAGCGCGAGACCGAGCGGCACTGGATGCAACGCCTTGAACGTCATACACTTTCACGATTGTAAAGGATTTCCCCGGAGTACGGGTTGTCTGGAGGGCGTTCTTGGAAGAAGGTGATGGAATGACATTACACCAGTAGTGTGCGTCGTACAGAGGTGAACGAGCGTGTCAGGGTCCCACCACATCGGCTACAGTCAGGTACTGGCGAATGTGCAGCCAGCACTCGTGGTTCAGTTTGTCGAACTGCGTGACGCCGTCCTCTCGTGCGTGGCACACGACTCGTCTCTGCACGACGCCGATCAACCGCATGAATTCGTGCACGTCGGTGAGGCACGGACGCCGCAGGGCTGCTCGGATCAAAGCCACGGCTGCGGCCTCGTCGCTCAGTGCCGCCCTGCGTCGAACGTTGTCCACGAGCTTCGGGTGCTCCGAAACAAGCTCAACGGCGCAAGCGCAGTAGGGATCCTGGTCTCCCAACACGAACCTGGTCGCTCGCTCAACCAGGCTGCAGTTGCGTCGAACGATGTCCTGGACGGCGAAGGTGTTGTTGGTGTGAGGTTTTACGCAGAAGGGAATGTCTAGGCGAAGCAGGGTGAAGTTTCGGTGAAATCGTGGCAAGAGATGGCGCAGGAAGACTGCTCTGTTATCGTCTGCTGAGAGTTTGAGCGTGAGCTCGTGGAGGCGTCGGTTGCCGAAGACGGCGTCAGCGAGCGCTTGACAGTCCTGGTCACGTAAATTTACCGACCACTCCAAGCTTATCTTGGTAAGGCTTAGATTGGAGCAGAGTGCCGTGCACATGTCGGAGAGAGGCTGAGCTAGGGGCTCATCGTCCCAGTCGTCGTCGATGTCAACATTGATGTCCACCCGGATTTCCTTCAGCGCGGACGCACTTTTTATGTAAGTGGCCAGTGTTGCGTAAAGAATTTCGTCCAAGAAATCTACAGACACGCGAAGTGATGAGATGCCGTTGTAAGCAACAAGGTGATGGAAGAAACGCTGCACAGCGGCTGCGTCTTCGGAATGCGGCACATATACAGTGATGGCTGTCACCTCAGGAAAGTCGGAAAGCGTCGGCGTATCCATGTGCTCAACGTAATAGTCCGCGATGTTGAACTTGTGGACCAGTCCGCTCTTACGTATCGCACTGCAGACTTCTTCCAGCCTGTCAACATCCGGAAGATTACGCAGCGTCACGCTTTCAAGGCGCTGCTTGTTCACGAGAGCTTCAAGTAAGAGACAGCAGTTTTCGGTGGTGGACCACGAGACGTCGAGGTCCAATTTCTGTAGCGAGTCGTTTTCCTTCAGCGACGAGATCCAGGATCGATCGTCGGCGGCCTCTACGCCTTCGTCCATTACGTTGGCCATCGCGTCAAGCCGCAGCCTCAAACAGCGCAGCAAGCGGTTGCGCGAGACGACCGTGACGAACCGCTTGCAGTAACTGCTCGTCCCCAGCCACTTGGCGTCTAGCTCTTGCAGCGTCGACATTGCAGCGATGGCTTCGGCCAGCGCCTGCAACCAGATGAATTCATTATTGAAGTGCGGCCCTCTCAGAGTGAGCTTCCTGAGCGTTGCGTTTTGTTTCAACAGATAATCTTCGAACGACGGCGATGACCCGTACAACGGACCGGAAGCGAAGACGCAGTCTCCAACGGCGACGTCCGTGATGGTGTGGTTCATAATGAGAGCTTCGACGAGCTTGCTCGACGTGAGCTGGCTCATTTGCAGCTCCGCTACGTTAAGCGACGTGAGTCGGGCATCCCATTGTTCCAGCAAGCGGACGGGGATCTTCTTGCTGTCCAAGGATTGCACGTAGCCTTGCGGGAACCGGATCGCTCCGCTGCATTCCAGAGAGTAGGCCTTGGCGGCGAACTCGTGGAATACTTCTGGCTGATCGCTCGCGACACCGAAGACGGCGAGTCTTTCCAAACTCGACGAAAATTCCATGGCATCGGCAAGCATGCCGGCGTTCGCCACGGCGTAGTTCAACTCCGCAGAGACGATGCATCGGTGTACTCTGAGCAGGCAGCGCAAGAAGGCGAAGGGTGCTTCCTGGTCGCTTTGGCATCTTGTGCAATACGGGAATATCTTGCAAACGCCAGACACTGTCACGACGCTGACGTCCCCGAGCTGGCCCCGCGGGTCTTCTCTTAGCTGAAGGCCCAGGTTCCACAGTACCTTGTTAAAGGCTCTCAGGTGCTGCTGTAGGTGACAGAAGCGAGTCTGGCCCCGCGTGCAGGAAAATATAACTGTCCCGGCATCAACGTTCTCGCACTTTAGTGAAAGCAAGGATAACGGGAGAAGTGCCGAAGTCCTCGCCATTTGGAAATCCAACGTGCGCTTCTACTGAGCGTATTTCTTTAGTAAAAGCGGTGCAGTTGCATGAAATTCTGGCTTCTTATATTGAACAGTGCATAGTGAACAGCGCATGAGGCAAGAATGCGGGCGAATCTTTGTAATGCGGCCAAATTTAGGAGGCGGGTCACGAGGCCAAATGCTAGGATGATAACAGACGTGGCATTCTTTTCGAGAGCTCTTCGTATTCTGCGATATGTGTGTTACCGGTTTGCCGTATCTACGCTAGCACGCGTGCTCTGTGTATACGACGTATTTTAAGCGTTTTTAGAACTGCCTGACGCAGAAACATGATTGACAGCACTGCGCATACGTGCTTTTATCGCACCAAGTTGTCTATCATTGCCTCGGCGCAGGGCAAAGATTGCATAAAAACCCAATATGACCCGTAGTGGGCGATTCGAAATGGTGTTGATCAGAAGGCAGCTGTACATATATTTAGCGAAACAACTTTCGGCAGTATAGGAATGTTCTGCAGATATCGTGTGTGGTCTGAGCATGGATGTAATCAAGATGGAACAGTTTAGTTTGACGCGAAGCATATAAATGAAAGATTATTCAGAAATAGTTGCTGTTCATACTGACGGAGTACTTGTTAGTTGTTTCACTTTAGTACTAAAATTCGGAATAACCCGTATCGAGGGTATAACTCAGTGAATAAGGGCTGTTTTCCAGCATTTGAGTCCCTTAAGTGAATTGTGCTAGAGAAAAAAAAATGATAGCGCTTGGAATTACCGGAGGTGAGCCCAAGATGCACTAACTGTAGAAGACCATGGGAGACTCTTTGAAGGACCGTAGCATTGCAACTATTCCTTTCTTTTTCCTTTTCTTTCCTTCTTTCTTTCTTTCTTTCTTTCTTTCCTTCTTTCTTTCTTTCTTTCTTTCTTTCTTTCTTTCTTTCTTTCTTTCTTTCTTTCTTTCTTTCTTTCTTTCTTTCTTTCTTTCTTTCTTTCTTTCTTTCTTTCTTTCTTTCTTTCTTTCTTTCTTTCTTTCTTTCTTTCTTTCTTTCTTTCTTTCTTTCTTTCTTTCTTTCTTTCTTTGATAGTGAAGTTGAATACCTCGACCGTCCAAGGAAATTTTCGTATCGTTGTGGTAAGCAAAAAAGATTCCATATGTGGGCCGATCCCGAGAATAGTGGAACGCCGGCTTGACCCGCGGCGGAGGTGAAGTACGCGTTAAGCACTCCCCATACGTGGGCCGATCCCGAAGTTAGTGCAATGCCGGGCCGACCCACGGCGGAGCTGAGACAGGCGTTAAGCACTCCCCATACTTGGGCCGATCCCGAAGAAGTTGCAATAACGGCGCGACCAGGGGCGCAGATGACACAGGCGTTAAGCACTCCCAATGCGTGGGCCGATCCCGAAGCTAGTGCAATACCGACCTAACCCGCGGCGCAGATGAATCAGGCGTAAATTACTCCCCATACGTGAGCCGATCCAGAAAGTGCAATACTGGTCCGACCCACGGCGGAGGTGAAGCAGGCGTTAAACATTGCCCATACGTGGGCTGATCCCGAAGCTAGTGCAATACCGGCTCGTAGTAGTATTAGTAAGTGATTTTAGAATGAGAAAAGAAGAGATAAGTGCACAGTACCGTGACTGTCTCTCGCTTAGGAGGTCACCTCAAATGTACTGCGCGGGGGAAGGTAACGGGAATAAAAGAGTGAAAAAAACTCTGAAAACTGAAAAAAAGGACCAGCCCTGCCCCTACCGGTAAATTGGAATAAACAAAGCCTGCTCTGCGTGCACTGGACCTTCGTCACGATAAAGTGACCCACAGATAACGGTGCCGGATTGCATAGGCCTGCCGCTCACTCAGCCCGGGTTCTTCTAGTTGCTGTCCGATTGCCTGAGCACGGGCGGCTTTAACGGCTGGATCGGCACGCCCAGGGCGAGCCCTTTCACGGGCGAGTTCTCGCTGCCACTCGTCGAAGGCTGCCAGTTCTTCGGGGAGCGCACACCACGTGGCAATCGCGTCCGTTTTCCGAGAATGAACTTAACGGAAAGGAAGCCAGAGCGGCAGGCGCGAAACCCTTTCCTGCCTTCTTAGCCCTTTCCCTCCCCGCAGGAAGCGAAATGGCTCTGCTTGGTTGCCCTCGTGGCGTGAACGCGCGCCGATGCCGCTTTAATCCTTGGTAATTATTCACGCACGGGCGCCGGCACAGCTGCGAACACTTCAAACCGCCCTTTCCAGCCACTGCTCTGCTGTGGAAACAAGTGGCTTTTATTTTCTTGCGCAAACACAACGCCTCGGAAACTTTGAGCCAACGTAAACTTCGCTTGAGAAACCCGATTGTATTTGCTAAACGGATTCATGTGTCGATGTCACCGGTCAGGCCTTCGGTGCGTAGGAACATTCGACGTCACCCCCCGTTACAGACGCAAAGGTTTCAATCGGACCTGTGCGACCCGACTAACAGTGTGGTTCAGTGGATCGTGTCACCCCTCAATGTGACCCGAGTTCTTGTATTCCCGAACACACTCTTCTTTCCCCCCATCATCTTTCTATCCAATTTCCTCCTTTTTCACAGCGCTGACCAATGTTGAGGAGTCAACCACGCGCTGCAGACAGTTACGGTGAGGTCAGCAAACTTTCCTCTTCGGCTTTCGAACTCTCTCCTATATTCCGAGGTTTACACGGGCTACGCTCTTCTGTATGAGGGGTGTCACTGAGATAGAGACTAACAAACATAAAAAATCATAGAATTAAAGGCTTTTGTTGCGGTAGCATTGGTCAACATCAAAGCACATCAGCTGATACGAGCGTACAACCATTATAGTAGAGGAATGCAGTGACTTGTTGAGGCTAAAGATTGTTTTATTGAGCCTGGTTGTAACTCAGGGGAAAAAAGCAGCCTAAAGATTGTCACGACTGTAAATCGGAGCTCGTCCGAAACATTGTTGCTGCGTCAATAGTGACGTCATTAGCGCCATGCCGTACAATATTTTGCGCACCTGCACGCACGCCTGGGGTTTTGTATGAGAAGCTGTCCAAGATTTCGTGGTTGGTTAACTAACTGGTAATTTTCATTATTTTAACACATGGCAGTGTCAACACGAAATAAGAGTCATTTGTCAAGTAATGGCCAATCCTAGTTTCAAATGATGCTGGCAACCCTTTTAGCCGCGGCATCGCATGTGCGGAATCGCTGGTACAAATCTGCACGGGTTGATGCGATCCACTACTTGTACGAAGGAAACGTGCCCGATTCATCTGTTCACAGTCCAAGCTGCGCATATTTCGGTGCGATTTCGTTGAAGCAACGTCGGGATGTTACATTTAAAAAAACCATCGCAACGTTTTATCAACAGACGCCGACGGCAAACAGCCTATCAGCAGCCCAATGAAAGAAGCAGTCAGAAGCGCATACGAAAGATTGATGTTAAGAAGGAACAACCTTTATTAAAACTTCTCTAGGTATGCTCTCACCATGTGTCATTAGTTGCAGCTGGGCATATCGCCCTGTCCGGAAGCCGCTGAGGCGGCAGACGAAAATTAGTGATAAAATATTAAAAAACCCTCTGTTTATCAGCTTGCACACGGGACGTACGCAAACAGTCATCTTATACCAAAGGTCACAATGATGTTCGCGTTAAAAAAAACGTTAAAGACGGCCCAAGGTGTCAAGCCAGGGCATGCGACTAAGCGTGCTAAGAAAAGGAATAAAATGAGAGGAATAAGATGACTATCATGATAATGGATACGGAAAAAATGAAACGGAATGGCTCAAACAAACAACTGCCGCGTGCAGTCCACGTCGCAAAATCACATTTTGCCAAAAACTAATCTCCGGTCACATATGTCGCCTACGGTATTAGTCAACAAGGGAGCGAGTTCTGATTGATACACGCAAGTCACTGACTAGCTCACGGCACACTGCATCAGGAAGCGTAACCGCTCGAGACACAATCGAAGCACGTGGCGACAAGCGCATCCTTGTTTGACTTTAGACGGTACAGAACGTTCTCTTGTGAACGCGCAAATCGGGCTCATTGGGGAGCAGAATCCAAATCCAGCGTTTGGCGAAGGTGCGACACACAGAATGCCTTGAACTCCCTTCAGGTTTCCAATACGTCGGCTACCTGCAGGTATTGGCGAATGTAACTCCAGCAGTCGTAGTTCAATTTGTCCAACTGCATGCCGCCGTCTTGCCGGACATTGCACTCGACCCGCGTCTTGACAACGCCGGTCAGGCGCATGTACTCGTGAAGGTCGGCAAGGACGACACTCCGCTCGACGGCACTGACCATGGCCGCAGCTTCGGCCTCTCCTCCTAGCGACGCCCTGGCTCGAACGTTGTCGACGAGTACCGGCTGCTCCGAGAGGATCTCGAATGCCCGCGCGCAGTAGGGGTTGCGGTCGCCCAACACGAATCTGGTCGCTCGTTCGACGAGACTGCAGTTACGTCGCACGATGTCTTGGGCAGCGAACATCTCGGCGTTGGCCGGTGCGCAAGCGTAGACTTCCAGGCGAAGCAGGTTGTACTTGTGTGCCATTCCTGGCAATAGACACTCCAGGAAGGTCGCGCAAGATTCTACCTTGAATCCTCTCAGACAGAGCTCGTGAAGACGTGGATTCGTAGCGGCACGGGCTAGTACCGGGTAGACGTCAGTGCGCAACTGTACCGCCGACTCGAGCCTGATCTTGGTGATTCCGAGGTTCGAAGACAAGGCTTCGCACAAGGCGGACATGCAGCGATCGAAGGGAGTCTCAAAGCGGGCGCGAAACAAGATGGCGTGAAATTGGTCGACCCGGACACTGAGCTCAATTGCTTTCAACGCAAAGGCGCTTCTTATATAAGCGGACACTGACTCATAAATGTCGGCGTCGAAGATGTCGAGAAATACGGTAAGCGATGTGATGTGGTCGCAAGAAGCCAGGACATCCAAGGCGAATAAAAAGTCAGTCGCGTCGAGATAGTACACGTAAATGAGAATGACGGCCGTCACTCGGCTGGCAGATCTCGAGGTCCTACGCGATGGTCCCCGATGCCGACCATGCAGGCGAGTCCGCACTCCCGTATGATGCCACAGACCTCGCGCAGGCCACCGTCGTGGGGAACACTGTGCAAGGTCAATTTCCGGATGGAGTGGTTGCCCACGAGTGCTCGCAGTAAGACTAAGCAGTCTGCGGTTGTGGACCATGAAATGTCGAGGAGCAACTCCTCCAGAGTTGTGTTTCTCTGCAACGCCGCGGCCCAAGCGTGAATGTTGACCGTGTACGCGGGTACAGTTGGGCACACAATCATCAGTCCATCGGGGAAACCCGTGAATCGCAGGCTTAACGTCCGGATACTGCGGCTCCCGGCGATCACTCTCATGAAGTACACGTAGTCTCGGCTGCCGCCATGAAACTGCACCGCCAACTCTTGCAGCGTCTCCATTGAGCAGATGGCGTGCACGAGAAGGTCGCACCCGGGTGTGCTATCGAAGTAGACCGCTCTCAGGGTCAGTTTACGAAGCGTCGCGTCTTCCTTGGTCAGGTACTGCACAAACCGCCCTGTCGGTCGGTTCCGGGGGCCGCACGTAAAGACACAGGCGCCGACGACGAGTTCAGTGACAGTGCAGTTCTCGATGAGCGCGTCGATGAGCTTCCAAGCCGCGGCTGGGTTCATTCTAGTTGCGGCCACGTCCAATGACCTGAGCATGGCACCGCCTCGTGTGAGCAGGCGATTGGGGGCCGTCATTCCCGCATAAATATGTGCGCGCACATGGTGGAGGATGAATTCGTCGGTGTAATGCAAGGAGCACAATGTGTCTTGCGGGTGGTCGCTCGCGATTCCGATGACTCTGAGCCTTCTCAGACTCGACGAAGACGCCAGGATTGCACCCCCCCCCCCTCAACACCATTTTGAACAACGTTTCTCGTGTGGGAGCCGAAACGTCTTACTTTTATAAACTTTGGTTGGTCGGTGTCCGTTTTCAATTGTCATGTATGCTCCCGACCAGACTGGTCTCCGTCGCGTTCTCAATTTCAAGCGGACACATACGCCTAGCGCCGAGCACGACAATGTGGTCGTGGTGCTAAGCAACCAACTGCGTACGCGTATATAATTAAGGTTACCGACAACAGCCAGTAGGCAGATAAATTTTGGTTAGCGTCATGGTCATAGAGCTTCGTACAAGCACCACCAGAGTGAACTGTGACGCTATAATGTCTACGGAAGCTGCAAGCAGGGTAGTTCGGCCAGCACGGGAATTATGGGCACTATATGGATTTGGCCATGTACTTCGTCCTCCTGGCTCCAAACAGCGTCTTGACTTTGTAATACGTGATCATTTTTGAAGTGCCTGGTTATAAACAATTAGATAAACTGCCATAAATCTGTCCGACAGCAGATATAGAAGTCGGCACAATTAGCACAGAAGGGAAATAATGAAAATCTCGCGCTATGGACGCATGATTGAGCGAGAATCTTATCGCGTTCTGCATTTAAAGAATGCATATATTGCTTACAAATATCGTCCAAATTAGGCCTGAAGGCAAAGCGTAATAAACAAAGCCGCTTGAACGTCTGAATCCACAAGCACGAAGATGAGACACATCCATGTACATAGCCATCATTCCCATGGTGGCTTTACGATTGCAGCGCCAGATTTCCCTCTAGTAATTGTTGTAGGAAACTCTATGGTACTAGTGTCCGTTTGCTTCGGCATACATTATGCATTGCAATTGGCGCTGTACAAAACTGCTTCGTGGTTTAAATTGGAGGCTGTGACGAACTAATGGGTTTTGAGCCGCCATAACGAAGGTCGGTTGCTAGCGTTGCCTGAGGGGTGTGACACATTGTCGATAAAGGCTACTGATGAGGGCTGCCACCAAACATGTCATAGCTTGCAATTTATTGCCTCTCCATCTCTACCACGAAACTTCTCTTTCAGGTGATTGCTGCAATGGTACTTGTGAATGAACTATGTAAATACTCTACATGACGCACCGTTGTTTTTATAGCATCCATGAGTAGTTCGTTATGGCGGCCTGTTTGAGAGAGCGGTGAAAGTAGCAGCGAGCTCTTTTCATACGAAATGCGTGCCTAAGTATTTCTTTTACGCTATATTAAGTGCCCATATTTGAGTAGAACAACTCGCCAGTGTAATAAGAAACCTGATGACAGCTTCGCCGGTCAGTGTCTTTTAAAAAGCGATAACATGTTGACACTATAGGTACCAAGATATTTCTTACATGTAAAACGTCATGTCCCTCGTAGCTAAGTACTATGAAAATGCTAAGTGTTTAGCAAAGCGTCGCACAAAACTTCGTGTATTGAATTTGCAGGCATTCTTTATACGCAAGATTTATAGACAGACACGCCGCATATATGCATTGCGAGACCAGTAGAGTCTTCAACGCTACATAGTTTGCCATATCCAATCCGCAAATATTGTCGAGTCAAGCGCTTTTGAAGAAGCAATTTTGTGGTTCAGGCATAGCAGCAGAAAGAAGCCCACATACCCTTTAATAAGTGTGGCTCGAGCCACCAATATCTCGAACATATTCGAAGGGAACAAACGCACCCGGCAGCTGAGCGAGCCGGCATTTTCGGCATTCTAGCCGCGACGTCACTCGCCAAAAGGTGCCACTGGAAGTTCTCTCCACTAATATTGCACCGACGCAACAGGATCCACAAGAATGCCTCTTCAGTAGTGTGGCCGCTGACTTCTGACACACATCCCTAAGCTTTTCCTCAAGAGTGCATTCATTTACCTCTCTAAATTGATAAACTTTATTTTTTTTTTCGTTTTGCAATTTGATCCTTTACTACCGGTCGAAGGTAGAATATTGTGAGCCTTCATGCGCACAGTGGTGCTTAGTAGGCGCTAAACTTTGTCCTGCGCGCATATCTCAACCGTTACCGAACAATATACGAGTCACGTTCCTTTTCTTGCACTCTTCCGGTGGCCACAGCTCGTAAATAAACGAAAGTCATTGTCGCGTCTAGGTGCTGCAGGCTGGTAGTAACGTGACAGCCAATGAAACACCCAAATAATGACGCGCGTGTCATTCTACCTACTGACCTCGTGACCCTACTAAACTTGATTTTGAAACAAGGTAACCGCAAGCCTTTTTGCGCCGTTCAAATGCACGTTCAGCGGAAGGGTATAAATGGGCGGTGCAAATTGAAGCCGCCACTGCAAATGCATGCACCCACGACAGACGGTCGACGCAACACGGACGTCTGTACCACTTCCACAATTCCCGCAGTTCTCCAGAGACGCTGATCTTCTTGCAAAGGTGAAGTCGCTGGTTCGGGGATGATTCCCTCTACGTGCACACGGGGCCACCGTCGCGTCTGTCATCTGTTTCGACACCTGACAGCTTGCAACAAAGTGCTGTGGCACGCCGGCCTTCAGCTCAGAGAAGAGTCTCACAACAAGCTCGGAGACCTAAGCGTCCGGACGGTGCCGGGCGTTTGCCTCGGATACCCCCGTTGCCAATTGTGCACCCACAACGAAGAAGCAGCCCTGTCCCTCTTACGCTGCCTCCTCAAAGGGCACCGGTGTATCGTCTCAGTGGCGGCAAACTACGGTGCCGCGAACACAAGCCAGCTGGCCGAAGCCCTGCAATCCTCGTCGAGACTCGAGAGGGTCACCCTATTCGGCAATGCAAGCGACCAAGTGGAAGTCTTCGAGCAGTCGCCCGGATGTTCAGTCGGCCATGCTTGTTCCGCCGAGCGAATGAAAATTCCCGCCCGCCTGTTGGAAAAAGATGGCGCCGGACTGGTCTCGCTGGACGTATCGGAGCTGAAATTAAGCGCTGTCATGGGCAAGAAGCTCATCGATGCTCTTTTAAAAAATGACACCATCACTGAACTGACTGTCGGAGGCTGCTTCTTTGCTTCAGGCCCCCTCGAAGCCGCATCGGTGTGGTTCGCGGAATATCTGGTCAAGAAAAGCGGGACGCTCCGGAAACTCAAACTGGTAGAACGCCAGCTCGTGTTCGCAACCGCGGCGTTGCAGACGCTGGCACAAGGGATCTGCACAATGTCGACTTTGGAAGATCTATTCGTGGAAGGCCAGGCCGCGTGCAAGGACTGCGCGCTGCTCTTGGAAGCCGTAGCCCATAGCCCGTCTCTGCAAAGTGTGTGCTTGCTGCTCGAGGGAAGTGACGAAGAGTTCCTTAATCCGCAACCGGATGAATACGTCGACGCACTCGGCGTCCCTACTTGGGTGTTAGCGTTGCAGGAAAACAGCAAGCTGAAGCATTTAAAGCTTAGCTTAACGTGGTCCACCAGGGAAGACTGCTACCTCTTGCTCAAAGCACTTGAAAAGATGTGCAGCCTTAAAATTTTGACATTGGAAACCGTTCCGATTGATTGTGGTATTCAAGAAATTTGTCGCTTAATACGGGATTGCGGCGTTGGCGAAAGGGTGCGCATCGGAAGCTATGTCGTTCACCCCGAGGACGCTGAAATAGTTTCTGCGTGTGAGGCAGTGACAGCCCTCACTGTCAATTCCATTATCTTCCTACCAGACGTGGCTGCTTTGAGAAACATGTTTAACGTCATCGCTACTTGCAACCACATAACGTTGCTTCGCGTTTACCTTGATTTCTTCGATAACGACGCGTTCGCATCGCTAGCTGCGTACATTACGGGATCAACCTCCATCAAGGCAATTCAGCTAATTATCGAAACATATGACTCTGGCAATGACTGGGACGAAATTGAACACGCGGAGGACGAGTCCCTACGTCAGTCGCTATCTAACTTGTGTGAAGCTCTGTCTTTGAATCGCAGCATCAGCAATATCTACCTGGACTCCACGATCGAATTGCGTGACGAAGATTGTCAGAAGCTCGCCGACGCCGCTTTGAACAACCGGCAGCTTTACGAGCTCATTCTCCCAGCCGTCAGAGGCAGCTCTGTGCCTGTATTCCTGAGGCGTCTGCTGTCGCGGTTAGCCGAGAACTACAACCTACTTCTCCTGGAGATTCCCTTCTGCCTGCAGCACAACGACGAGATGTGTGCTGCCCAGGAAGTCGTGCGGCGTAACTGCGGCCTCGCACAGCGGGCGGCCCGGTTCGTGATGGGAGACCACGACCCAGAATGCGCACGCCCCTTCGAGCTCCTCTCGGAGGACCCGGTACTCGTCGAGAGTGTCCTGCGCAAGCTAGAGCAGGACCGGGACGGGGCGCAGGTGACCGGGAGTGAGAAGGCCGATGCCGTGTCCGAGATCGAGAAAGCCCGCCAGCTTCTGCGCAATGCGGACGTACACACTTACATGAAGATGACGGGCGTCATCCAGGAACGGGTCGAGTGCGAGGTCCAGGAAGACGGTAGCAAGCAGTTGGACCAGCTGAACGAATACTGCTTTCTGCACATTCGTCGGTACCTGAAGATAGCGGACGTCGTGGAAGCTTGAAGCTATCTGGGCGAGGTCGCGTCCTCTGTGTGTCGCGCCTCTCCAACAGCATTCTGGATACTCGCTACAAAAGAGATGCTTCATTAAATATGTTGTTGGAATTTGCAAAGAGTGGCAAGTCTTCACGGTAATTGGAGCTACCCGGCGTAATTACAGTGCGACGAAGCATTCTAGCGAACCGCAAACACGCCCTGGTGCCAGTCTGCGCATCGAGCTGAGACTCTTGGTGTTCGTGCCCTACACTTTCCTTGACGGCAGCACACGTGAAGCCACTGCTGGATCGTTTAGTGGAAGTTTTACCTGTGGTTCATGTCCGAACTCGTTGTTGGAATATATTGACGAGTGCACTGCATGTACTTCTTTTGTGTTTTACCAGTGACCACCTTTGAACGGCTAAATATTTTAAACGTTATCGCGTGGTGCAAAACACGTCTGCATGTATCGGGACATTGTCGATTAGCGTAGCCGATTGTGTCTGTTGCCTTTGTCGTCGCCCAACCCCTTTTCTGTGTTTATGCACGACGCGAATGTTTTGCACTTCCTGAAAGATGTGCGAGAGCCTGCGATTAGGCTGTAGCTTTCGACTGATCATGTACGAAAGCCGATGCGCCGGACACGCTGATGAAATTTTGGACGACGGCTGACTGTGCACGCCACTATCGTTGCACTTTCAGTGCAACTTGCTTTTCTGGGAGCGAATTTGCCCAATAAAGAGTTTTATGATTAAATATTTGTGGTACTGTGTTAATTGCCATCACAACAAGCTGTCAATATCAAAATCGCGCAAGTGTTCCATTTAGATGGCCGGTGAATGTATACGAATGCCGCTTTTAGAGCGCCGCTCTTAGACGACCGTTCCTGCACTTTGTGTTGGCGTCCTCGGCGTGATGGAGCGAATGAGCACAGCGAAGAAGGAAGGAGAGAATACAGAATGCAGCGGGGGATGAAAGGCGGCAACGGCGAAGAGAGCGCGAGAAGGAAAGCGTAGTGCCGTACAAGGCGGGCTCTGCGGCGACGACCGCTATGAGATGGCGCCAGGGTAACGCACCGTTGTCTGTTCAGCGACGGAATATGGCGACTTCCTCAGCGGGTCGGCTCGGCATTGCACTACCTTCTTGAACGGCCCACGTATAGGGAGCGCCTAACGCCTGCTTCAGCTCCACCGCTGGTCGGTGAAGTATTGCACTATCTTCGGGATTGACCTCGTAGAAAAAATTGTCTACGCGCAGACTTGATCCGCCAGATCCTAGCCATAGATCGACACCTTATCTGTAAATATTGCCACGAACCTCGGTAGGTTGAAAAGAGGTAAGAACAAACGAGCTGAAACATCATGCTTGCGTAACCGTAACGCTGCAAGATGCTCGAATGTTGGTTTCATAAAGTGTATGTGTTAGAGCATGCGCAGCAGACACGCGTGATATAGAAGTTTACAAATTACGTGAAACCTCTTGCAATTCTTCTTACGGTTTTGCATAAATGCTACTCCCGCATTAGTGCTATACTTTTTGTCAGCTTTTGAATGCGAAAGAAACTGCGCAAGGACTTGGACATGTGAAGGGATCTTTTAGTACGCGATTGGAATCTATTAGCCTGTTTTTTTTTTCATGTTCTTACTTTCTCGCGGACAACTTGCGCGCACTTCTGCAAGGCATGTTGAGATCGATCGGATAGTTATCATTGGTCGTGTACGTTTTTCAAATGCGGCTTTATGTTCTGCATAGCTTCCTGCTACAAGTATCATCCGCACTTAGCTTATCACGCAGCAATATCGTTGGTCGATAAATATCTATAGCGGGTTAAATTTCATTGCCCGAACAAGCACAGAGCTTCAGGGATTGGCGCGGGCCTTCATTAGCCTGCACACGCAGCAGATGACCGTGCCGCGTAGTCGTTTCTCGATCGCATGCGCCCCAGGGCACAATAACACGGAGGATATATAGCTGGCTGTAATTGCGTTTCGACGTGAAACGTCTTCAACGGGGGTCGAACCTGCCGAAACCCATGTGTGGAAAACACGGTAACTGTGGCATATTCGCGTCTAGCTTCGCAACCATACTATACCCATGTCCCTCTTTCTGTAGAGGAGTGAAGCCATTACTCGGCCCTTCCCAAGTGTCGCATGCGATAATGGTGGTGCTGTCGGCCCGTGCATGACGCAATCGGAGGTAACTTTAGCCTCGCGCGCGGAGCTTCAGAGAGGCGCATATCTGGGCAGCATACATTTTTCCATCCGAGCAGGAACGGTGGTGTCTGAGAGAGCTCAGCGTGCCGCAGTAGGTATAACTCATCCGGCTCAAACCGGCGTTCGTCGGGAGTTCCGCAAGGGCTACAAATGTGCAATTTGTTGTAGAAAAATTTCACGCGTGCTTGGCTACGTCCTCCCCCTCCATGCGTTCGACACATGCGGTTCAAAAATGGCATGGACGTATTCGGGGAAGAAGGCAGGGAGATATCCGAAACCTTCGACTACCGCGATTCGTGTTCGTATTCCTGGCGAGTGCAAGCGCCGGTGATTGAAGCAAACGAGAGGGCACCACAACCCTCTGTAATGTACGGCGCGGGCTCGGGCCGCTGCAGAAAACACGGGGGTCCCGGACTCCGAAAATTTCGACCACCTGGGGCTCTTTAACGCACACCTAAATCTAAGTACACACGTGTTTTCGCATTTCGCCCCCATCGAAATGCGGCCGCCGTGGCCGGAATTCGATCCCGCGACCTCGTGCTCAGTGAGTGAGTGAGTGAAGAAACATTTATTGTAGGTCCGGCGAGGACGCGAACTCGTCGCGCACCCGGCAAGTCCCACGTCGGGACTGGCAGGTCTAGCCCACCGGCCCGGTCGCGGGCACGCCGGACAGCCAGGATTTGCTGTTCCAGAGCGGGGCTACGCAGAAGCGAGTCCCACTCCTCCTTGATGAACTTAGGGTATGTTGACCCGCACTCCCACAGCATGTGCGCTAGAGTAGAGGTCTGCCCGCAGGAGGGGCAGGCGTCGTCGCGATACACGTCCGGGTAAGCCTCGTGGAGAACGGACAGACACGGATACGTACTAGTCTGCAGAAGCCTAAGAGAAACGGCTTGCGCCCTATTCAACATGGGGTGAGGGGGTGGAAAGACCCTTCTAGACATGTAGAAGAATTTAATAATCTCGTTATGAGTAGCGGGAGCATCCCTGTGGCCGTAGGGCGGAGGGGAGTCGGTGCTTCTTGCAGAGGAAGCGCGGTCGGTGAGGTCACGCGCAGCCTCGTGAGCAGACTCATTCAGGTTCTGGGGGGCACCCTCGACCGACCCTACGTGAGCTGGAAACCAGTGGATTGAATGATGCGTCAGAGCATATCGATTCGAGTTGCTAAGAAGACGAGCAGCTTGCTTGGCGATGCAACCCTTCTGAAAAGCCCTAACTGCCGTTTTGGAATGGCTATATATCTCGGACCCACGACTGTCTAGCAGGGCGAGGGCGATGGCGGCTTGCTCGGCGACTCCGGGGTCTGAAGTGCGAATGGAGGCGCAATTAGAAATCTTGCCGCTGGAGTCGACCACAACGATGGCAAAGGTCTTCCCATCGCTGTACTCCGCGGCGTCGACGAAGCTTGCTCTAATGTCTCGTTGCTTTATCTGTTTGAGGATGGCTGCTGCCCTGGCCTTGCGTCTGCCCTCGTTATGGACGGGATGGACGTTTCGGGGCACAGGGGCCACTTCGAACTTGTCTCGAATGCACCTAGGGATCGGGGTACTGACCATCGGGAATCCCGCAGGGTGGTAACCCAACTCTTCGAGGATGTGTTTACCTGCCGCTGTGGTGCTCAGGCGAGTGAGTTGCGCACGTTCTTGGGCCTCGGCAATCTCCTCGGCAGTGTTATACACCCCCAGCTTGAGGAGATCCTCGGTATGGGTCCTGATGGGTAGCCCGAGAGCCCTCTTGACCACTTTGCGGATGAGAGCGTTGAGCTTGTCTCGCTCCGCTCTGAGCCAGTTGTGCATAGAAATTGTGTACGTAAAGTGACATAGCACGAAGGCATTGATAAGCCTGAGGAGATTGTTTTCCTTCATTCCTCGGTGCCGGTTTGCTATTCTGCGAACGAGGCGGAAAGCGTTGTCCGTCTTTGCGATGATCTTGCGGAGAGCCGTTCCGTTCCCGCCGTTGAATTCGACAAACATGCCGAGGACCCGAATAACGTCGACCCTGGGTATCATCCCCCCGTCACAAGTACGAAGACTGATGCTGCTTTCGGAAACTGGCTTCCAATCTTTGGGTATTCCTCCCTTCTCTTTTCGGTAAAGCAGAAGCTCCGACTTGGCGGGGGAGCATCGAAGTCCGGTGGGGCGGAGATACTCCTCGATCACATCGATCGCCTCCTGCATGGATTCTTCGACTCTGCCCTCGCAGCCGCCGGGGCACCATAAGGTGATGTCGTCGGCGTATATGGTGTGCTTGACGCCCTCTACGCGTGCCAACCTCTCGGAAAGACCAATCATACAGATGTTGAACAGGGTGGGTGAGATGACGGCGCCCTGAGGAGTGCCCCGCCTTCCGAGGGGCACATCGTTGGAGCGGAAGTCCCCAATGCGAAGCTTGGCCTTCCTGTCCGTTAGGAAAGAGCTGACGTAGCTATGGAATCTGTAACCGAGACCCAGGTCTGAAATGGTCTTTACGATGAAGCTGTGGAGCACATTGTCGAAAGCTTTCTCGAGGTCCAGACCGAGCAAAGCCTTGACGTCTCTGGAACGGCCATCCACAATCTGATGCTTTATTAGCTTCATTGCATCCTGCGTCGAGAGTCCGGCGCGGAAGCCGATCATGTTGTAGGTGTAAACCTCGTTGTCTTCGAGGTACCCGTTGACCCTGTTGAGGACGACGCGCTCCATGACCTTGCCGACGCAGGAGGTTAGAGAAATCGGCCTGAGGTTCTCGGTGTTCGGGGCCTTGCCGGGCTTGGGAATGAGCACCGTACAGGCCATCTTCCACTCTGCAGGAACAACGCCGCTATTCCAGCACTCGTTGATTTTGTCGGTCAGGAAGACGATCGACGTGTCCTCTAGGTTTCTCAACATTCTGTTGGTGACTCCGTCTGGACCAGGCGCAGACTTGCGGTTGAGTGCGAAGATGGCCTGTCTGACCTCGGCAACGGAGAAGTCTTCGTCGAGCTCGGGGCGTGGAGGGCCTCGGTAGTCCGGGAGTTGGGTCACTGGATCTCCATCGCGACAGACGGGCAAGTACTTCTGTACGAGTTTTGAGACGAGCTCATCAACCGTGTGAGACCTGGTGGCTTCGTGAAGGGCCCGGGCCAACGTATGCCGCTGATTTGACTTCGAACCGCTTTCGTCGAGAAGGTGCTTCAGCATACCCCTGGATTTGCCGTTGCGCATCTGTCCGTCGACGGATTCGCAGAGCTCGTCCCACTGCTGCTGGCATAGCGCCTTGCAGTGTTCATCGATGACCTTGTTGAGCTCTGAGATCTTTTTTCGGAGTCTGCGATTGAGCCTTTGGCCCTTCCATCGGCGGAGCAGGGCGTTTTTGACCTCGATCAGGTGGGCAAGTCTGCTGTCCATCCGCTCGACGTCGAAATCGGTTTCTACTTTCTTGGTAGCCGCGGAAGCGTCGTTCCGGACGCTTTCGCACCATTCTTCGAGGGTGGCGGGTGCCCTGTCTTTGCCGGGTTCTTCGCGAATCTTGCGAAAGCGGTCCCAATCGATGAACGTGAATTCCTTGATCCTACTCCGAGACACCTTGAAGGTGGTCTCGAGAATGTAGTGGTCGCTGCCGAACTCCATGGCAGTGTTCTCCCAGCCCACGTCCTCAACGTTCCTGACGAACGAGAGGTCGGGTGCTACCTCGTGCTCAGCAGCCCAACACCATAGCCACTGAGCAACCACGGCGGGTCACAGGTAAACATGAACACACATCACTTGATGACAGTGGAAATTGTCCGTGAAAACGCTAGAGCTTGGAATCGTCGCAGTAGTCGCGAGGCAATTGACTTTCGTACAAGTGTCGCTCCAATGCGAACGAAACGTCTTAAACACAGCGCATGCGAAGCTACCGGTACGACGCGCACTCTGCAAACATCGTGGATCCGTTCGAAGATGGAGTCCCACACGGGCGCGTTCTTTAGACACGTTGCAGATTGCTTTCAAGACATACGAGCACCGGCAATGCGTCCCTATGGCGTCCTCCAAAGGCGTCCACTACGGCGTCGAGGGAGGGTAACAGCCGCCGTAGAAGAACGCCCTACCACCCCGCCTCGCATGCCACAGGAGAAGGCACGCATCCGGGCCTCGTTCCTCGCTCTCCGCATGCATGCGAGATTGAACTACACCACCTAGATAACACACGGCCTGTTTACTCCGACCCATGACGTCACGCTTCCTGGCCCCAAATTTCCATTGACAAGGCTGGCGCATCGAAAGCGGCGACATCAAAATCACTGTTGCCTAGTCGGAAGCGTCTCCATTAGACTCTATGGCAGTCGGGCTAGGTAGCATGACGTCATGGATCCGAGTGAAAAGGCCATGTGCTATCTAGGTGGTGTTGGATTGAACCGCTTTCGCCCGCTCACCCTCACATGCTTTCACTCATACGGAACTTCATGGCGACGGCGACGGGAGATATATGCCTGGAGTGTCAATGTCATTGCTATCGCAATAACAAAAGTGTGGACCGCTTCACGGTTTTGCTTGTCATCTTTGCGCAGGGGTCATGCAAATCTTCTTTGTATCGTTCCAATTTTTAGTATATGCACTTTGGAAGCGCACCTGCTAATCTTTCGTTCAACTACATATCGCCATGATTTCGGTGGTACCAAGCAGTAGTGAGAGTTTTTTAATATCCTAAGATTTGAGGCCCCAACGGTTAATAAATCACAGAAAGTGCCGTGTTATACAGGTATTGGGATTCTTAGCAACCAACTGCTATACTGCCGACAGTTCATTTCAATGAATAGGATTCGCATACCATATTATTTACCTGTACAACGAGGGAACTACGCCGGCTTCCGATTTCGGTGGCTCTGTTTGTCCCGCCCTCTCGTGGGCATCACTCGAGTTAACACACATGCCGCGTAAATTCAAAGCGTGGTGCCAGAATTCCACGCAGAAACTACTCTGGGAGTTGTGTAAACTGTGCGTTAGCATTATGCCACTTGCTCATGTCCACGCACCCCGGTGTGTCATTCTAAATATTATGAAACTTCATCCGACCCATATAAGCCTTTTACAAACCTTAGTGGACCCGATCCTACACTTATCAACTTTATCTTCACCGCCACACTAACTTCCATGGTAAGCTTCGGGTACGTCCCCGCGCCCCGCAACATGCAACCGGAGCACAACGACGGTAGAATTCACCGTTACGGTGCATTCTGCAAACACTACAAGTACCGACTCCACATACGCTACGCTACCTTCTTGCCTATTGCATCCCAGAGCAGTGTGAAGGCGCCCTTCGCGACGGTGCCTTTGAGGTCCGCCTGGCAATGATCCCATGGGCACCAACTTTCGCCGAAGACTACATATAAGGAGCCCGGACTGCCTCCCCTACTCCCTTTCTCTGTTAATAAACACGTTTGCATCGTCATCACGAGTGTTAACTCCAAAAGAAAGCCAGATGGTCATTGCGAACCCGATTGAAGTGTCCCAGTCGACGGTAACGCTTTCGGTGCGCAGGAAAGCTGGACGTCATCTACCAGTCACGGACGCACATTCTTCCATTCGACCTGCGGGACCCGGCTGGCCGTGTGGTTCACTGCACGGTGCAACCCTTAATGTGACGCGAGTTCCTATATTAACGAGCACACTCTTCTTTTAGCATCATCTTTTCTATCCTATTTCCTACTTTTCGACAGTGCCGACCAAGGTTCAGGAGTGAGCTTGCGGTGTAGACAGTAACGGTGGAGTCAGCAAGATTTCCTCTTTTACGGTCGAACACTCTCTTCTATTTACCGATATTTATGCTGGCTAAGCTGTTCTGTATGAGGGGCGTCACTC
Source organism: Dermacentor albipictus (assembly GCF_038994185.2). Taxonomy (NCBI): domain Eukaryota; kingdom Metazoa; phylum Arthropoda; class Arachnida; order Ixodida; family Ixodidae; genus Dermacentor; species Dermacentor albipictus. The sequence continues at coordinate 99,521,421 of NC_091828.1, read as the reverse complement.
AGATGGCGAATAACAAATGGCCGCATTCTGAAAAACTGAGTAAAGGCTTTTGTTGTGGTAGCATTGGTCAGCATCAAGGCACGTCAGCTGATACGAGCGTACAGCAGATATACGAGCCGAATGCACAGATCTGTTGAGCCTGTAGATGGTTTTATTGAACATAGTTATAAACAAGGTATAAAATAAACCGTGTGAAATTTGTGGCACGCAAATATTGACACTTGTCCGAAGTATCGCTGTCGCATCGTCAATAGTTTCGTCATTAAAACTAGTTTCCGTTATGTCGTCCAATATTTTGCCTACCGACATGCACGCCACTTTGCAACGGCAATCGACATTCCCCCAGCCTTTGACCTCAAGTTTCGTCTGCTGTTGAAGATTTAGTTTTTGTTTATCCAGATGAGCATGTTAATTCCTCGCGTATCCGGCAGTCTCAACAAGAGTCAATAGTCCTCAAGTAATGTCCAATCCAAGTTTCCAATAATGCTGGCAATCCTGCATACATACGTTGGTACAAATCTGCAGAAGATGATGCAGACCACTATTTGTGCGAAGGAAACGTGCCCGATTGATAAGTACATACGCAAAGCTGCGTGTTTTTCGACGTGATTGCCTCGCAGCAATGTCGGGATCTTACATTTAGGAAACAGACTCAACGATCCTTCAACAGACGCCGATGGCAAGCAACCAATCAGGAGTCTACTGGAACACTCAAAAGCTCAGACTAGCGATTGTTAACAAAAAGAATAACCTTTATTACAACTTGTATAGGCTTGCTTTCACCATGCGTCATTAGTTGCAGCTGGACATATCGCCTTGTCCGGAGGCCGCCGATGCGGCAGATGAAAGTTAGCGATAAGACATTAAAAGCTGGTGTCTTTATCAACTCGCAACCGGTGCGTACATAGATAGTGAACTTATACCAGACGTCGCAAATAATGCTCCCTCTCTCTCTCCCTCCTCAGAAGGACGGATTGAAAATAAGCTTCAAGAGCAAACGGTAAAGGACGACCCATGGTGTCGAGCCACAGCCTGCGACTCGAGTCCTAAGAAAGCTGTAAAATGAGAAGACTGAAATGTCTATGATGATACAGAATACCGAAAAATGAAATGGGATGGCTCGAACAAACAATGGCCGCGTGCATTCCACATCCCGAAACCAAACTTCGCCTCAAACTCATCTTCGGGCACATTTGTCGCCTACGATATAAGTCAACACGGGAGCGAGTGGCGATTGGTACCGTTTGCTACACACAAATCCCCCTGGTGAGGGCACGACACATTGCATCAGGAAGTGTAACCATTCGAGGCATAATTAAAGCACAATAGTATGTCGACCGCTCGTTATGGGGCTCTGTGAAGGCTCCATGAACGCCAGCATTGGGGTCATCGGGGAGCAGACTCCAAAACGATCGTTCGGCGAAGGCGCTACACAAAGAATGACTTGGCGAACTCCCTTCAGGGTTCCAATACGTCGGCTACCTTCAGGTACCGGCGAATGTGAATCCAGCAGTCGTAGTTCAACTGGTCCAACTGCATGCTGCCGTCGTGCCGTGCATTGCACTCGACGCGTTTCTTGACCACGCCGGTCACGCGCATGTACTCGTGGACGTCGCTATGGGCCAGCCACTGCCGGGCGCCACTGACCGTGGCCGCAGCTTCGGCCTCTCCTCCTAGCGACGCCCTGACTCGAACGTTGTCAACGAGTACCGGGTGCTCCGAGAGGATCACGAAGGCCCGCGCGCAGTAGGGGTCGTGGTCTCCCAACACGAATCTGGTCGCTCGTTCCACGAGACTGCAGTTACGTCGCACGATGTCTTGGGCAGCGAACATCTCGGTGTTGACAGGTGGGCAATCGTTTATTTCGAGGCGAAGCAGGTTGTACCTCTGGGCCAGACGGGGCATTAGACGTCCCAGGAAGGCCACGCAGAAGATTTCGCCGAAGACCTTGAAAGAGAGCTCGTGAAGACGGGGATTCGTGGCGGCACGGGCGAGCACCGGGTAGACATCATCGCGCAACTGCACCATTGACTCCAGCACGATCTTGGCGATGCCGAGGTTCGAAGAGAAGGCGTCGCACAAGTCAAACATAGAATCACGTAGAGACTCGTCGTCGCCGACGTCCGCCATCCAGACACTGATCTCAATTGCTCTCAACGCGGGCGCGTTTCTTATGTAAGTGGAAAGTGACTCATAAACGCTGTCGAGGAAAAAGTCGAGAAATACGCTAAGCGATGTGACGTGGCTGCAAGTACCCAAGACATCCAAGGCGCTTCGGAGGTCACTCCTGCCGCGAAGGTATCCGTAACTGAGAACGACGGCCGTCACTTCGCGACAGTCCGAAAGCGTCGCCAGATCTCGAGGTCCAACGCGATGGTCGCCGATGCAGACTCTGTGGGCGAGTCCGCACTCCCGTATCGTGCCGCAGACATCGCGCAGGCCACCGTCGTGGGGAAGACTGTGCAAGGTCAATTTCTGGATGGAGCGGTTGTGCTTCAGTGCTCGCAGTAAGATGCAGCAGTCTTCGGTTGTGGACCACAAGATGTCCAGGACCAGCTCCTCCAGAGTTGTGTTTCTCTGCAACGCAGATGCCCAAGCGCGAGCATTGACCGCGCGCGCGCGTTGTAGTGGGTGGTGATTAATCAGTCCATCGCCGAAGCCCGTGAATCGCAGGCTCAACGTGCGGAGACTACGACTCTCGGCAATCACTCTCGTGAAGAGCCCACAGTCTCGGCTTCCGACATAAAACTCTGCCGCGAACTCGTGCAGCGTTGTCATTGCGGAGATGGCCTGCACGAGGATGGGCCATCCTGGTGCGGTATCGAAGTAGACCGCGCTCAGAGTGAGTTTACGAAGCGTCGCGTCTTCCATGGTCAGATACTGCACAAACCGCTCTGACGGTCGGTTCCGGGGGCCACACGAAAAGACGCAGGCTCCGACGGCGAGTTCCGTGATCGTGCTGTTATCGATGAGCGCATCGATGAGCTTCGCGGCCGTGGGACGGCTTATTCTCGTTGCCGCCACGTCCAACGACGTGAGTGCGGCACCGTCTCGCGTGAGCAGGCAATTGGGGATCGTCATTCTCTCACCGCAATGGCCGCCGACATGCTGGCACGCGAATTCGCCAGCGTAGTGGAAGGACCTGAATCTGTCGGCCATCGCCTTGCGGATTGCTGGGTCGTCTGTCGCGATTCCGATGACTCTGAGTCTTCTCAGACTCGACGAAGACGCCAGGACTGCGTCCAGCGGACCTGCGTTTGCCACTGTGTAGTGCAGCTCTGCAGACACAATGCACCGGTGCTCAGCGATGAGGCGGCACAGGAGGTAGATGGCCACCCGCTCAGTGTGGCTCGGTAATCGGCGGCGAATGGTGGGGGCAATCACGACGCTCACTTCTCCGAGCTCGTCTCTGTTGTCTTCTGTGAGCTGAAGACCCGCGTGCCACAGGACTTCGTTGCAGGCTGTCAGGTGTCGCAGCAGCTGACAGACGCGGTTCTGGCCTCGCGTGCAGTTCAGACGAACCAGCTCGCCAGAAGCGAACTCGCCCTCCATTGGGAAATCCATCTTTCAGGCAGGGCTGTCGAAGTGATCACCGCGGTGCCGACGTGGCCACTGCGGTCCCTGTCTCTCGTGGGGACAGGTGTCTGCGATGGTCACTCAAATGCCGGCTGCTTTTCACACACACGTTGTGCGTAGCCCAATCTTCAACCAATCACAAGACGCATAGGTAGCAAGAGCGTTAAAACATCGACATTGTCAGGGAGGATGGGAGGAGTAGCTCCACAAGCAATCTTGACTGACAATGCAGACCGTCGAGCACACGCTTAATCGCAATGACGGCAAACCCTCCCCACGTGTACGCATGTCGCTTACGTCACATCCTAAAGTAATCTCTAGCGTTAACAACGTCTCGCCTTTCGGAAGAAACTACGAGATTCCTTTCTTTTCTGTGGTTTCGTTCTTTTTTTTCGTTTTTGCGCGGTCGCCACAGTTCCTATGCGCAGAACGTGAATTTTCGAGTCGATACATCAACGCCGTGACGAAATTTTTGCCACCGCGAAATTCAACCGCGAGAACGACATATGTTATCATTTTGTCTTGTTTTGCTAGTTTCACGAAGTTCTCAAGATAAATTTTACAAATTTAGCTGATAAGTGTAAGCGGATATTCCTCGTTACGCATTTATTGCACCCTTTACTGTGCCGAGGCCACGGAATCCACACAAATTACTCGTCAGCAGTGTAACCGTCCACTTCTGATAGGTATCGCTCACCTTTTCTTCAAGAGCGGGTGGACTTATCTTTCTAAATTGATAAACTTTGTTTTTTTTTTTACATTTCGAACTGTCAGTCTTTGTCGAAGGAAGAATATTCTGCGCTTGCATGTGCACGATGGCGCTTAGCGGCCCCTAAATGGTCCTGGACGCATATGTGCACTGTTACCGAACAATACGCAAGCCACGTTTTTTTTCTCTTTTTTATTGGTTGACACGACTCGTAACTCAAAGGCAGTCATTGCCGCGTATAGATAATGCAGGCCGGCAGTCACGTGACAGCCAATGAAACACGCAAAGAGTGACACGTGGAATCACTCTAGCGCCTAACCCCGTACACCTACTAAATTTCACGACGTATCAACAGCTTAACCGCATGCCTTTCTTGTGCTTCAAATTCACGTTCAGCGCAGGTGCGTGAATGAGCGGCGGAAATTGAAGCGGCCACTGAAAACGCAAACACCAACCATAGGCGGTAGACGCAACGTCTACGTCGGCACCAGCTAAAGAATTCCCGCAATCTTCCAGAGATCCAGATCTTCTTGCAAAGGTGAAGTCGCTGGTTCGGGGATGATTCCCTCTACACGCACACGGGACGGAAGTCGCTTCCATGATCGGCTGCGACACCTGACAGCCTGCAACAAAGTGTTGTGGCACGCCGGCCTTCAGCTGAGGGAATATTCTCGCAACGAACTCGGAGGCCTAAGCGTCGTGATAGTGCCAGGCACTTGCCTCGGATTCCCACATTGCGAATTGTGCACCCACAACGAAAAAAGAACCCTGTCCCTATTACGCTGGCACCTCAAACGGCACCGGTGTATTGTCTCAGTGGCGGGGACCTACGGAAGCGCGAACACAAGCGGGCTGGTAGAAGCCCTGGAATCCTCGTCGAGATACAATAGGATCGTTATCGTTGGCCGTCTACGTCCTGTAAATGCGGCTGTTTGATCTGCATAACTTGATGCTGCAAGTGTCATCCGCAGTGAGCTTACCATACAGCAATACCGTTGGCCGATAAATATTTGTAGCGAATTAAATTTTATTGCCCCCAAAAATGCAGAGGCTTAGAGATCGGCGCGCCTTTATTAGCCTGCATAAGAAGCGGATGATCGTGCCCTGTAGTCGTAATTCGATCGCATGCGCCTTGGGGTACAATAAGACAAAGGATACGTGCTTTTCTGTAATTATGTTTTGAGGTGAAGCGTCTTCAACGAGGATCAAAGGGTTTCGTTTGCTGAAACCGGCGTAACGAAAACATGTTAATTAAAGCATTTGCGCTTATATTTCTGCAACCATACTACCACCACCCCTATTAAGGAGAACGATATCAGCGACTTGCGGTTCCAATGAGGCAGTCATTCCTACATATGAACAAGGGGGCAACGTTTGTCAAAAAAAAAGTTGAATAAACGTCCTGAATTCCGGGATAAAATCGCCACGTGCGATCTCGCAGCGGCGAAGCAATGTCACGTGACCACTTTCCACCCAAAAGAAACTACAGCGCTGGCGCTAACGGTCTCTAACAATCCTTACAGACTGACAAACGGCGTGCCGCAACTACCTACGCGGCAGAATAGGGCACGGAGCGCTCCGCATACTCCGCTCCGGAGACCACATAACACAACGACAAACCAAAGAAGAACCAATTAGGCATACGATAGCATGGACGCCGGGACACACGGGAGTGGCAGGGAACCAAGAGGCGGACAGGATAGCTCGAGGGTACACTTATTACCGAGCATCCAACGTAGGCCACCTCGAGGAGACCTAACATGTACCCAAGACTATTCGGTGATACTAAATTACTATAAACGGGCTCGTACCGTACCCAAACGTACTCAGCAATATTTATCCCACACAATACAATGACAAATGCCCCTGGTGCCACGAAACACCCACGCTGTATCCCATAACGTGGACATGCCAGAAGTTAGACCTGGTAGCGGTTATACCAAACCCGAGTGTGGAGCAATGGTAGGGAGTGCTCTCCAGCGATCGCCAGGTCGAACAAGAAGGTCTGATTTGGCGAGCACAACTGGCAGCAGCATCCAGCGGAGCCCTGGACTAATGGCAACCGACCATTGTGCTGGAAGATGGACGAAGCCAAATGAAGACCGCAGAAGACCAGCGAATCTAGAACTAATAAAGTTTTTCACTCACTCACTCACTCACACTCCAGTTTCTGCCCTCTGGCGTCGTACCTTTAAGTAATCTGAGGTGAGTGCAAGGATTCAGGGTGAGCCGGGATGGCTGGTGGCCTCATAAGCTCTGTCTTCGAGTGTGCCTGGAATGTTTATTAATTCACACCCTTCAAAGCGAAAAAGGGTGAAAATCAATCTATAACTCGCACACTCACACCCTTTTTGGACGTGAAGGTTCATGCACGGATGAAGCTCACCATGAGTTGGATTTTTTGCCCAACCAGCAACGTATTCGAAGTGCGTGAGAGTGTACGCATTCCATCTGTGTTGATTTGCTGTCGTCTCTCGCGAAAGTCGAGTCCTCGACGTTTCGTTAACATCAGCACATCATATTTCTGAACCGATTTTGTAGATATGTATAAGTTATGCCATGCAAAATATAACAGCCGCGTTTGATGCGGTTTTGTGGAAAACTATGTGCTTCACGTTGGGACGTGTTGTCCATTATCAAAGGTCAAATTGTAGCGAAGTAAGCGCACATTTATGCATGATATCCCAGCTTTCGTTCACAAAACCTTAAAAAAAGATGAAAGGATTAGTTCTGTGCGAATAACAGTAAGTGCATGTCGTTCGGATTATTGTTCAGAAACCGCCAATATTTTTTTCTCAAAGGCTGAACTAGCTCTCATAACAGTGGTCATTCCTCTACGACTGGCTCTGTGAACGACTGACACTTTATTATTTTTCTGCTGTCTCCCCCTCATCTATTCTTCCCCTTTTCCCTTGCCGAAGTGTAGGGCCACCAGCCGGGTATGTCCTTGGTTAACTTCCCTACCTTCACTTTTCGTTTCTAGCTCTTTACCTCTCTCTTAGGCTCTCAATTTTCTTTCAAGTTTCTTTACAAGCTGATGCATTTCTTCAATTATTCCAAATTCAATTATTCTAAATTATTCTAAATTATTCTTCGAGTGAGGGAGCTTAGTGATGCGATGCATGTCCCACTCCTCGAGCCTCGCCTAATGTATCCAAACCAATTGTTACCGCCTTGGGAGTGGCAGGTCATAGAATGTGACATATCCTTTTTAGAGGTAACAAAACAGGCACCAGAGATCGAAATACGAACTCATTTCGTAGAACTCCAGCACAAGCACTCCTGCGCAGAGTTCTACACAGACGCTTCGAAGTCTAATGCCGGGGTGTCGTATGCTGCCGTCGGCCCATCCTTCTCAGAATCTGATGTACTACATCCGGAAACAAGTATATTTACGGCCGAGGCCTACGCATTACTGACTGCTGTGAAGCATATAAGAAAATCAAAACTCCAAAAGTCAGCGATATATACAGACTCCCTAAGTGTCGTGAAGGCCCTGATGTCACTCTATACACACAAAAATCCAGTATTTCATGAACTATATTCCGTCTTGTGTAAAGCGTACATATCAAACCAGCATATCATTATATGCTGGGTGCCTGGCCATAGGGGCATCGAGGGCAACGTTCTGGCGGACGAGATGGCCACGTCTATAGTATCGCAAGCCGTTAACCCTACCGTTGAGGTGCCTATCACAGATCTGAGGCCTTTCTTGAGAAGGAGGCTGCGGGCCCACTGGCAACGCATGTGGGACGCGGAAAAGAATAATAAGCTCCACCTAATAAAGCCACAGTTAGGACTCTGGCCCTCAACAACAAAATCGCGCCGAACAGATGTCCTATTCTGTCGTTTAAGAATACGACACACATTTTGCACCCATAACTTTCTACTCACCGGTAGTGAACCTCCAACCTGTGGTAGATGCGGGGAGAGGCTGACCGTACTCCACGTCCTCCTGGAGTGTGGGGAAGCCGAATCTGAGAGAAAGAGACATTTTTCCTTAGCCTACCGACAGCACATTCCCCTTCATCCTGCGATGTTTCTTTGCCCAGAACCGCTTTTTATTACAGACACAGTCCTAGGTTTTCTCCGAGATGTGGTTTTACATGCTGTTAGTCCCATGCATTCGTAGCGCCTCCTCTCTTCAGAGGATGCCGCTGCGATAATTGCTTTGCATAGCACATGCCTCCAGGCCCTTGTGTATTTAAGGGCTCTAAGGAGGCAGAAGTGCTCTAGCATTTCTTATAATCTGATATATTTTACCTATCGTATCATTCTTTTTAAATGCATCGAAATGTGCATAGTACAAGTCATATGTTGTCGCCATAATTTTATTACACAGATTTTATGCACTTTAGAGCGTATATTTTAAGGCCCCTTTACAGCCACGTCACACCAATTTCATAGTAATCATAGGTACACTGCACACCCACTACCACTGACATGGCGCTCTTTGGCCATTCCTGGCCTTTGCGCCATAAAACCCCATACATCATCATCGTTTATGCACATCCATTTCAAAAGCACACACCTAGGAACGTGATGAAGCAGATCAGATTCCCTAGTGACTTTTCTCCATATTTTTCTTCTTTTTTTTCTTCTTTTAGGAGGGGGCTAGGTTGGGGAGGGCGGCAGTTTCGTCTGTTTTTGTAGTGGCCAGGGGACTTTCAGCTCTGATACAGAGGCGCCGATGCAGTGAGAGGGTGCTCTAGCGCAACGGCGTCACTTTCATTGCCAAGTGATTCATTATACCCATGACCTATAGATGGCACACTAAATCGAGATTAAAACCGAAATGGCTGTTTGGAGGAGGACTGCAAGCGAGGCCGAGGGCACGGCAGTACATTGTAGATCAATTTGTGGCAAATGTGACAAAATGCCGCTGTCATTACGTGACATATCCCATGAGACACCGAAAGAACTAAGTAACGACTGAAATAATTCGTTAATGGATAATCGAAACGTCTAAATGAAGTGTCAAGTTGAAACATCTGCGTATACACTTCATTAAAATCTCCTGTGGCTGTGCTGATGCCACGTTTTTAGAGGTCTTAGAGGCTTCTTGAAGGAAATGTGTGAGAGCTTATATTAGACCTTTATCTTCAGTGGCAAATAAACTTGACATCTGTAGTCGCAAGTAATTTATATTAGAATTACTGATAGTAGGCATTTATGGGATCGTAAGAAATTGGGCAAATGAGAGTTAACTTCAGCAGGATTCACACTTTCGACCCTGCATTCCTGAGTCAAGTGCCTTAACCAGTAGACCATGTGGGCTTTTTCAATTATTTATTTATTACATGGAAAACAATACTGACAATGAATTGTAGAGAGAACATCACACTCAAGACCCCTGGCAAACACATACATGCGTCCAACAAGTGGGCCCACTCAGGCGGAGGTTCCCACACAGCGGACACATTTATCACACAAGCTGCACTTCTACAAAAGGAAGATTTTGTAAATAGCGGGCTTTCGGCATGGCGATTATACAGTCTAAATCTCCAAAGGTGTGGTATAAAGCGAGTACCCACGACCGGTAGTAATGATATTTTAGAATAACAATAATGATAGGTGTAATGATAACTTTAGCAGCACGCCGCCACTGGTCGTATTGCTATTTCTTTTCGCTTTGCTGCTCCTCGTATTCATGCTGCTTCTCGGGAGTCCTGACTACGCATTGTCCACCCGTAGCGGTGCTGGAAGAATAATGAAATCAGCCACTTGGCTGGTTCTTTTATATGTGGAAGGCCTAATGACGTCACTCGCCATGTCGCAAGTCGCCATCGCCGCCACAGCTGGCACAACTGTAATCTTTATTGAGAAACCTATGTGCTGCGTGCTTCGTATTGTAATTAGGAGCACCTTGTCATCAAGGATGTGGTTTGGATGCTTGCTCTTCATTGAAACGAATGCTGTGCTGTATACTGTGTGCGTGATAAGAAAGAATCTATACATTCTTCGCTTCAGTCGCTGAAGGTTTTTCTTTCTTTTAGTCGTAGAATGTTTTCTTTTTTCGTGAGGATGATGCCATGAAAATTCCCGACCAACCGCCAACAGCTTCGCTGTATTATAGAACTGGAAAACAAACGATCTCACACATTGTCTCACCGGTTGGTTCAATGGCTTGCCTCACCACATTCTGAGAATTTTGCTGGAAAGGAGCATTAGCTTGTTGCGAGCAAGTCTGTTTGTGCACTGTGAAGAGCACCACGCGTGCTTGCTATTGTCGTGCTTGACCATCGCACGCGCAAAATGGCTTAACAGCAGCACCTGTGCCTGCCTGGCTGGTGCTGGTACAGCCCGGACTATTGCCACGAAAAAACTCGGTCATACTGCCTTGTCTGCCAAACCTCCTCAGGGCATTTCTCTCCCGCATCACTGTGTGGCGCTAGCGTCTACAGCTGTGGGGCGACTGAAGGTTTAAATTCTGCGGTTGGGCACACAGGAGCAACCCTCGCTATATGCTCATTAACGCGAATAGCTTTCTAGATGAACTTGGCTACTCGCTCACATTGATAACCATCATTGATGAGTTCTGCAAGATTTGTTCTGTATTTCTAAAATCCGAGAGATCCGAAGAATGTGTTCGCAAACAAAAAGCTAAATGGACAGAAATGTTAACATTTACTCACAGATCTGCGTGTAAGCAAACCAACTGTTTGACGACATGGCATATGGGACAGATAGGTCTCTTGCAATGACATGAATGATGAGGAATGCAATCTCTATGATGTAATACCAGAATGTCACCACCAACACGGTTCCCTGTAATAGAAAATACAGCAGGTAAATTTTCTGCCCATCTGCAGCAGATAAGATGCACTGAAAGTACAGCTCATTTGCACAGCGTGGGAAAGAAAATAGCAATGTCTGAGATGCATGGGTGAAAAGAAGCTCCGCAGTGAGTGACTGCGTGTTATGTCACAAATTACGTGATACGCTAGTCTGGTGTTTTATTCCAAGAATTTATTGAACTGTGTGTTGAGAAATACGAGAGGTCGCTATGGGGGGGGGGAGGGAAAGGGCACCCTGGGAGTAAATAAAATGTCTATAATTTTGCTGGTAAATATTTTGACAAAAAATGACTGAATCAAACTAGAAAACATTCTAAGGTAATGACATTGCGAATAATTACTAACATCACTTCACGTGGCACGCTGTCCTTTTATAAGAAAATAATTTAGTATCGAGCGCATTTAAGCGGAATATAATTGTCATTCAAGCTATTCATTAGATGCTTTTAGTGTAGCGTATAGTAGCAAAAGTAAGGACTTCTGTGATTACACACTGTCTATGTCCAGTATAGGCAAGAGGTGATGGGGCTCTAGCTCACGATGCTGGATAGATTGCCAACAGCATTCAAGTCTTCAAGCATCTCCAAATGATGGACACACCGCCAAATTGTTTTTCTCTTGGCACATCCAGGAGGCACTCTCAGGGCACTTATTGAACGTCCAATGGTTTTATTTTGGTCACGTTAGCGTCCTGCTTGGTTCCGCTATACAAATTTGAACCGTGTACTGTAGCATATGACAGCGTTAGCTTTGCACCGCACGCTAAGGCTAGCACACGCATTTAACGTGGAACTAAAATGCTTGTTCTGTGGATTTTCTTCTGCACTTGCTTCACACTCTGATATTCGAGTGGCATGGCTACCAACCATTACTTTCGAACCAAGCGGCTGCGAGAGCAGAGCTTACTCCGACAGTCAAATGTGCCAAGTGATGTCACGATCAAATTATCATTCTCTAGTTCATATCTCTACCCCGTTAGGAGCGCCATTCCAGCATCAGAGCATGTGCCGGCGCCGTTTGAATACCGACAAGTTGGACATTTCTGCAGGAGAGCGTCTCTGCACCCATCTCTGCACCCATGAAGTCATTTTGACGTACGTATGTCTTCAGAGACCCCTGTGGGATTCAGGGGGGTTAGTTGCCAGCACTCGCCATAAAAGCACCACGGCGAGACGTTTCCCAGAACTTGTGCGAAAACTTCCACTAGCAGGAGTCGAAGAATTGGTTCAAGCGTGCTCAGAAAGCAGACCGTGTCTATCGGCTCCAAGAGCCTGCTTATTGCTGATGTCAAAGTTTTGTGCCTTATGCCCATCCATTGTACTAATACGTTCAAGAAGCCAAGGGGTACATGGTTGGTTATTTAGAAGGGGGGATTAGCACATTTCCAGTGTTAGCGAACTCGTAAAGAATGCATGGATGGCTAGGGTATTTTAGCATAACTGCACAGGAGAAAAGTTGACCCACAGTGGGGAACAATGGAACTAGGCCTAATTATAACCAGTAAATACTACACTAACAGGACAGAGGCACAGAAAATGATCGTATAATGCGAAATTAGAGATGCATCACTGACAATCAACAGGCATGTTAGAGATAAGGTTAAGTATGAAGGTATATGAAACAGGAAATAATGAAAGGAAGAAACAAATGTAATGATAATTCGAAGTGCAAGCCACAACTTTCCGATCCAGGTGCAGGGTGTCAGAACAACTGGACTCATACATGTGCCGATGACTGTTATGAGCAGCACGTGGGAAAAGCTCAAAACATATAGCGATGAGAAGTACAATCATAGATAGACTGTGTGCTCTATAGAGAGCTATGTACGGGGCGGTAATTTTTATGTTTTCCAGTATATTTAGAAATTGCCTGCTGCAGATAACACAATTCTAGTCTTTGAGCTGGATTATTCACGGAGGCGAAAACACTTACACGAGAAATTAAAACTCATATTCATCTAAATAAAATACAGTAATTAACATCCTAATTAATCACTTTATGGCACATACTGCAATTTGCAAATTGGAGCCGGCGAGTTTGCAAGGTGTATCGACTTGGAATGAATTCCCAGTATTACACTAGTTTGTAGATGTGCACGATCAAACATGCCGCAAAGTGAACTTTTGTTAAACTGACTCTATTAAAAAATGCACTTTTATAAATAAAAGAACAAAAGTAATTGAACCGTCCTACACTTTGGAAAATATACTCTCAAAACTGGTGTTATCCTGGAGATTCATCTTAAGCAGATACGTCTTGCAAACTCGCCACCTACAATTGATAATTTCAATATGTGCCGTAAAGTAACCATTTAAGAAGTTAATTCTTGAATCTTTAATTATTTGAATGGGTTTCGACTTTTCGTGCTACAAATGTCTACTGATAATTACAATGCTTGAATGACAACGATGAAATAATCACTAAGGCATGACGAAGAGGGCAGCACAGCATTGGATTGTGGACTGTACGATTATGATGGCATAGCAACAAAGAAATGCTGACGATAAGATGGAGGTGGCGAGAAGACATCAGAGTGACGACAACATACTTGTGCTGGAGGTGATGTCTGTATTTGCATATATTACGCGTTGCTTACAGACCGCCTCGGTTCGCACTAAATCCAGCTCCGGCTGATTGTGCATGTGTAACACTGGTGTAAGAACACAGATGTAACACATGGACACAAAATTCAACACGATGCTGTGACATGCAGAATAGGTCTTGCGTCATTTGCCCGCCGAGGTATGTGAAGCTCGCCTTTTGACGAACTGCGACGTATGGACAGGCTCTTAAGGTAATGCCACAGCGCTGTGACAGCACAATACCTGAGTGGCCTACCTATCCTAATGCAAGCACCAACAAAGACCGGCAGTATTTTAGCACCCCAGGGAGGAAAATTTGCCAGTATATTGATTGACCGTTATGCCTACTTCTCTCGAGAAAACCCAGCTGCAAGGGCATAATTACTAACTACAATATAACAGACAAGACGTTTTAATCTTTGGGATGCCTCTTGTATGTGTGACGGCCAATCGTTTTCCTCACATGACATCTTTGAGAAATATGCACTAATTCGTCACAAATATAGGTCACAAGGATATCGTGGAAATACTTACCGGGCCGCCTGGCCTGAGTTTTCCTGTAGCCTCCACGGCCTTCCACATCACTGCTGTTTCAAGCAACACGTGACCCAAAACCAAAACTGCGTGAAACTTGGGGTAATCTTTTGGTCCACACCAAGGCAGCAACGCGAGGAATACCTGTGCAGTCGTTTCATAGTTCTCAATATTAGAAAGCCTTGCATCGACTTGTTCCACAGCATGTAAAGGGAGATGTGCTTCTGCATCCGCAGCAGCACTCCACCTAAACTTTTCTGTTACAGCGCGTTTTGCAAACGCCTGTATCACAAGCGTTCCTGTCCAAAATCCGGTATCTTTCTTCTGTGGCATGACTTCAGAAAGACTCGGTAACACTCGGGTAACCTGAAAGTAGCAAACAGTGAGGCCAACATTAAGAGCAAAGGAATAATGGCACATCGGAATTATAAACACTCGATCACACAACTTTGCTGGAGTGCGATAACACTCGAACTAGGGGAAGGGGGGAGGTGTCTATAAGACGCCATAGTGGTGCGCTTGGGATCGATTTCTACAACGCGCGTTTCTTCAACGCACAACATAAACCGCGGCAAATGAATGAAGGCCATAGGCGGAAAGTTCATTTTTCCAGGAGGGCGAGGGAGGGGGGGGGGTAGGCGACCAGCTGCTCGGGTCCCAAAAGAAACTCAAGAAACCTTTAATGATGCGAGTAACAGAACCCACTGGTAATGGTGGGGGGAGTAGGCTTCGGCATCGCCCAGGGAGGGGGTTCGGGTCCCGGGGCCCTGCCGTCGCGTTTAGAAATGTAGTTTCCTGCAGGATGCTCAGGAGCAGAGTGTCGTATCCAGTGAGCCATTTTGCTCAGTGGGGTAGCAACAGAGGCGGCCGTGGGCCCCGTTTGCAAGGGGCTAGAGGGGGGGGGGTGTCATGTACGTCTGAAGACACCTGGGAAATTGTCGATATCTTCGACTACAGCTGGCGGGGGGGGGGGGGGGGTGCGTGACAGGAGACCTATGGGCCCCGGGTGCCAGACGACCTAGCTACGCCACTGCGGTCACTGCAGTCGAGAGATATATTTTCCGACACCAGCTGCTCACAAATATATTACTCACATTTAGACCATCTTCTTCCTCCACCAAGCTGGCACCCCCACTTTCCCAGTACGCGACTGTCTTTATTAACACTGCTGCTTCCAGTACGAAGAGCACTGTGACGCAAATCAAAGACTTCATGTCTTCTCAAGTACTGGGTAGTGCGTGCAGTTATAGCACGACCCACTACGGGTGATTGGCCATGAATCGGGCGGCAGTGGGTTGGAAAAGAATAAATACCTAAATAGGATCTATTTTACTGAAAATGCGATATCAAATTAATTCTAATCGTTAATAATAATTTTCATGCTATAGTTTCTTAAAATTAGAAGTTTATATTTTGGTTTATTGTTTTCGAAAATAAGAGTAAAATTAGCATGGAAGTCTACTTGTTTCCATTATAAAATTATATATGGCATCACATACGTTCCTATTACAGTGTCCTAGTGCCGACGCCCCCAGAGACAGAATGATCGGTAGCGTAATGGCTAATCCAAGTTGGTGGAAGGGACCTTCTAGAAGTCGTTTTCTATGCACGTTGAACCTACGACACTATATAAAGAAATGATCCATAGTTTCGGGTTCATTGCAGTAAACACACTTAGGAGAAGGTGCCAAAGTAGACCTATGGGAATAGAAATTAAGCCGTGGTATTCGGCAACGCAGATGCGTAAATGAAACTTCAAATTTTCTTGTTTCACACCATCCGCTGTGCCAAGGAAATCAAAGGTGCTGAAAATAGGCGTTATCTAATACACATGATTTGGCATGTTCTTCTTGAATGGAAAAAATTTTAAATCTTGCAGAAGTGACGTATGCCGAAGGTTTTAGGATCCTCAGTACCGGACCTTTAAGAGATACCGCTGCTAGTGCGTCTGCTGACTCGTTTAAAGTGAGCCCCACGTGCCCTGGCACCCATACCAGGTGGATGAGGCGTAAATGTTGGGGAACCAATGAATGAAATTCTCAGAGAATGATACTTTAATTGGGCACAGATACAGCGGAGCCAACAGACAAGGAGTCGGTTAAGATTACGGCTGAATGGCCAGGATCCTAATCATGTTCTTCTCCGGGATGTTGTGTCCCTCGAGGGTCACCTCCGGTGTCGCTTGCGTTGGGTGCTTGCCGACCCTGAGGAGCTCCGACTTCTCCATGGAGCATCGCAGTCCCCTTTCTCTGGTGTAGTTTTCCACGCAGGTCGCCGCTTCCTGCAGTTTTTCTTGCTTCTCTCCGAGGGATCCTTGGGTGACCCAGATTGTAACGTCGTGGGCGTATATCGCGTGCTGGATGCCTCGGATCTCCTTAAGTTTTCTTGCCAGGCCAATCATTGCCACGTCGAAGAGGACGGGCGATATGACGGATCCTTGGGGTGTGCCCTTGCACGGCGTGGGGAAGACGTTGCTTCTCAGCTCGCCCAGCCACACCATCGCCGTTCTGTTGCTCAGGAAGTCCCTGACGTAATCGTGCACTCCCTTCCCGCAGTTGGTGTTGTTGAGGCCCTCCATGATGGCCGCGTGGCACACGTTGTCGAAAACCCCCTTTATGTCGAACACGCACCTATAAAGCGAGATATAAGAAGGAAGAAGAAGCATGTGCTTGCTGCGTTAAAGCTAGGGAAACGACGGAGCACATTTCATTAGAATGTGAAGACGTCTACCCAGCGGTCGATTTAGGCACCATTGGACTCCTTGAAGCCCTTGGGTTCTACGGGAGCAGTGGTAAAGCAAACAGGTCCGCAAAAGACATTAGTAAGAGGCGATTGGAGGATTGGTGGAAGAAAAGTAGGGAAACGACAAAAGACGGAGACGTACAAAAGCACAGTTCGCAACTAGGGGATTCGAAAATTTGGACTTGGTAGTTCATAGCCTTTTTTTTTCTTTTTTCATTGGTTAACCTAGGTAGGATATTAGGCAGCATAGTAGCAAGAGCTTGGTGGCGCAACCCACCGCCGCGTTCCAAAGGGGATGCTCATAACATCCATCCGATGCATGGTACGCGCCGCTGGCTTTGAGCATACGCAGGCCTGCCGTGCACGCAACACGTCGGCCTTTCAGCGGTGTTATTGCAAGCAGTGGTTTAGCTCATTAAACGCTAGTCGAACGAGACTACGGCTGACAGAATGCAATTTTAAGCCGCGGTGGTGTAGTGGTTAGGGCCGCCGTTTGTTGTGCCCAAGGATGAGGGATGGTATCCCGGCCGCGGCGGCCGCTTTTCGATGGAGGCGAAAAACAAGGCGGCCGTTTGCTGTGCGATGTTAGTACACGTCAAAGAACCCCAGGTGGTCGAAATTGCCAGAGTCCTTCATGCCTCCACTACGGCATCTCTCATAGCCTGAGTCACTTTGGCACGTGAAACCCCACAAACAAAACCATTAAAATGGAGTGGTTGCCTCTGCAGCAGAGTACATGACTGACCGTCATGCACTCTGCTGGCTCTCATCGCTAAATGATCCTACAGGCCGCCTTGGTCGATTGGCTTTGAGGCTACACGAATTTTCATATTCCGTGTTGTACAAGTCTGGCCGCCTGCACCAAGATGCTGAGAGCATGTCGCGTTACCCTGTTGACGACTCTGACTCCTAAATTGCCAGTGCTTCTTGCGTATTCTCTGTATCACAGCTGCTTCATTTCGCCGACGAGCAACGCCGTGACGCCTACATCAAAGCACTCATCGACCATTTTGAACACTCTCCGGCCAACGCCACTCTACGCCCCTTCTTCCTCCGCGATGGTACTCTGTACCGTCGTAACCTTCATTCGGACGGCTCTGATTTCCCACTTGTCATACACCTCCGCTCCACCGTTCTAGAAGAGCTTCACGACGCACTAACGACGGGACACCTCGGCGTATCTCGAACCTATGACCGTGTACGTCGCCGTTTTTTCTGGCCGGGCCTTGCCCGTTCCGTACGACGTTACGTCGTCGCTTGTAAACTTTGCCAACGACGCAAGAAGCCTTCCCAGCTCTCCGCTGGTTACCTGCAGCCGCTAGACATTCCTGCCGAGCCCTTCCATCGTGTCGGCTTAGACCTTCTCGGCCCATTTCCGGAATCTACATCAGGAAACAAGTGGGTTGCAGTCGCGGCGGACTACGCGACCCGCTACGCCGTAACCCGCGCTCTTCCGACCAGTTGCGCAACTGATGTTGCGAACTTCCTCTTACATGATATCAGTTTGATTCATGGTACTCCGCGTCAATTGCTAACAGACCGTGGCCGTACGTTTTTGGCCAATGTCATCGACGAAAGCATGCGTGCCTGCTCAATACAGAATAAATTTACCACCTCCTACCACCCCCAAACGAACGGCCTCACTGAGCGTTTGAACCGCACCCTTACAGACATGCTATCCAAATACGTTTCAGACGACCACCGTGACTGGTACCTGGCTCTACCTTACATTACCTTTGCGTACAACTCATCCCGTCTCGAAACTGCTGGCTTTTCCCCGTTTACCTCTTGTATGTCCGCGAGCCGACGCTACCACTGGACACTGTACCTCCGTCCGCCACAGCTTCAACTAGCTATTATGCCCATGATGCAATCGCCCATGCTGTCCATGCTCCCCAACTTGCCCGCGATCGTCTACAAGTGTCTTAAGACAAACAGAAGCAATGCTACGACCTCCGTCACCATATGTCCATTTTCTGCCCGGCAACTTAGTGTTGCTTTGGTCACCATCGCGTAAAGTTGGCCTTTGTGAAAAAGTGCTTTCCGGTTACACAGGCCCATATAGTGTGATTTGCAAAGTGACCGATGTCACCTATTAAATCGTTCTAACCACGCCCACTACGTCTTCCGCTGTGACAACCAATGACATTGTGCCCGTCCCCCGACTCAAGCCCTACAACTCTCCACGCGCCTTGGATATTTAACAGCACCGTGACGGCGCTTTTGCCACCGGGGGGGGGGGGTAATATTATGATATCATCGAGCGATGCTCAAGCGACGAACTGCCACGAGAACGACGAAGTTGGTCAGTGCCCTGGACGCGAGCGAGTGTCGGCCTGGCTGCCTGGCTCCAGTGTAAATAGCCTGTGAAAAGCCTCTTTCGTCTGTGTCTTTCCACGCGCAACGAGATGCCCAAGGACGGTAATCTGGCGACGGCCGAATAGGCACTTCGATGCGTTCAGTTGCAGACCGGCGCGACGAAAAACGTCCAGGACTGCCGAGAGGCGCTCGAGATGCGTAGCGAACGTTGGGGAGAATACTATGACGTCGTCCAAGTAGCACAGGCATATGGACCATTTGAAACCGTGAAGAAGGGAGTCCATCATGCGTTCAAAAGTGGCAGGAGTGTTACATAGACCAAACGGCATCACTTTGAATTGATAAAGACCGCCCGGAGTTACAAAAGCAGTCTTCTCGCGGTCGAGATCGTCCACAGCAATCTGCCAGTAGCCGGAGCGGAGGTCAATAGAAGAGAAGTAGCGAGCACCATGGAGGCAGTAAAGGGCGTCATCGATCCGAGGTAGGGGATACAATATCAACATCTAAACAGAAATTCAAGGACCATTTTTGAGCGTCCACCGGCTATCTAGACATCGCCCGTTCAGCCCAAAGCAAACACTTGGAGCGCACTATAGGCAAGTGTGCTGACTGCTTAAATTAAATTATGGGGCTTTAGGTGCCAAAACCACTTCCTGATTATGAGGCGCGCCGTAGTAGCGGACTCCGGAAATTTGGACCACCTGGGGTTCTTCAACATGTATCTAAACCTGAGTACACGGGTGTTCTCGCATTCCGTCCCCATCGGAATGCGATCGCCGTGGCCGGGATTCGATCCCGCGACCTCGTGCTTAGCAGCCCAACACCATTGACTGCTTGCTGCGACGGCGGATAGAGACGGACATGTAAAACAGAGAATCAAAATGGCGGCGGCAACAAAGGTCTTTATTTACGCTTTTAAAGCACTCCATGCCCTGTGCAACATATATGACAAGTTCGAAACCCTCGTCACATTATCAACTAGCCAAACTTTCTGCAATACCACTGTGTGAGACAGCCGTGGAGTTTGAGAAAAGTGTGGAAAGTCACGACCGTATAAAAGCAGCTGTGCCAAGTTTTTCTTTATTATGATACGCAAAGATATGAGACGTATTCCAAACGTTACTCATATGCTCCGACTATTTCGCACCAAGACGAAGAATTTCTTAATTCTGGAGAACAGAAATGCTTCACGTTGGGCGTGATGCGTGGAGCACTTGAGACATAATACAGGGAAAAGGAAGAGAAGAATGAAAGCAGACGATGGACAATGACGTCGTTGCTGATTGAAGAAAAAAAAACAAGTTTATTGGCGAAAGTTTCACCTCGCGTACACCTGCTTCACGAACGGTGTGTTATACGCAGGCATGTCGGTTACATCTGCGGTCGAAATAAAAGTGGATACAAGTAAAAGGCGAGAGCCCGCACCGCTAGGTACAGTACGAAGCGCTCCAGCTATCGTCAGCTGCACTCTGTACTGCAAACACGGTCACATATGGCCTTCGTATTAGCGTGCGCCGTTTACCTAAGGCGAGTCCACGTTTCAGCAGTGAACAGAAGCACTGGCTGCATAAGCTAGTACGTCGCTTGCTGCAAGTTACTTAGTTGGCGCGCACCCACGAGAAGACGCGAGTGTATCGTTAGGCTACATACATCAAGTGCATGTAGGTTTACCGTGAAGCACTGGACTGACGTGCATGCATCTTGACCTACAGTAGATTATAGGTCCGTCCAATTCACATACACGTTTTGATTAAAATATAGCTCTAGTCACGGCTAGCTGACGCGAGCCGCCGCCCTATTTAACGGGGTCAACTACATCCAGTCCATCCGTTCAACCAGTTCAACATGGCGGCACCTGCACGCTGCCGCACGTGAATCATTCAGTTGAGCCTTCGCAAAGGACGGGTTCACAGTCATTCGCTGCGCTCGCCAGAAAGACACGGCAGCGTTCATGCAGCGTGTTGCATGCCGGTTCCGCATGAGTTCGGTCGATGAACAAACTAGGAGGTTGATTGTTGCCGCTCGCGAAATACCGTGAGACCGAGCGGCAGTGGATGTAGCGCATTGAAGGTCAAACTTTCACGGCTGTAAAGGCTATCCCTGGAGTAGGGGTCGTCTGACGGGCGTTCTTCGAAGAAGATAACGGAATGACATTACACCAGTAGTGTGCGTCGTACGGGGCTGAACGGGCGTGTCAGGGTCCCACCACGTCGGCTACAGTCAGGTACCGGCGAATGTGCAGCCAGCACTCGTGGTTCAGTTTGTCGAACTGCGTGACGCAGTCCTCTCGGGCGTGGCACACGACTCGTCTCTGGACGACGCCGATCAACCGCATGAATTCGTGCACGTCGGTGAGGCACGGACGCCGCAGGGCTGCTCGGATCAAAGACACGGCTGCGGCCTCGTCACTCAGGGCCGCCCTGCGTCGAACATTGTCCACGAGCTTTGGGTGCTCCGAAACAAGCTCAACGGCGCAAGCGCAGTAGGGATCCTGGTTTCCCAACACGAACCTGGTCGCTCGCTCAACCAGGCTGCAGTTGCGTCGAACGATGTCCTGGACGGCGAAGGTGTTGTTGGTGTGAGGTTTTACGCAGAAGGGAATGTCTAGGCGAAGCAGGGTGATGTTTCGGTGAAATTGTGGTAAGAGATGGCGCAGGAAGACTGCTCTGTTATCGTCTGCTGAGAGTTTGAGCGTGAGCTCGTGGAGGCGTCGGTTGCCGAAGACGGCGTCAGCGAGCGCTTGACAGTCCTGGTCACGTAAATTTACCGACCACTCCAAGCTTATTTTGGTAAGGCTTAGATTGGAGCAGAGTGCCGTGCACATGTCGGAGAGAGGCTGAGCTAGAGGCTCATCGTCCCACTCGTCGTCGATGTCAACATCGATGTCCACCCGGATTTCCTTCAGCGCGGACGCACCTTTTATGTAAGTGGCCAGTGTTGCGTAAAGAATTTCGTCCGAGAAATCTACAGACACACGAAGTGATGAGATGCCGTTGTAAGCCACAAAGTGATGGAAGAAACGCTGCACAGCGGCTGCGTCTTCGGAGTGCGGCACATATACAGTGACGGCTGTCACCTCAGGAAAGTCAGAAAGCGTCGGCGTATCCATGTGCTCAACGTAATAGTCCGCGATGCCGACCTTGTGGACAAGTCCGCTCTTCCTTATCGCGCTGCAGACTTCTTCTAGCCTGTCAACATCCGGAAGATTACGCAGCGTCACGCTTTGAAGGCACTGCTTGTTCGCGAGAGCTTCAAGTAAAAGACAGCAGTTTTCGGTTGTGGACCACGAGACGTCGAGGTCCAACTTCTGCAGCGAGTCGTTTTCCTTCAGCGACGAGATCCAGGATCGATCGCCGGCGGCCTCTACGCCTTCGTCCATTACGTTGGCCTTCGCGTCAAGCCGCAGCCTCAAACAGCGCAGTAAGCGGTTGCGCGAGACGACCGTGACGAACCGCTTGCAGTAACGGCTCGTCCCCAGCCACTGGGCGTCTAGCTCTTGCAGCGTCGTCATTGCAGCGATGGCTTCGGCCAGCGCCTGCAACCAGACGAATTCGTTATTGAAGTGCGGCCCTCTCAGAGTGAGCTTCCTGAGCGTTGCGTTTTGTTTCAACAGATAATCTTCGAGCGACAGCGATGACCCGTACAACGGACCGGAAGCGAAGACGCAGTCTCCGACGGCGACGTCCGTGATGGTGTGGTTAATAATGAGAGCTTCGACGAGCTTCCTCGACGTGAGCTGGCTCATTTGCAGCTTCGCTACGTTAAGGGACGTGAGTCGGGCACCCCATTGTTCCAGCAAGCGGACGGGGATCTTCATGCTGTCCAAGGATTGCACGTAGCCTTGCGGGAACCGGATCGCTCCCCTGCATTCCAGAGAGTAGGCCTTGGCGGCGAACTCGTGGAATAATTCTGGCTGATCGCTCGCGACACCGAAGACGGTGAGTCTTTCCAAACTCGACGAGAATTCCGTGGCATCGGCAAGCATGCCGGCGTTCGCCACGGCGTAGTTCAACTCCGCAGAGACGATGCATCGGTGCACTCTGAGCAGGCAGCGCAAGAAGGCGGTGGCTGCTTCCTGGTCGCTTCGGCATTTTGTGCAATACGGGAATATCTTGCAAACGCCCGTCACTGTCGCGACGCTGACGTCCCCGAGCTGGCCCCGTGGATCTTCTCTTAGCTGAAGGCCCAGGTTCCACAGTACCTTGTTGAAGGCTCTCAGGTGCTGCTGTAGGTGACAGAAGCGAGTCAGGCCCCGCGTGCAGGAAAATATAACTGTCCCGGCATCAACGTTCTCGCCCTTAAGTGAAAGCAAGGAAAACGGGAGAACTGCCGAAGTCCTCGCCATATGGAAATCCTACGTGCGTTTCTGCTGAGCGTATTTCTTTAGTAAAAGCGGTGCAGTTGCTTGAAATTCTGGCTTCTTATATTGAACAGTGCACAGTGAACAGCGCATGAGGCAAGAAAGCGGGCGAATCTTTGTAATGCGGCCAAATTTAGGAGGCGGATCACGAGGGCAGCTGCTAGGATGATAACAGACGTGACATTCTTTTCGAGAGCTCTTCGTAATCAGCGATATGTGTGCTGCCGGTTTGCCGTATCTACGCTAGCACACGTGCTCTGTGTATACGATGTATTTTAAGCGTTTTTAGAACTGCCCGACGCAGAAACATGATTGACAGCATTGCGCATACTCGCCTTTATCGCACAAAGTTGCCTCCCATTGCATCGGCGCAGCGCAAAGATTGCATAAGAACCCAATATGACCCGTAGTGGGTGAATCGATATGGTGTTGATCAGAACGCAGCCATACAAATATTTCACGAAACAACTTTCAGCAGTATAGGAAGGTTCTATAGATATCTCGTGTGGTCTGAGCAAGGACGTAATCAAGATGGAACAGTTTAGTTTGATTGGAAGCATATAAATGGAAGATTATTCAGAAATAGTTGCTGTTCTTACTGACGTAGTATTTGTTAGTTGTTTCACTTTACTACTAGATTTCTGAAGAACCCGCATTGAGGGTATAACTCACTGAATAAGGGCTGTCTTCCAGCATTTGAGTCCCTTAAATGTATTGTTCTAGAGAAAAAAAAAACGAAAGTGCTTGGAATTACCGGAGCTGAGCCCACGATTCTTTTTCCTTTTCTTTCTTCCTTTCCTTCTTCCTTCCTTCCTTTCTTTCTTTCTTTCTTTGACAGTGAAACTGTATACCTTGAACGTCAGAGGGAATTTTCGTATCGTTGTGGTAAGCAAGAAACTTTGCATAAGTGGGCCGATCATGAAAATACTGGAATGCCGGCTTGACCCGCGGCGTAGGTGAAATAGGCGTTAAGCACTCCCCATACATGGGCCCATTCCGAAGATAGTCAAATACCGGCCCTACCATGGCAGAGGTGAAGCAGGCGTTGAGCACTTCTCATACGTGGGCCGATTCCGAAGATAGTGCAATGCCGGCTCGACCCGTGGCAGAGGTGACACAGGCTTAAAGTTCTCCCTATGTGTGGGCTGATCCCGAAGATGGTGCAATAACGGCGCGACCCGTGGCAGAGGTGAAGCAGGTGTTAATCACTCCCCATACGTAGGCCGATCCCGAAGATAATGCAATGTCGGCTCGAGCAGGGGCGCAGATGACACAAGCGTTAAGCACTCCCTGTGCGAGGGCCGATCCCGTAGCTAGTGCAATACCGACTAGACTCGCGGCGGAGGTGAAGCAAGCGTTAAGCAATCCCCATGCGTAGGCCGATCCCGAAGATAGTAAAATGCCGGGCCGACTCATGGCGTAGGTGAAACAGGCGTTAAACACTCCCCATACGTGGGCAGATCCCGAAGTAAGTGCAGTACCGACCCGACCCGGGGCGCAGATGAATCAGGCGTAAATTACTCCCTATACGTGAGCCGATCCAGAAGATAGTGCAATACTGGTCCGACCCACGGCGGAGGTGAAGCAGGCGTTAAACATTGCCCATACGTGGGCCGATCCCGAAGCTAGTGCAATATCGGCTCGTAATAGTATTAGTAAGTGATTTTAGAATGAGAAAAGAAGAGATAAGTGCAGTACCGTAACTCTCTCTCGCTTAGGAGGTCACCTCAAATGTACTGCGCGGGGGTTGGTAAAGGGAGTAAAAGAGTGAAAAAAACTGAAAACTCTGAAAAAAGAGGACCAACCCTGCCGCTGCCGGTAAATGGGAATAAACAAAGCTTGTCCTGCGTGCACCGGACCTTCTTCACGATAAAGTGACCCACAGATAACGGTGCCGGATTGCATAGGCCTCCCGCTCCCTCAGCCCGGGATCTTCTAGTTGCTGTCGGATTGCCTGAGCGCGGGCGGATTTAACGGCTGGATCGGCGCGCCCAGGGCGAGCAATTTCATGGGCGAGTTCTCGCTGCCACTCGTCGAAGGCTGCCCGTTCTTCGGGGTGCGCACAACACGTGGCCGTTGCGTCCGTTTTCCGAGAATGAACTTTACGGAAAGGAAGATAGAGCAGCAGGCCCGAAACCCTTTCCTGCCTTCTCGGCCCTTTCCATCCCCGCAGGAAGCGAAATGGCTCTGCTTGGTTGCCCTCGTGGCGTGATCGCGCGCCCATGCCGCTTTAATCCTTGGTAATTATTCACGCACGGGCGCCGGCACAGCTGCGAACACTTCAAACCGCCCTTTCCCGCCGCTGCTCTGCTGTGGAAGCAAGTGGCTTTTTTTTCTTGCGCGAACAAAACGCCTCGGAAACTTATGAGCCAACGTAAGCTTCGCTTCAGAAACCCGGTTGTCATTGCTAAACGGATTCTTGTGTCGATGTCACCGGTCAGGCCCTCGGTGCGTAGTAATATTCGACGTCACCCGCCGTCACAGACGCAAATGTTTCAATCGATCCCTGCGCGACCCGACTGGCCGTGTGGTTCAGTGGATCGTGTCACCCCTGAATGTGACGCGAGTTCTTGTATTCCCGAACACACTCTTCTTTCCCCATCATCTTTCTATCCAATTTCTTCCTTTTTCACAGCGCTGACCAATGTTGAGGGGTCAACCACATGCTGCACACAGTTATGGTGAAGTCAGCAAACTTACCCCTTCGGCTTTCGAACTCTCTCTCTCCTATATTCCGATGTTTACACGGGCTACGCTCTTCTGTATGAGGGGTGTCACTGAGATAGAGACTAACAAACATAAAAAATCATAAAAATCTATTAAAGGCTTTTGTTGCGGTAGCATTGGTCACCATCAAAGCACATCAGCTGATACGAGCGCACAACGGTTATAGTAGAGGAATGCGGTGTTTTGGAAGGCTATATATGTCGAGTGCTTTCACCCTCATTAAACAGTTGAAGTAGAGCCCGTGGTGTTGTCTTTCTTGTGTGTGTTGTTTTTTTTTTGCGCAAAAGTTTTTCAGAATGCAGTGACTTGTTGAGGCTAAAGATGGTTTTATTGAACCTGGTTGTAACTCAGGGGAAAAAGCAGCATGAAGATTGTCACGACTGTAAATCGGAGCTCGTCCGAAGCATCGTTGCTGGGTCAATAGTGGCGTCATTAGCACTAAGCCGTACAATATTTTGCGCACCTGCACGCACGCCTGGGGTTTTGTATATATGAGAAGCTGTCGAAGATTTCGCGGTTGCTTAACTGCCTGGTAATTGTCATTCTTTGAACACATGGCAGTGTCAACAAGAAATAAGAGTCATTTGTCAAGTCATGGCCAATCCTAGTTTCAAATGATGCTGGCAAACCTTTTAGCCGCGGCATCGCATGTGCGAAAACGCTGGTACAAATCTGTACGGGATGATGCGATCCACGACTCGTACGAAAGAAACGTGCCCGATTCATATGTACACAGTCCAGGGTGCGTATATTTCGGTGCGATTGCATTGAAGCAACGTTGGCATGTTGCATTTAGGAAACCGTCTCAACGTTTCATCAACAGACGCCGACGGCAAACAGCCTATCAGCACTCCAATGAAACAAGCAGTCAGAAGCGCATACGAAAGATTGATGTTAAGAAGGAACAACCTTTATTAAAACTTCTCTAGGTATGCTCTCACCATTTGTCATTAGTTGCAGCTGGGCATATCGCCCTGTCCGGAAGCCGCTGAAGCGGCAGACGAAAATGAGTGATAAGATATTAAAAGACCCTCTGTTTATCAGCTTGCACACGGGACGTACACAAACAGTCAACTTATACTAAAGGTCACAATAATGTTCGCGTTAAAGGAAACGTTAAAGGACGGCCCCGTGTCAAGCCAGGACCTGCGACTAGGCGTGCTAAGAAAAGGAATGAAATGAGGAATAAAATGACTATTATAAGAATGGATACGCAAAAATGAAACGGAATGGCTCAAACAAACAAGTGTCACGTGCAGTTCACGTCGCGAAATCACACTTTGCCAAAAACTCATCTCCGGTAACATTTGTCGCCTACGATTTTAGTCAACACGGGAGTGAGTGCTGATTGATGCCGGTTGCTACAAGCAAGTCACTCTGACTAGGGCGCCGCTCACTGCATCAGGAAGCGCAACCGCTCGAGACACAATCGAAGCACATGGCAGCAAGCGCTTCCTTGTTTGACTTTAGATGGTATAGAATGTTCTTTTGTGAACGCGCAAATTGGGCTCATCGGGGAGCAGAATCCAAATCCACCGTTTGGCGAAGGTGCGACACACAGAGTGACTTGAACTCCCTTCAGGCTTCCAATACGTCGGCTACCTGCAGGTATTGGCTAATGTAACTCCAGCAGTCGTAGTTCAATTTGTCCAACTGCATGCCGCCGTCGTGCCGGACATTGCACTCGACCCGCGTCTTGACGACGCCGGTCAGGCGCATGTACTCGTGTAGGTCTGCAAGGCCGAGACTCCGCTCGACGGCACTGACCATGGCCGCAGCTTCGGCCTCTCCTCCTAGCGACGCCCTGTCTCGAACACTGTCGACGAGTACCGGCTGCTCCGAGAGGATCTCGAAGGCCCGCGCGCAGTAGGGGTCGCGGTCTCCCAACACGAATCTGGTCGCTCGCTCGACGAGACTGCAGTTACGTCGCACGATGTCTTGGGCAGCGAACATCTCGGCGTTGGCCGGTGCGCATGCGTAGACTTCCAGGCGAAGCAGGTTGTAGTTGTGTGTCATTCCTGGAAATAGACACCCCAGGAAGGTCGCGCAAGATTCTACCTTGAATCCTCTCAGACAGAGCTCGTGAAGACGTGGATTCGTAGCGGCACGGGCGAGCACCGGGTAGACGTCAGTGCGCAACTGTACCGCCTACTCGAGCGTGATCTTGGTGATGCCGAGGTTCGAAGACAAGGCTTCGCACAAGGCAGACATACAGCGATCGAAGGGAGCCTCAAAGCGGGCGCGAAACAAGATGGCGTGAAATTGGTCGACCCGGACACTGACCTCAATTGCTTTCAACGCAAAGGCGCTTCTTATATAAGCGGACAATGACTCATAAATGTCGTCGTCGAAGATGTCGAGAAATACGGTAAGCGATGTGATGTGGTCACAAGAAGCCAGGACATCCAAGGCGAATAAAAAGTCAGTCGCGTCGAGATAGTATACGTAAATGAGAATGACGGCCGTCACTCGGCGACAGTAGCAAATCGCTGGCAGATCTCGAGGTCCTACGCGATGGTCCCCGATGCCGACCATGCAGGCGAGTCCGCACTCCCGTATGATGCCACAGACCTCGCGCAGGCCACCGTCGTGGGGAACACTGTGCAAGGACAATTTCCGGATGGAGCGGTTGCCCACGAGTGCTCGCAGTAAGACTAAGCAGTCTGCGGTTGTGGACCACGAAATGTCGAGGAGCAGCTCCTCCAGAGTTGTGTTTCTCTGCAACGCCGAGGCCCAAGCGTGAATGTTGACCGTGTACGCGGGTACAGTTGGGCACACAATCATCAGTCCATCGGGGAAACCCGTGAATCGCAGGCTTAACGTCCGGATACTGCGGCTCCCGGCGATCACTCGCATGAAGCACACGTAGTCTCGGCTGCCGCCATGAAACTGCACCGCCAACTCTTGCAGCGTCTCCATTGCGCAGATGGCGTGCACGAGAAGGTCGCACCCGGGTGTGCTATCGAAGTAGACCGCTCTCAGAGTCAGTTTACGAAGCGTCGCGTATTCCTTGGTCAGGTACTGCACAAACCGCCCGGACGGTCGGTTCCGGGGGCCGCACGTAAAGACACACGCGCCGACGACGAGTTCAGTGACAGTGCAGTTCTCGATGAGCGCGTCGATGAGCTTCCAAGCCGCGGTTCGGTTCATTCTAGTTGCGGCCACGTCCAATGACCTGAGCATGGCACCGGCTCGTGTGAGCAGGCGATTGGGGGTCGTCATTCTCGCATAAATATGTGCGCGCACATGGTGGAGGATGAATTCGTCGGTGTAATGCAAGGAGCACAATGTGTCTTCCGGGTGGTCGCTCGCGATTCCGATGACTCGGAGCCTTCTCAGACTCGACGAAGACGCCAGGACCGCGTCCAGTGGACCTGTGTTTGCTACCGAGTAGTTCAGCTCCGCAGAGACAATGCACCGGTGTTCTGCGATCAGGCGGCAGAGGAGGGCGATGGCCGCCTGCTCGGTGTGGCTCTGAAATCGGCGGTAAATGCTCGGCACAGTCGCGACGCTCACTTCTCCGAGTTCGTCTCTCGTGTCTTCGCGTAGCTGAAGGCCCACGTGCCACAAGACTTTGTTGCAGGCTGTCAGGTGTCGCAGCAGTTGACAGACGCGATTCTGGCCTCGCGTGCAGTTCAGACGAAGCAGCTCGGCAGAAACCAACTCGCCCTCCATGGGGAATCCGCGTTCCAGGCACAGCTGTCCACGTGATCGGCTCGGTGCCGACGTGGCCTCCGTCTCTCGTCGGGACAGGTGTCTGTGACGCTCACTCAAGCGCCAGCTACATTTTATACACCCGTTGTGCGTAGCCTAATCTTCAGCCAATGATAAGACGCATAGGTAACAAGACCGTTTAATACATGGACAATGTCAGAGGGGAGCTAGGAGAGTTCGAGAGGTAAGTAACAAAATTGATAACGGATATCGTTTTTGTGCTTGATTTTGCGCGATGCCCAAATTTTTAGCAAGGCGCTGAGATATCGGCTCGAAATTATGCGTTCTGCGCATGAGAACTGGGGCAATTGCGAAGACGAAAAATAGAGAAGAGAAAGAATAAAGAGAAATGGAAAGTTGTAGCGTGTTCTGAAAGGCGAGGCGTCGATAACGCACAGCTCACTTTAAGATATGACCTAAGCAACGTGTGTAGACGTGGGGCAGTTGCCGTCATCACCACTTAGGTGTCTGCTGGGTGCTCTGGGTTGTCAGGGATTCAAGAAAAATACGATTACGTGACATTGTAAGCGAACGTAAGCAGACGACGACCCCCCCCCCCCCTCAACATCACTTTGAACAAGGCTTCTCGTGTGGGAGCCGAAACGTCCTACTTTTATAAACTTTCGTTGGTCGGTGTCCGTTTTCAATTGTCATGCATGCTCCCGACCAGACTGGTCTCCGTCCCGTTCTCAATTTCAAGCGGACACATACACCTAGCGCCGAGCACGACAATGTGGTCGTGGTGCTAAGCAACCAACTGCGTACGCGTATATAATTAAGGTTACCGAGAACAGCCAGTAGGCAGATAAATTTTGGTTAGCGTCATGGTCATAGAACTTCGTACAAGCACCACCAGAGTGAACTGTGACGCTATAATGTCTACGGAAGCTGCAAGCAGGGTAGTTCGGCCAGCACGGGAATGATGGGCACTATATGGATTTGGCCATGTACTTCGTCCTCCTGGCTCCAAACAGCGTCTTGACTTTGTAATACGTGATCATTTTTGAAGTGCCCGGTTATAAATATTTAGATAAACTGCCATAAATCTGTCCGACGGCAGATATAGAAGTCGGCACAATTAGCACAGAAGGCAAATAATAAAAATCTCGCGCTATGGACGCATGATCGAGCGAGAATCTTATCGCGTTCTGCATTTAAAGAATGCATATATTGCTTAGAAATATAGTCCAAATTAGGCCTGAAGGCAAAGCGTTATAAACAAAGCCGCTAGAACGTCTGAATCCACAAGCACGAAGATCAGGCACATCCGTGTACATAGCCATCATTCCCATGGTGGGTGAACGATTGCAGCGCCAGATTTCCCTCTAGTAATTGTTGTAGGAAACTCTATGGTACTAGTGTCCGTATGCTTGGGTATACTTTATGCATTGCGTTTGGCGCTGTACAAAACTGCTTCGTCGTTTAAGTTGGAGGCTGTAACGAACTAATGGGTTTTGAGATCAATGCGTGTCTCGCCATAACGAAAGTCGGTTGCTAGCGTTGCCTGAGGGGTGTGACACATTGTCGATAAAGGCTACTGATGAGGGCTGCCACCAAACATGTAATCGCTTGCAATCTATTGGCTCTCCATCTCAACCACGAAACTTTTCTTTCAGGTGATTGCTGCAATGGTATTTGTGAATTAACTATGTAAATACTCTACATGATGTGCCGTTGTGTTAGCATCCATGAGTAGTTCGTTATGGCGGCCTGTTTCAGTGAGCGGTGAAAGTAGCAGCGAGCTTTTTTCATACGAAATGCGTGCCTAAGTATTTCTTTTACGCTATATTACGTGCCCATATTTGAGTAGAACAACTCACCAGAGTAATAAGAAACATGATGACAGCTTTGCCGGTCAGTCTCTTTCTAACAGGGATAACATGTTGACACTAGGTACCAAGATATTTCTTACATGTAAAATGTTGTGTCCCTCGTAGCTAAGTACTATGAGAATGCTAAGTGTTTAGCAAAGCATCACACACAATTTCGTGTGTTGAATTTGCAGGCATTCCTTTTAGGCAAAATTTATAGACAGACACGCCGCATATATGCATTGCGAGACCAGTAGACTCCTTCAACGCTACATAGCTTGCCATATCCAATCCGCAAATATTGTCGAGTCAAGCGCTTTTGAAGAAGCAATTCTGTGGTTTAGGCAAGGCAGCAGAAAGAAGCCCACGTACCCTTTTATAAGTGTGGCTCGAGCCACCAATATCCCGAACATACACGAAGCGAACGAACCCACCCGGCAGCTGAGCGAGCCGGCATTTTCGGCATTCTGGCCGTGACGTCACTCGCCAGAAGGTGCCACTGGAAGTTCTCTCCACTAATATTGCACCGACGCAACTGGATCCACAAGAATACCTCTTCAGCAGTGTAGCCGCTGACTTCTGACACACATCCCTAAGTTTTTCCTCAAGAGTGCATTGATTTACCTCTCTAAATTGATTAACTTTATTTTTTTTCGTTTTGCAATTTGATCCTTTACTACCGGTCAAAGCTAGAATACTGTGAGCCTTCATGCGCATAGTGGTGCTTAGTAGGCGCTAAACTTTGTCCTGCGCGCATATCTCCACTGTTACCGAACAATATACGAGTCACGTTTCTTTTCTTACACTCGTCCGGTGGCCACAACCCGTAAATCAACGCCAGTCATTATGCGTATAGATGCTGAGGTGGTTAGTCACGTGACAGCCAAGGAAACACCCAAAGAATCACGCGCGCGTCACTCTAGCTGCTGACCTTGTGACACTACTAAATATGATTACGTATCTACAACTAAACCGCATGCCTTTATGCGCCGTTCAAATGCACGTTCAGCGGAGGGGTATAAATGGGCGTTGCAAATTGAAGCCGCCACTACAACTACGTACACCCACGACAGACGGTCGATGAACGCGGACGTCCGTACCACTTCCACAATTCGTGCATTTCTCCAGAGACGCTGATCTTCTTGCAAAGGTGAAGTCGCTGGTTCGGGGATGATTCCCTCTACGTGCAGACGGGGCCACAGTCGCGTCTGTCATCTGTTTCGACACCTGACAGCTTGCAACAAAGTGTTGTGGCACGCCGGCCTTCAGCTCAGAGAACAGTTTCGCAACAAGCTCGGAGACCTAAGCGTCCAGACGGTGCCGGGCGTTTGCCTCGGATCCCCACATTGCGAATTGTGCACCCACAACGAAGAAGCAGCCCTGTCCCTCTTACGCTGGCTCCTGAAACGGCACCGATGTATTGTCTCAGTGGCGGCAAACTACGGTGCCGCGAACACAAGCCCGCTGGTCGAAGCCCTGCAATCCTCGTCGAGACTCGAGAGGCTCACCCTATTCGGCAATGCAAGCGACCAAGTGGAAGTCTTCGAGCAGTCGCCCGGATGTTCAGTCGGCCATGCGTGTTCCGCCGAGCGAATGAAAATTCCCGCCCGCCTGTTGGAAAAAGATGGCGCCAGACTGGTCTCGCTGGACGTATCGGAGCTGAAATTAAGCGTTGTCATGGGGAAGAAGCTCATCGATGCTCTTCTAAAAAATGACACCATCACTGAACTGACTGTCGGAGGCTGCTTCTTTGCTTCAGGCCCCCTGGAAGCCGCATCGGTGTGGTTCGCGGAATATCTGGTCAAGAAAAACGGGACGCTCCGGAAACTCAAACTGGTAGAACACCAGCTCGTGTTCGCAACCGCGGCGTTACAGACGCTGGCAAAAGGGATCAGCACAATGTGGACTTTGGAAGATCTATTCGTGGCAGGCCAGGCCGCGAGGAAGGACTGCGCGCTGTTCTTGGAAGCCGTAGCCCATAGCCCGTCTCTGCAAAGTGTGTGCTTGCTGCTCAAGGGAAGTGACGAACACTTCCTTAATCCGCGACCGGATGAAAACGTCGACGCACTCGGCGTCCCTACTTGGGTGTTAGCGTTGCAGGACAACAGCACGCTGAAGCATTTAAAGCTTAGGTTAACGTGGTCCACCAGGGAAGACTGCTACCTCTTGCTCGAAGCACTTGAAAAGAAGTGCCGCCTTAAACTTTTGACATTAGAAACCGTTCCGATTGATTGTGGTATTCAAGAAATTTGTCGCTTAATACGGGATTGTGGCGTTGGCGAAAGGGTGCGCATCGGAAGCTATGTCGTTCACCCCGAGGACGCTGAAATAGTTTCTGCGTGTGAGGCAGTGACAGCCCTCATTGTCAATTCCGTTATCTTCGTAGCAGACGTGGTTGCATTGAGAAACATGTTTAACGTCATCGCTACTTGCAACCACATAACGTTCCTTCACGTGGTTCTGCATTTCTTTGACAACGACGCGTTCGCATCGCTAGCTGCGTACATTACGGAATCAACCTCCATCAAGGTAATTGACCTAATTATCAAAATATATTACTCTGGCGAAGACTGGGACGAAATTCAACAGGAGCACTACGAGTCCCTACGTCAGTCGCTTTCTAACTTGTGTGAAGCTCTGTCTTTGAATCGGAGCATCAGCAATATCTATCTGGACTCCACGTTCGAATTGCGCGACGAAGCTTGTCAGATGCTCGCCGACGCCGCTTTGAACAACCGGCAGCTTTACGAGCTCATTCTCCCAGCCGTCAGAGGCAGCTCTGTGCCTGTATTCCTGGGGCGTCTTCTGCCGCGGTTAGCCGAGAACTACAACCTACTTTTCCTGGAGATTTCTTTCTGCTTGCAGCACAACGACGAGATGTGCGCTGCCCAGGATGTCGCGCGGCGTAATTTCGGCCTCGTACAGAGGGCGACCCGGTTCGTGATGGGAGACCACGGCCCAGAATGCGCACGCCCCTTCGAGCTCCTCTCGGAGGAGCCGGTACTCGTCGAGAGTGTCCTGCGCAAGCTTGCGCAAGACCGGGACCGGGCGCAGGTGATCGGGAGTGAGAAGGCAGAAGCCGTGTCCAAGATCGAGAAAGCCCGCCAGCTTCTGCGCAATGCGGACTTACACACTTACATGAAGTTGACGGGCGTCATTCAGGAACGGGTCGAGTGCGAGGTCCAGGAAGACGGTAGCAAGCAGTTTGACAAGCTGAACGAATACTGCTTTCTGCACATTCTTCGGTACCTGAAGATAGCGGACGTCGTGGAAGCTTGAAGCTATCTGGACGAGGTCGCGTCCTCTGTGTGTCCCGCCTCTCCAACAGCATTCTGGATACTCGCTACAAAAGAGATGCTCCATTAAATATGTCGTGGGCATTTGCAAAGAGTGGCAAGTCTTCACGGTAATTGCGGCTACCCAGCGTAATTACAGTGCGACGAAGCATTCTAGCGAACCGCAAACACGCGCTGGTGCCAGTCTGCGCATCGAGCTGAGACTCTTGGTGTTCGTGCCTAACAGTTTTCTTGATGGCAGCGCACGTGAAGCCACTCCTGGATTGTTTAGTGGAAGCTCGTTCGAAGTCCGAGCTCGTTGCTGGAATATATTGGCGCGTGCACTACATGTACTTCGTTTGTGTTTTACCAGTGGCCACCTTTTAACGGCTAACATATCCTTAACATTATCGCGTGGTGCAAAACACGTCTGCATGTATCGGGACATTGTCGATTAGCATAGCCGATTGTGTCTGCTGCCTTTGTCGTCGCCTAACCCTTTTTTCTGTGTTCATGCACGACGCGAATGTGTTGCACTTCTTGAAAGATGTGCGAGAGCCCGCGATAACGCTTCAACTTTCGACTGATCATGTATGAAAGCCGATGCGCCGGACACGCTGATGAAATTTCGGACGACGGCTGACTGTGCTGGTCGCTATCGTTGCACTTTCAGTGCAACTTGCTTTTCTGGGAGCAAATTCGTCCAATAAAGGGTGTTATGATTAACTATTTTTGGTACTGTGTTCTTTGCCATCGCAACAAGGTGTCAATATAGAAATAGCACAAGTGTTCTATATAGACAGCTGGGGAATCTATACGAATACCGTTTTGAGAGCGCCGCTCTTAGACGACCGTTCCTGCACTTTGTGTTGGCGTCCTCGGCGTGATGGAGCGAACGAGCACAGCGAAGAAGGAAGGAGGGAACGCAGAGCGTACCGGGGGATGAAAGGCGGCAATAGCGAAGTGAGCGCAAGAAGGAAAGCGTAGTTCCGTGCAAGGCGGGCTCTGCGGCGACGACCGAATATGGCGACCTCCTCAGCGGGTCATCCCGGCATTGCACTACCTTCAGGAACGGCCTACGTATCGGGAGCGCTTAACGCCTCCTTCACCTCCACCGCGGGTCGGTTAAGTATTGCATTATCTTCGGGATTGACCTCGTAGAAAAAACTGTCTACGCGCAGACTCGAGCCGCCAGCTCCTAGCCATAGACCACTCAGCTGTAAATATTGCCGCGAACACCGCGGTCAGTTGAAAAGAGCAAAGAAGAAACGAGCTGAAACACCATGCTTGCGAAACCGTAACTCTGCAAGATGCTCGAATGTTAGTTTCATAAACTGTATGTGTTAGAGCATGAGCAGCCGACATGATTGATATAGAAGTTTACAAATTACGTGAAACTTCTTGCAATTCTTCTTACGGTTTTTCATAAATGCTACTCCTGCATTAGTGCTATACTTTTTGTCAGCTTTTGAACGCGAAAGAAACTGCGCAAGTACTTGGACATGTGAAGGGATCTTTTAGTACGCGATTGGAATCTATTAGCGTGTTTTTTCATGTTCTTACTCTCTCGCGGACAACGTGCGCGCACATCTGCGAGGCATGTTGAGATCGATCGGATAGTTATCATTGGTCGTGTACGTTTTTCAAATGCGGCTTCATGTTCTGCATAACTTGCTGCTGCAAGTATCATACGCACTTAGTTTACGACGCAGCAATATCGTTGCTTGATAAATATCAATAGCGGGTTAAATTTCATTGCCCGTAAGAATACAGAGCATCAGGGATTGGCGCGGGCCTTCACTAGCCTGCATACGCAGCATATGACCGGGCCGCGTCGTCGTTTCTCGATCGCATGCGCCCCAGGGCACAATAACACGGAGGATATATAGCTTGCTGTAATTATGTTTCGACGTGAAACGTCTGTAAGGAGGGTCTAAGGGGTTCGCTTGCTGAAACCCATGCGACGAAAACGCGGTAACTGTGGCATTGTCGCTTCTAGCTTCGCAATCATACTAGACCCATGTCCCTCTTTGGCGACGTTGTGTATGGGAGAGAAGCCATTACTCGGCCATGTGCACTTTTTGCATGGGATAATGGGGGCGCTTTCGGCCCATACATGGAGCAATCGGATCTAAATTTAGACCCACGCGCAGCGTTCTGGGAGGCGCATATCTGGGCAGTATACACTTCTCCATCCGAGCAGGAACGGTGGCGTTTGAGAGAGCTCAGCATGCCGTAGTAGGTATAACGTATCAAGCTCAAGCTTGCGCCTATCGCGTGCTGTGCAAGGCTTATAAATGTGCAATGTGTTGTAAAGAATTTTACGCGTGCTGGGCATCGACGTACGCCTCCTTGCGTTCGACATAAACGGTTCAAAAAACTAGGAGAACGCTTAAGCTTCGCCTTCAAGAGTGGAACGCGATAGCGTTATTGCACCCCGTTCGCACCGCCCACTTATTCGCTCCGAAAACCGAAACTCCAAAAAAAAATTACCGACGATTACGTTACTTCCTAATGCGAAATTTGAGCGCAGCAAATAAGCTGTTTCACCTTTTCGATAGATTGAGGCAAAGAAATCGAGCAACACATGTATGCGCTATCACAGAATTTTTTTTTAATTTTTCACACGTATTCCTTTAACAAAGACTCCACTAACAGTTGTTGACAGCCATGAAGGAAGCTTTGTGGTCGGAGAAATAGACTGATATATGTTCGACTTGGTACACCAATGCTTGATTCTCAAAGACGAGATCTATACAAGTGCCTCTCGAGGTTGTCACAGCCGTGGGACGCGTTACGAGCGAGAGGAACGGGATGTTCTCCCGCATAAGTGTTAGGAAATTGCTGTTTGTCTGTATGTCAACATTAAAGTCCCCCACTACTAACATCGGTGTGGATCGATGGACGGTTAATGCGAGTTGCAGGAAGTGCACGACGTCTTTCGTGAGTGCGGTAGCGGACTCACGAAAGCGGTATCAGTCGGTCGCTGCTAGCGCTGGGGGGATGAAAGGGGGGCGGAGCTGGTTACGAGGCCGACAACAACGCCGACGCGAAACCCAGGAACGGACGCCAAAGAGCCATTTGTGTAGCCAGCCCTCCTCCACAGTCTCTCCTCCTCCCTCGCCCGGAGAGCCGACAGCGCGCATGCGCGGCGGCGGAGCAGATTCGTCGGCGAGCTGGTTACGAGGCCGACGACAACGCCGACGACGACGCGAAACCCAGGAACGGACGCCAAAGAGCTGCGCTCTAAAACAAGCGCGAACGAGACCGACCCAACAGAACCAAATAGGCGCGGGCGAGAGCTGTGGCGCGAGCCATAGAGTTTCTCACTATAACACCTAGAGGGTAATCTGGCGCCACCGTCTATGGGACTTTCTTAGTGCCGTCATGGTAATGACGGTATATGTGTCTGCGAGGCTCGTGTTGGCTGGTGTTGTAAGAGGCTTCGTCTAAAACGTGGATATGGCTATGCAAATAATGCGTTCTCAAAGTAAAATCTTCATAAAATGTTTCCATGAACGCATATTACATATTTACTCACCCACGGTGCATGACCAAGCGAAGAAAAGTAAGAACATACGACCAACTGTATCAAAGCGAGCGCGAACCTTGTCGTCTGTCCTCCAACTTTAGCGGCCCGCTGATACCTTTTATGTAACATGTAGTCATACACACAATAACAAGTTCTCATAGTTAAATAAAACATGTTTTCGCGTAATAATAACGCTAAAACAGCTTTTCACGTGCTGTTTTAGTAGAAAGTGAATCATTGTGACAGACGGAACGGTACTTGCCAAGCGCGTCTTCAAGGTGTCCTGTCTCTACGAGAACGATGCCAATCCGAATCCACAATATACCGGCATTCCCATGCATACCACGGCGCAGCAGCGCCAGATTTCCCTCTAGGTAATGTAGTGAGAAACTCTATGGCGCGAGCAGACGATAGTACGAAACGAGCGGATCGGCTGAGACCAGACACGAGTGCGCATCGAGCCGTAAGGAGGGTCCGCATGACACCAGCATCGCGCGCGCACGTCACTGAAGGGACCGCTCTCATTGGTCTCCGCCATTCGCGGCTCGCGTCCTTCGTCTCCCACTCCAGCGAAGGGGGGCGGAGCTGGTTACGAGGCCGACGACAACGCCGACAACGACGACGCGAAACTCAGGAACGGACGCCAAAGAGCTGCGCTCTAAAAAGACGGGCGAATTCTGTCTGAATAAGAGTAAGTGCATGTTGTTCAACGTCTTCTTCTGACACCACCAATAGATTTGTAATCGCTAATCCCCCATTAGTTATTTAAAAGTGATTAGTTTACCTTTTATATTGTAATGTTACAGATGTCATTTGCGGGGGTTGTAGAGGATCGTAACCTACGTAAAAACGAGATTGTTTACGGCGACGTACGCATTGCACCAGTTCTAGCACTGCGAAAACTTGCCGTGTCTATTTATTCGGTCGTAATTTTGTCCGACGGATTTTCCGGTTGTTCTGCGCTATGAGTGCCAAATTCATCTACTGTTCTACGAGAATGTTAGTCATCTATCCCCCTACAATTACGACTCGCCCGTTTCGTATGGACACCATGGCACATGGCACCAACGTTAATCTGGTTGCCAAATGCACTAGCGACGGCATCTCTTTAAAGTGTGGCCCATGGTACGTAGGCCAGACAGGGAGGTGTCTGAACTATCGTCTGCATGAACATGCGAATAATGTTAATAATGGAAAGGAAGGCTTCTTAGCCCTGCTGTGTAGCACAAGTGGATGTACCCCTCTGTTTCTAAAAAAAGTAGCTTTCATACACATGGGTGATCGAACGCGCATCATCGTTGAATCGACTAGCATGGCACGTGAAGCACCTATGCGTGTGCAGAAGTAAGCTATCCCTGGCCTTGTCACTAATGGAGATGGCATGCTTACTCAATGGCAGCGCTAACAGTGAGCGTTGATGATATCTTTATAATGTTATTCTTCTTTATTCTTTTTTCAACGTTATTGTTTGTGTTTTACATATGTAAATCTTGTGTCGCGTTCCCTACGTGTTTTCTATATCACACCTTGTATCAGGCCATAAACTTTCACTTGGCAGTACACGCTTGCCCTCCTTTTTCCCCGTGTCTCCTGTCCCACTTCGCGCTGTACCACACAGTCTAAAATGAAACACGAAGTAGCCCAAACCATCAGCCTTCTTAGTTATAGCTCTTTAAAGATCTAGTACTGAGGATTCTGCGACGTTCAGTACCTATCACTGCTGCAAGATTTAAAAAAAACATTCCTTTGAAAAGACATATGCCAAATCATCCGTATTACGTAACACTCATTTTGAGCAACTGAGATTCCTTTGGCACAACCGATAGCGTTTCATTAGAAATTTTGAAAGTTTCGTTTACGACAAATGCCTCACCGAATAGCAATGCCTAATCTTTATTCCCACAGGACTGATTAGGCTCCTTCTCCCCGATGTTGTTATAGCTCTGAAGCGGAAGCGATGAACATTTCCTTACAGAATGTGAAGACAACTCGAAGACAACTCTCTCTGTCCCCACACCATCATTGGATTTTGTCCTCACCTTTCTACTCAAGACGCTATCATGCAGCTCAAACATCAAGTGCTAAACGACTGTTTCCGTAACATGAAAGCCACCTCGGACTCGGCGTCACTCAAACCTTTGACAGCATTTCCCATGCAGATATCCTTGACCAGGTCTCCCGCCTCGACCTGGGAGAGCTAGCCTACAACGAAATCCGTGACTTCCTCTGCAATCGTACGGCCAGCCTCTGGACCGGGGATTTACGATCAGACCAGCTTCCTCTTGGCAGCGAAGGCACGCGCATGGTTCAGTTATCTATCCCATGCTGTTTCACTTAGTCACGATTGGCCTTGCCCAGCAACTACAACGAGTCGATAATATCAACCATACCATCTACGCCGACGACATCACCATCTGGGCGTACCGAGGCAGTGATGGTCGAGTGGAGTGAGCCCTCCAAACGGTGATTGAAACGGTTGAAACCTATCTCCAAGGAATCAGACTGCGCTGTTCACCGGCTAAATCGGAACCTCTCTACAAGCCCATTCAGCGGGGTCGCCTTTCCAAACACCAATCTGATCGCCGATCCTGTGACGTCATCACCATACTCCTTCAAAATGACAGTCCTTTCGCACACGTCCCTAGTATACTCACCCTCACCATCCCTACCAACGGCTCGAACTCCTTGGCTCTCAGCAAGATCTGTGCCCAATCACAAAACACACTGCGCCTTCTTGAACGTATCTCTGACCGACGAGGGGGACTCAAAGAAGAAAGCCCACTCCACCTCGTGCAGTTCTTTGTCATATGTCACATTACCTACATTGCTGTGTACGTCAACTGGTACAGCGATGAGCAAAACAAGCATGACACCCTCATACGAGGCGTCTACAAGCAAGCACTTGGCCTCCCGCATTACACCAGCACAGAACTCTTCAACCAACTGGGAATTCACAGCTCCCTTGCCGAGCTCATTGAAGCCCAACAACACACTCAGCTTGAACGTCTCGCCCTTACTGAAACGGGACGCTTTATTTTATCCACGCTTCGCTTCACCTACCATCAGGAACAGGGCCTCAAATAACCGATCCCGACTAACATCCGTAGCTGGATCTACACAGACCCTATCCCTAGAAGCATGTACCCTGAATATAACAGGGCCCGGCGCCAAGCTCGGGCCGGAGCTATCATAAATGCCCTTGCTTACGTACCTGGCGTCACATTCGTTGATGCAGCCCAATATTCCCCATGGCACACGATTTATGGCAGTCGCCACACGCGATGGAGTCATACGCCACGCCTCCAGTGTCAA
The DNA here is from genome assembly GCF_038994185.2 of Dermacentor albipictus. Lineage (NCBI taxonomy): Eukaryota > Metazoa > Arthropoda > Arachnida > Ixodida > Ixodidae > Dermacentor > Dermacentor albipictus. The sequence continues at coordinate 99,479,431 of NC_091828.1, read as the reverse complement.
TACTCCCACTGTCGAGACGGCTGAAGAAGTGGCCATCGCACTGGTCACTGCAGGTTCCAGCTGTTACACCATCTTGTGTGACTCTTGCTGAGCCGTCACTAACTTCAGCAAAGACCGTATTTCTCCCCAAGCTATTTGCATCCTCTGCCAGGTGCCACACTCTAAAGACAGCATGATCTTCCTGACATGGATCCCTGCCCATGCGGGCCCTGTCCCACCCACACCTCCCCAATCTCAACGAGGTCACCCACTCCATTGCTCGAGGCCTAGTCAAACGCGACGGAGTCACTGGAGACGAGTTGGACACCAGGGACTATCTGACAACTTGTAACGATATCGTTAAGGCATTTGACCTCAGTCGCAGAACCTCAGCCGGGAGCAGGCTACCACACTGCGTCTGCTACAAACAAACACGTATCCTTCACCCCGCCATCCCCCACGTTATATTCCCAGACGTTTACACTACCCCCAACTGCCGATGCTGTGGCATTCACCCGGCTACGCTTCCGCATATGCTGTGGGAGTGCCCAGCACAGTACACACACATTACCACAACGACCGTCTCGTCGAGCTTGCATGAGGCTCTGCGGAGCTTAGCCCTCGACGACCATATCTGGGAGACTCAGCACGCCCGTGAGGCGGCGGCGAGGCAAGCCCTCGACGTCCCCTCATGGTAGGCTTACGCCCGCTCCTCATTAAGTGCTGGTTCTACAATAAATGTTTATCACCCCCCCCCCCTCGGCATGATGGTTGTGTTCACTTTGGTTAAAAAGTGTCACGAGGTTGCGCTACCAGTACTGCAGTCCGAAACCTTGAGACAACTCGCTCTGTGCCTTGCGATTTTTGACGGGACGCCCGCAGATACTTGAAGGCGCAAATTTCCGGGGGTCAGACACAAAATAATTCTGAGATGATGATGATATTTGGAGATTTCAATGGCGCAGCAGCCGTACAGGCTACAATGCGGCAAGCGCATGTTTTTCAAAGTAGCATATTTGTTCAAATGTGGTAAAATGGTGTGAATCGCCAGGTAAAAATAAAAGAGCAGCACATGTGATACAAATCCTGAAGAGTTCCTGTGGCTTTCTAATAGGTAAATGTATCTTCATATGGCCCAAGTGGTTCATCGCTGAGTAAGAGCATGGGATGGAAAGTGATTTTTTTCTCGTTAAAAATTATTAAGTATCTTTGTCTCCCTTTATCTAAGCCGGATATGTTATTAAGATGTGGAGCACGTTTAAAAATTCACCGCAGTATTGGCATGTTGGATTTGGTTTATTATTTATTAGGTAACTATGGGTCAGCCTTGCTAAGCAATACTTCAGCTACATATGAATACCTCCTAAAATCTTTCTCTGTGGTGACAACTGCACCATTCTCGCAAAACAGGATTCATGCAATGAAGTTTGGTATGTTCTTACTGATTCCAGTTTCTTCCAGTGTTTTACAACTGGCATCATTCGTGTGCCATTATAGTCTGGCGAAGGTAGGCCATCATGATATAGCTCCAGATCCTTGGTGCCCGCAGTCGTAAAATCTGCTCTATAGCTTCAGCGGATTCCTACACGACTTAGAACTCAGCAGAAAGTGATGTTCCAAGCTACTTTCTTGCTTTTCCTGCCCTTTCTCTCCATGACGGAAGCGAAACGGCTCTACTTGGTTGCGCTCGTGGCATGATCGCGAGCCTATGCCGCTTTAATTGTTGCTAATTATTCACGCTTTGGCTCCGGCACATCTGCGAACACTTCAAACAGCCCTTTCCGGCAACTGCTCTGCTGTGGAAGTAAATGGCTTTTTTTCTTTTTTCGTGAACAAAACGCGTCCGAAACTTGTGAGGCAACACAAGCCTTGCTCGAAAAACCCGATTGTCATTGCTAAACGGATTCAAGTGTCGGTGTCGACGGTCAGGCTTTCGATGCGCAGGAAAATTTGACGTCATCCCCCAGTCATAGACGTGCATGTTTCCATCGGACCTGCGCGACCCGACTGGGCCTGTGGTTCAACGGATCGTGCCACCCCTAATTTGACGTGAGTTCCTGTATTCCCCTCCCCCCCCCCTCCCGAACACAGTATTCCTTGCCCATCGTCTTTCTATCCCGATTGCTCCTTTTATACAGTGCTGACCAATCTTCTGGGGTCAGCCGCACGCTGTAGACAGTTACGGTGAAGTCAGCAAGCTTTCCTCTTTGACATTCGAATTCTCTCTCCTATATACGAATATTTACACGTGCTCAGATGGAGACTAAAGCACAGCCACAAAATATTAAAGAAAAAACACCCAATAAAAGCTTTTGTTGCGGTAGCATTGGTCAGCATGAAAGCGCGTCAGCTGATTCGAGCGTACAGCCGTTATAGTAGAGTAATGCAGTGAATTGCTGAATCAAAAGATGGTTTTATTGAACATGGCTATAACTCATGGAAAAAAAACAGCATAAAGATTGTCACGACCATAAATCGGGGCTCGTCCGAAGCATCGCTGCTGTGTCGTCACTAGTGACGGCATCAGCACTAGTCTGCATTTTTCCGTACATTATTTTGCGCACCTGCACGCGCGCCTGATGTTTTGTATGAGCAGCTGTCAAAGATTTCGTGTTTGCTTAGTCACTTGACTATTTTCGTTCTTCGGTTTTATGACAATGTCAACAAGAAATACGAGTCAATTGTCAAGTAATGTCCAAATGATGCTGGGAATCCTACCTAGGCCGCAGTATCGCATGTGCGTATACGCCGACACCAACCTGCGCGGTATGATGCGATCCACTACTCTTACGAAGGAAACGTGCCCGATTTATACGAGCAAAGGCCAAGCTGCGACCGTTTCGGGGCCATTGCTTCGCAGCAACGTCGGGATGTTACATTTAGGAAACCGACTCAACGTTTTTTCAACAGACGCCGACGGCAAACAGCCAATCAGACGTCCAATGGAGCAAGCAGTCAGAAGCCCACACAAACGATTGATGTTAAAAAAGGACAAGTTTTATTAAAACTTCTAAAGGTTTCTTCTCACCATGCGCCATAAATTGCAGCTTGACATATCGCCTTGTCCGGAGGCCGCTGAGGTGGCAGACGAAAATGAATGATAAAATATTAAAAGCAGCTGTGTTTATCAGCTTGCATCGGGGACGTATATAAACAGTGAAGTTATACCAAAGGTCGCAAATAATGTTCCTTCTTTCTCTCTACTTCTCGCAATGAGTGATTGAAAATAAGCTTTAAGAAGAAATGGTAAAAGACGACACGGGGCGACAAGCCACGTCCTGCGATTCGGCGTCCTAAGAAAGAAGTAAAATCAGAGGAATGAAAAGGCTGTCATGATAATGGATACCGACAAATTAAACGGGATGGCTCAAACAAACACTCGCCGCGTGCTGTCCACGTCCCGAAATCACACTTTGCCTGAAACTCATCTCTGGTCACCTTTGTCCATTAGTCTACACGGGAGCGAGTGCTGACTGGTATCGTTTCCTCAATGCAAGTCACTCTAGCGAGGACACGCCACACTGCATCAGAATGTGCAGCCACTCGAGGCATAATTGAAGCACCATAGTGTGTCGACCGCTGGCAATGAGGTTCTGTGAAGGCTCGATGAACGCCAGCATCGAGGGTCATCGGGGAACCGACCGCGAATCAGGCGTTCGGCGCGAATGTGCGACACAACGAACGACGAGGTGAACTACCTTCATGGCTCCAATACATCGGCTACCTTCAGGTATTTCTGAATGCGAGTCCACAAGTCATAGCCCAAATCGTTCAACTGCTTGCCGCCATCGTGCCGGACATAGCACTCGACCCGGGCCTTGACGACGCCGGTCAGGCGCATGTACTCGTGAAGGTCTGCAAGGCCGAGACTCCGCTCGACTTTACTGATCATGGCTGCAGCTTCGGCCCCTCCTCCTAGCGACGCCCTGGCTCGAATACTGTGGACGAGTACCGGGTGCTCGGAGAGGATCTCGAACGGCCGCGCGCAGTAGGGGTCGTGGTCTCCCAACGCGAATCTGGTCGCTCGTTCGACGAGACTGCAGTTACGTCGCACGATGTCTTGGGCAGCGAACATCTCGGCGTTGGCTGTTGAGCAAGCGTTGACTTCCAGGCGAAGCAGGTTGTACTTATGGGCCATTCCTGGCAATAGACATCCCAGGAAGGTCGTGCAGGAGTTTTCGTTGAAACCTCTCAGACAGAGCTCGGAAAGACGGATTCGTGGCGGCACGGGTGAGCACCGGGTAGACATCATCGTGCAACTGCACCATCAACTCCAGCAGGATCTTGGTGAGACCGAGGTTCGAAGACAACGCTTCGCACAAGGCAAACATTGAGCGAACGAGGGGAGACTCGTCGTGAAAGTGGGCGTGAAAGTAGTCGGCGTGAAATTGGTCGACCTGGGCACAGAGCTCAATTGATTTCAACGCGGACACACTTCTTATGTAAGCGGACAATGACACAAAAATGCCGAGGTGGAAGAAGTCGAGGAATACGGTAAGCGATGTGACGTGGTTGCAAGTAGCCAGGACGTCGAAGGCGCTTAGAAGGTCATTCGGGTGCGGAAGGTATCCATAACTGAGAACGAAGGCAGTTACTTGGCGAAAGTCCGAAAGAACTAAAAGATCTCGAGGTCCTACGCGATGGCCCTCGATGCTAACCCTGTGGGCGAGTTCGCATTGCCGTATCGTGCCGCATACTCGCCGCAGGCCACCGTCGTGGGGAAGACTGCGCAAGGTCAATTGCTCGATGGAGTGGTTGGTTGCAAGTGCTCGCAGTAAGACGCAGCAGTCTTCGCTTGTGGACCACGAAATGTCGAGGAGCAGCTCCTTAAGAGTGCGGTTTTTCTGCAACGCCGAGGCCCAAGCGTGAACGTCGGCCGCGTGCGCGCGCACAATTGGGTACGGAATCATCAGTCCATCGCCGAAACCCGTGAATCGTAGGCTTAACGTGCGGATGCTGCGCTCTCGGCGACCACTCTCGTGAAGAGCGCGTAGTCTCGGCTGCCACCGTGAAACTGCACGGCCAACTCTTGCAGCGTCGTCATTTCGCAGATGGCGTGCACGAGAACCTCGCATCCGGGTGCGGTATCGAAGTAGACCGCTCTCAGAGTAAGCTTACGAAGCGTGGCGTCTTCCTTGGTCAGATACTGCGCAAACCGCTCTGACGGTCGGTTCCTAGGGCCGCACGTAAAGACAGAGGCTCCAACGACGAGTTCAGTGATCGTGCAGTTCTCTATGAGCGCGTCGATGAGCTTCTCGGCCGAGGCTCGGTTCATTCTCGTTGCAGCCACGTCCAACGACGTGAGCATGGCATCGTCTCCCGTGAGCAGGCGATTCGGGATCGTCATTCTTGCATAAGAATGTCCGCAGGCCGGGCGGAAGATGAATTCGTCAGTGTAATGCAAGTGGGACAATGGGTCTTCCGCGTGGTCATTCGCGATTCCGATGACTCTGATCCTTCTCAGACTCGACGAAGACGCCAGGACTGCGTCCAGCGGACCTGTGTTTGCCACTGAGTTGTTCAGCTCTGCAGCGACAATGCACCGGTGCTCTGCGAACAGGCGGCAAAGGAGGGCGATGGCCACCCGCTCGGTGTGGCTCGGTAATCGGCGGGGAATGCTCGGCACAGTCGTAACGCTCACTTCTCCGAGCTCGTCGTTCGTGTCTTCGCTGAGCTGAAGGCCCACGTGCCACAAGACTTTGTTGCAGGCTGTCAGGTGTCGCAGCAGCTGACAGACGCGATTCTGGCCTCGCGTGCAGTTCACACGAAGGACCTCGGCAGAAACCAACTCGCCCTCCATGGGGAATCCACGTTCCAGGCACAGCTGTCCAAGTGATCGCCTCGGTGCTGACGTGGCCACGGTCTCTCGTGGGGACAGGTGTCTGTGACGGTCACTCAAGCGCCAGCTACTTTTTACACACCCGTTGTGCGTAGCCGAATCTTCAGCCAATCAAAAGACGGATAGGTAACAAGACCTTTTAATACATCGACAATGTCAGAGGGGGAGAGGGAGGTTGGAGTTCGAGAGGTAAGTAACGAAATCGATAAGGCATATCGTTTTCGTGGTTGGTTTTGTGCGATGCCAAAATTTTTAGCACGGCGTTGGGATATCGAGTCGAAAATATGCGTTCTGCGCTGAAGAACTGCGGCAATTGCGAGGATGAAAAAAAAGAAAAAAAGAGAGAAATTGAAAGTTGTAGTGTTTCCTGAAAGGCGAGACACCGTTAACGCTACAGCTCACTTTAAGATATGATTTAAGCAATGGGCGTACACAGGGGTAAAGTTGCCGTCATTGCCCTTTAGGTGTCTAGTGGGTGCTCTGGTATTTCAGCGATTCTAGACAAAGATGATTACATCCCATCCTAAAGCGAACGTAAGCGGACCACGACCTCCCTTCCACATCATTTTGAACAACGCTTCTCGTGTGGGAGCCGAAACGTCTTACTTTTGTAAACTTCCGTTGGTCGGTGTCTGTTTTTATTTCTCAAGTATGTTCCAGACCAGACTGGTCTCCGTTCCATTCTCAATTTCAAGCGGACACATACACCTAGCGCCGAGCACGACAATGTGGTCGTGGTGCTAAGCAACGAACTGCGTACGCGTATATAATTAAGGTTACCGAGAACAGCCTGTAGGCAGAGAAATTTTGGATAGAGTCATGGCCACAGAGCTTAGTACAAGCACCACAAGTGGGAACTGTGGCGCTAGTGTATACGGGAACTGCAAGCAGGGTAGCTCCGCCAGCACGGGAATGATGGCCAGTATATGGATTTGCCTGTATACTTCGTCCTTGTGGCTTCAAACGGCTTCTTGACTTTGTAAGGTGATCATTTTTAATAATTAGGTAAACTGCAATAAATCTGTCCGATGGCAGATATAGAAGTCGGGACACTTAGCACGGAAGGCAAATATTAAAAATCTCGCGCCATGCACGCGTGATCGAACGAGAATCTTATCGCATTTAAAAGATGCATAAATTACTTAGAAATATACTCCAAATTAGGCCTGAAGATAAAGATTATAAACGAAGCCTTTAGAACCTCTGAAACCACAAGCGCGAAGATCAGACACTTCCGTGTACTAGCCATCATTCCCATCTTGGTTGAGCGATCGCAGCGCTCAATTTCCCTCTAGCAATTGTTGTAGGAAACTCTATGGTACTAGTGTCCATTTGCTTGGGTATACTTAATGCATTGCAATTGGCGATGTAAAAAACTGCTTCGTGGTATAAATTGGAGTCTGTAACGAACTATTGGGTTTTGAGATCAATGCGTGTCTCGCCATAACGAAGGTTGGTTGCTAGCGTTGCCTGAGGGGTGTGCCATATTGTCCATAAAGGCTACTTAGGGCCGCCATCACACATGTCATGGCTTGCAATTTATTGCAATTTGATTACGTATCAACAACTTGACTGCATGCCTCTATGTGCGCTGCAAATTCGCGTTCAGCGGAGGGGTATAGATGGGCGGCGCAAGTTGAGGCGGCCAACGCAAATACATACGCCAACGACAGACGGTCGACTGAACGCAGATGTCGGTACCAGCTTGCCAGCGACTAATCATCCCCAAACTAGCGACTTCACCTTGCAAAGGTGAAGTCGCTGGTTTGGGGATGATTCCCTCAATATACACTCGGCACCACAATCGCGCCTGTCAACTGCTGCGACACGTGGCAGCCTGCAGCAAAGTGTTGCGGCACGCCGGCCTTCAGCTCAGAGAAGAGTGTCGCAACGTGCTCGGAGAACTAAGCGTCGTGATAGTGCCAAGCACTTGCCTAGGATTGGGCACCAACAATGAAGAAACAGCCCTGCTCCTCTTACGCTGGCTCCTCGAATGCCACCGATGTGTTGTCTCAATGGCGGCGACCTACAGTGCTGCCTACACAGGAGGTTTGGCCGAAGCCCTGGAATCCTCGTCGAGACTCGAGACGCTCACCCAATTCGCCAAGGCAAGCGACCAACTGGAAGTCTTCAAACAGCTGGCTGACTCCGGTGTCAAACACCTGTTCCCAAATGGTCATGCGCGTTCCGCGGAACGAATGAATATTCCCACCCGCTTGCTGGAAAAAGACGGCGGCAGACTGGTCTCGCTGGAAGTAACGGAGGTGAAACTGAGCGTTGTCATGGCGAAGAAGCTCATCGATGCTCTTCTCAAAAATGAGACCATCACTGAACTGGCTCTCGGAGGCTGCTTCTGCGCTTCAGGACCCCTCAGAGCCGCATCGGTGTGTTTCGCGGAATATCTGGTCAAGAAAAACGGGACGCTGCAAAAGCTTAATCTGACAGAATACCAACTTGTGTTCGAAACCGCCACGTTGGCGACGCTAGCACAAGGTATCCGCACGATGGCGACTTTGGAAAGTCTATTCCTGTATGGCCAGGCAGCAAGCAATAGCAATAGCATTAGCACGCCAAGTTTCATTCTAGACGCCAGCGCTAGTTTCTCCCCTGGCGGAACGATTTCACCTCCAACGGGTGTATGCTTCCGCCGCTTCCCTTCACGGTCGCGCCCGCGTCTCTTGTTTGCAACGGCGCCTCTTCGGATGACCGGAAGTTATCATTGTTTTGTTAACTGTCACGACAGCAATGTAAACACTAAAGGGTTGATGCCACCAGTGAAATTCGGCCGATTCACAAGAAAATGGTACGAAAAAAGCAGACGACAGACATGGATTACTGTGGTGCGCCGGACGAAGATTACTCGGTATATAAACCTTTTATTCATATAACCAGCGCTTGTCCTGTCTCCTTTCTCGGGTTTCGTTTGTGTGTGCGCTGCCCAAGAATGGAAACCATTTCTGTTGCATGCTCTAGCAGTGGCCGAAGTTCACGCGAGCCGAGAAATTGAATATGTGCACGATGCACTGAATATAACCGTAGTTCATTCCTGCATCACCACGGCACCGACGATCGGGTTACTGGCGCCGCCATTGCTGAAGCAGAAATTACTGCTAATACAAATACTTCAATCTCTTGAGCTTAGTTAAAAAGGGCCAAGCTACTTAGATTGCTGCCTCTACTCTATATTGCAGGGGACGTACTAGATAAATTTGTGTGCGCATATCGTACTAGTGCTATGCGGCGATATATTTTGTTTATTTCCACAGAGTGTCGATAGAACTCCGTTGTCGCTATCAGAGACAACACAGATTTGTAACAAATATTTTGTGGGAAACTGCAAAAATGAATTTAGCTAACAAGCATCGTAAATGCCGACAATTTTTCCGGCGGCACATTCGATGCCTTTTCCAATTACCTGCTCAGCGTCACTCACATGGCTAAGCAGACGCTGCCCTTTCGTCGCATTGCATCCATTGAGAAACCGTCAAGCGTACGGATCTTCTTAAAGGCAAATAGAAGTGCGTACGTCATCCTTCGAATAAAACGTCCACGCACACGCACGTAGGCACACATCGCGCGCGGTACGCAACGTCCTCAAACACGCGCAGTGCAAGAAGCAATCAAGCCCGTCTCCCTGGAGTGCGAGCTCGCTGCTCGAGGTTGGTGACGTATGCTTCGTTAATCCGCAACCGGTTGAAAACGTCAAAGCACACGGCGTTCCTACTTGGTTGTCAGCGCAACAGGAAAACTGCAAGCTACAGTATTTAGAGCAGGGCTTAACGTGGGTCCACCAGTGCAGTCTGCTGCCTCTTGCTCGAAGCACTTGCAAACGACCACCCCCTTGAAAGCTTGATTTTGCAAAGCGTTCCGAGCGATGGCGATCTTCAAAAGTTTGTCGCAGAATACGGGATCGTGACCTTGGCCAAAGGGTGTGTATCGAATGCTGTGCCATTTATTCCGGTGACTTTGCGATGGTTTCGGCTTGTCAGGCAGTGACAGGCGTCATTATCAGTTGCTTTTACTTCCTCCTAGACGCGGATACATTGAACAGCCTGTTAAACGTCGTCGCTACTTACCACCGCATAAAGTTTATTCGCGTGTTTGTGGAATCCTTCGACAACGACAATTTCGCGTTGTTAGCTGCGTTCATTAGGGGATCAACCACCATCAAGAAAATAGAGCTACTTATCGAAATTTATCAGGAATATATAATTTACGATGAAGAGGACAACATAGATCTTGAGGACCACGGGTCTTTACGTCAGTCGCTATTTAACTTGTGCGAAGCCCTGTATTCTAATGACAGCATCAGCGGTATCCATCTAGACTCGACGATCGAATTCCGCGACAAAGATTGTCAAGTGCTCGCCGACGCCGCTTTGAACAACCGGCAGCTTTACGAGCTCATTCTCCCAGCTGTAAGGCGCAGTTCTGTCCCTGTATTTTTGGAACGTCTTCCGCCGCGGTTAGCCGAGAATTACAGCCTACTTCTCTTCGAGATTTCCTTCTGTTTGCAGCCCAACGAAGAGATGTGCGCTCCCCAGGAGGTTGCGTGGCGTACCTGCTGCCTCGCCCACCGGGCGACCCGGTTCGTGATGGGAGACCACGGCCCAGAATACGCACGCCCCTTCGAACTTCAGAGCACCCGGTACTCATCGAGGGTGTCCGGCGAAAGGCCATCGGGACCAAGAAGGACAAAGCCGTTTCCATGATCAGGAAAGGCCTTGAAGTTCTGCGCAAAGCTGACTTGCACACGTACATGAGGATGGCAGGTGTCATCCAAGAAAGGGTCGAGTGCCAGGTCCAGGAAGACCTATAGACCTGTATTTCCTGTAGCCAAGGCAGTCGCGCCACACTTCACTGTGTTGGCAACGTGCCACACGAGACCTAATTTGCGCGCCAGCCAACCTATCCCGAAATGAGAACATGTAAATAGCGGCGATCAAATTTCGCATTAGTGATATGGTAACCATCAGTTTTCCCAAGTTCTTTCCCAATTCTTTTTAACGAGAGAGACAAGTTATCTGGAGTGAGAACTCTGAAAAAAAGAAAAAAAGGGACCAACCCTGGCCCTACCGGAAAATGGGAATAAACAAAGCTTGTCCTGCGTGCACCGGGCCTTCGTCACGATTAAGTAATCCACAGATAACGGTGCCGGATTGCATAGGCCTCCCGCTCACTCAGCCCGGAATCTTCTAGTTGCTGTCGGATCGCCTGAGCGCGGGCGGCTTTAACGGCTGGATCGGCGTGGCCAGGGCGAACTTTGTTGAACTTGGTTGTAACTGGTTGTATTGAACTTGCTTCTAACTCAGGGGGAAAAAAAGCAGCACGAATCTTGTCACGACTGTAAATCGGAGCTCGTCCGAAGCATCGTCAATAATGACGTCATTAGCACTAGTCGCCATTACGCCGTACAACATGTTGCGCACCTGCACGCACGCGTGGTGTTTTGTATGAGAAGCTGTCGAAGATTCCGCGGTTGCTTAACTGCCTGGTAATTTTCATTCTTTTAGCACATGGCAGTGTCAGCAAGAAATAAGAGTCATTTGTCAAGTAATGCCCAATACTAGTTTCAAATGATGCTGGCACACCAACTTAGCCGCCGCATCGCATGTGCACAAACGCTGGTACAAATCAGCACGGGATGATGCGATCCAGTACTCGTACGAAAGAAACGTGCCCGATTAATTTGTACACAGTCCCACAGTCCAAGCTGCGTATATTTCGGTGTGGCTGCATTGAAGCAACGTCGGGATGTTACATTTAGGAAACCGTCTCAACGTTTGATCAAGAGACGCGGACGGCAAACAGCCTATCAGCAGTCCAATGAAACAAGCAGTCAGAAGCGCATACGAAAGATTCATGTTAAGAAGGAACAACCTTTATTAAAACTTCTCTAGGTATGTTCTCACCATGTGTCATTAGTTGCTGCTGGGCATATCGCCCTGTCCGTAAGCCGCTGAGGCGGCAGACGAAAATGAGTGATAAGATATTAAAAGACCCTCTGTTCAGCAGCTTGCAGCCGGGACGCACATAGACAGTCTACTTATACCAAAGGTCACAATAATGTTCGCTGTCTCAATGAGTGATTGAAAACAAGCTTCGAGAGGAAACGTTAAAGGACGGCCCAGAGTGTCAAGCCAGGGCCTGCAACTAGGCGTGTTAAAAAAAAAAAGTAATAAAATGAGAGGAATAAGATGACTATCGGGATAATGGATACGGAAAAATGAAACGGAATGGCTAAAACAAACAATTGTCGAGTGCAGTCGACGTTTTGGCAAATCACACTTTGCCAAAAACTCATTTCCGGTAACACTTGTCGGCTACGATTTTAGTCAACACGGGAGCGAGTGCTGATTGATGCCGGTTGCTACATGCAAGTCACTCTTACTAGGGCGCCGCACACTGCATCAGGAAGCGCAAACGCTCGAGACACAATCGAAGCACATGGCAGCAAGCGCTTCCTTGTTTGACTTTAGACGGTATAGAACGTTCTCTTGAGAACGCGCAAATTGGGATCATCGGGGAGCAGAATCCAAATCCACCGTTTGGCGAAGGTGCGGCACACTATGACTTGAATCCCCTTCAGGTTTCCAATACGTCGGCTACTTCCAGGTATTGGCGAATGTAAATCCAGCAGTCGTAGTTCAATTGGTCCAACTGCATGCCGCCGTCGTGCCGGACATTGCACTCGACCCGCGTCTTGACGACGCCGGTCAGGCGCATGTACTCGTGAAGGTCGGCAAGGACGACACTCCGCTCGACGGCACTGACCATGGCCGCAGCTTCGGCCTCTCCTCCTAGCGACGCCCTGGCTCGAAGGTTGTCGACGAGTACCAGGTGCTCGGAAAGGATCTCGAAGGCCCGCGCGCAGTAGGGGTCGCGGTCGCCCAACACGAATCTGGTCGCTCGTTCGACGAGACTGCAGTTACGTCGCACGATGTCTTGGGCAGCGAACATCTCGGCGTTGGCCGGTGCGCAAGCGTAGACTTCCAGGCGAAGCAGGTTGTACTTCTGGGACATTCTTGGCAATAGAAACTACAGGAAGGTCGCGCAAGATTCTTCGTTGAAACCTCTCAGAAAGAGCTCGTAAAGACGGGGATTTGTAGCGGCACGGGTGAGCACCGGGTAGATGTCGCGCAACTGCACCGCCGACTCGAGCGTGATCTTGGTGATGCCGAGGTTCGAAGACAAGGCTTCGCACAAGGCAGACATACAGCGATAGAAGGGAGTCTCGTCGGCAAAGCGGGCATGAAACAAAATGGCGTGAGTGTAGTCGAGCCGGACACTGAGCTCAATGGCTTTCAGCGCAGAAGCGCTTCCTATATAAGCGGACAATGACGCATAAATGTCGGCGTCGAAGAAGTGGAGAAATACGGTAAGCGATGTTACGTGCTTGCGAGAAGCCACAATATTTCAGGCGAATAAAAAGACAGTCGGGTCGAGAAAGTATCTGTAACTGAGAATGACGGCTGTCACTTGGCGACAGTACCAAAGCGCTAGCAGATCTCGAGGTCCTACGCGATGGGCCCCGATGCCGACCCTGGGGGCGAGTCGGCACTCCCGTATGATGCCACAGACCTCGCGCAGGCCACCGTCGTGGGGAAGACTGTGCAAGGTCAATTTCCGGATAGAGCGGTTGCCCGCGAGTGCTCGCAGTAAGACTAAGCAGTCTGCGGTTGTGGAGCACGAAATGTCGAGGACCAACTTCTCCAGAGTCCTGTTCTTCCTCAACGCCGAGGCCCAAGCATGAACGTTGACCACGTGCGCGGGTATAGTTGGGTACGAAACGATACGTCCATCGCCGAAACCCGTGAATCGCAGGCTTAACGACCGCATGCTGCGGCTCCCGGCGACCACTCTCATTAAGTACACGTAGTCTCGGCTGCCGGCGTGAAACTGCACCGCCAACTCTTGCAGTGTCGTCATTACGGAGACGGCTCGCACGAGAACTTCGCACCCGAGTGCGGAATCGAAGTAGACCGCTCTCAGAGTGAGTTTACGAAGCGTCGCGTCTTCCTTGTTCAGATACTGCACAAACCGCTCTGACGGTCGGTTCCTAGGGCCGCACGCAAAGACAGAGGCTCCGACGACGAGTTCAGTGATCGTGCAGTTCTCGATGAGCGCGTCGATGAGCTTCTCGGCCGAGGCTCGGTTCATTCTCGTTGCAGCCACGTCCAAGGACGTGAGATGGCATCGTCTCGCGTGAGCAGGCGATTCGGGATCGTCATTCTTGCATAAGAATGTCCGCAGGTCGGGCGGAAGATGAATTCATCAGTGTAATGCAAGTGAGACACTGGGTCTTCCGGGTGGTCGCTCGCGATTCCGATGACTCTGAGCCTTCTCACACTCAAATAATTGATAACCTCAAACTATCTTCATCCACCGGTGTCGATGGTATTAACTCGAAACTGTTAAAAAATACTAAGCATATCTCAGCCGCATTTTTGTGTCTCTTATTTTCTCAGTCACTTTTAGCAGGTTACATCCCTTATGAGTGGAAAGTAGGAAAGGTCATTCCTATCTACAAGGGAGGCAATAGAAATAACCCACTAAATTATCGCCCCATCTCCTTAACAAGTCTTCCATGTAAGATAATGGAGCACGTCTTTTACTCACTCATCATGGACCATTTAGACGCCAACAATTTTTTTCATCCTGCTCAGCATGGGTTTCGTAAGGGCTTTTCTTGCGAGACCCAGCTAGCTCTTTTCCTTCACGACCTTCATACGAATCTTGACTGTAATAAACAAACTGATGCTATCTTCCTCGACTACGAAAAAGCTATTGACAAAGTCCCCCACCGTCACTTATTACATAAACTTTCTTTCTTGAATTTAGACATGGATGTATTAAAATGGCTAGAAACGCTCCTCACTAACCGCGAGCAATTCGTTACTATCAACGACCAGTCCTCCGTCAACCTTCCGGTATCATCAGGTGTCCCTCAGGGGTCTGTTCTCGGACCACTTCTATTTTTAATATACATCAATGACTTACCCCTTCATGTAACTTGCAAAATTCGGATGTTCGCTGATGACTGCGTGCTTTATCATACCATTAACAATGACACTGATGAAGACATTTTGCAACAAAATCTCAACCATGTACAGTCTTGGTGTGCCCATTCGCTAATGACTCTTAATCCCAAAAAATGTAAACATATGTCATTTACCCGTAGTCGTACACCCTTCTTACCTTCTTACACAATAGCCAACAATCAGATTGAAACAGTAAAATCATTCAAGTACCTAGGCGTCATAATTTCCTGTGATCTTAACTGGGGCACGCATATCAACACCATAGTATCATCGGCGAACAAAACACTCGGATTTATGAGGCGCCACTTGCGTCATGCGCCTCAGGTTGTCAGACTTGCAGCGTACAAATCGCTTATCAGGCCTAAAGTCGAATATGCGTCGCCAATCTGGAACCCATATCAAAAATATCTCGTTAACGCACTTGAGCGCTTCCAAAATCGTGCGGTAAGATACATTCATTCATCCTATTCATATGACGTAAGCATATCATCTTTAAAAGAGAAATCTGAGTTACAGTCTCTCTCGCACCGCCGTAAGATAGCCAGCGTTGCTCTCTTTCATAAGTTTTTCTACAGTTCCCTTAATCGTGAGCCATACATCATTCCACCCGCAAGAATATCGCAACGCGCTCGTCATCCACTCCAAGTTTTAAAACCACGCTCACACACAACTACCTTCTCTGCTTCTTTTTTTTTGCGAACAGCAACTGATTGGAATGCCCTTCCCAACCATTTTGTATATACAAATAATCACCATGCGTTCATTGCTTAGGTTGCTTCTATTTTGTCAAATTAATTACCATTTTGTACAAATTCATCACCCACTGTACTTTGTGATTCTATGCAATGTATCTACCTTTCTACATATGTTACACTAGTTCCTAAAATGATTTGTCCATTACCACTGTTTCTTCTCTTCGGCCAAATTTACTGTTGCTTCTTTATTCTAATTGACAATTTGACACGAGTAAGCACTTGTTTGTACAAAGTATGTATCACTTTTTAAATGTTTCGTTTGTTATCATGTTGAATTTTTTGTTACAAGATGTACCCCACCCCTTATGTAACACCCCTGATAAAGGGGCCTTTAAGGAAATAAACTGACCTGACCTGACCTGACGAAGACGCCAGGACTGCGTCCAGCGGACCTGTGTTTGCCACTGAGTAGTTCAGCTCCGCAGAGACAATGCACCGGTGATCTGCGATCAGGCGGTAGAGGAGGGCGATGGCCGCCTGCTCGGTGTGGCTCTGAAATCGGCGGCGAATGCTCGGCACAGTCACGACGCTCACTTCTCCGAGCTCGTCTCTCGTGTCTTCGTGTAGCTGGAGGCCCACGTGCCACAAGACTTTGTCGCAGGCTGTCAGGTGTCGCAGCAGTTGACAGAGGCGATTGTGGCCTCGCGTGCAGTTCAGACGAAGGACCTCGGCAGAAACCAACTCGCCCTCCATGGGAAATCCACGATCCAGGCACAGATGTCGAAGTGATCGCCTCGGTGCTGACGTGGCCTCCGTCTCTCCTCGGGACAGGTGTCTGTGACGCTCACTCAAGCGCCAGCTACTTTTTATACACCCGTTGTGCGTAGCGTAATCTTTAGCCAATCATAAGACGCATAGGTAACAAGACCGTTTAATGCGTCGCCAATGTCAGAGGGGAGCTAGGAGAGTTCAAGAGGTAAGTAACAAAATTGATAACGCATATCATTTTCGTGCTTGGTTTTGCGCGATGCCAAAATTTTTACCGAGGCGTTGAGATATCGGTTCGAAAATATGCGTTCTGCGCATGAGAATTGGGGCAATTGCGAGGATGAAAAAAAGAGAAGAGAAAGAATAAAGAGAAATGGAAAGTTGTAGCGTCTTCTGAAAGGCGAGGCATCGATAACGCACAGCTCACTTTAAGATATGACCTAACAACGTGCGTACACGTGGGGCAGTTGCCGTCATTACCATTTAGGTGTCTACTGGGTGCTCTTGGTTGTCAGGGATTCTAGAAAAGGATGATTACGTGACATTTTTAGCGAACGTAAGCGGACGACGGCACCCCCCCCCCCCCTCAACACCATTTTGAACAACGTTTCTCGTGTGGGAGCCGAAACGTCTTACTTTTATAAACTTTGGTTGGTCGGTGTCCGTTTTCAATTGTCATGTATGCTCCCGACCAGACTGGTCTCCGTCGCGTTCTCAATTTCAAGCGGACACATACGCCTAGCGCCGAGCACGACAATGTGGTCGTGGTGCTAAGCAACCAACTGCGTACGCGTATATAATTAAGGTTACCGACAACAGCCAGTAGGCAGATAAATTTTGGTTAGCGTCATGGTCATAGAGCTTCGTACAAGCACCACCAGAGTGAACTGTGACGCTATAATGTCTACGGAAGCTGCAAGCAGGGTAGTTCGGCCAGCACGGGAATGATGGGCACTATATGGATTTGGCCATGTACTTCGTCCTCCTGGCTCCAAACAGCGTCTTGACTTTGTAATACGTGATCATTTTTGAAGTGCCTGGTTATAAACAATTAGATAAACTGCCATAAATCTGTCCGACAGCAGATATAGAAGTCGGCACAATTAGCACAGAAGGGAAATAAGAAAAATCTCGCGCTATGGACGCATGATCGAGCGAGAATCTTATCGCGTTCTGCATTTAAAGAATGCATATATTGCTTAGAAATATCGTCCAAATTAGGCCTGAAGGCAAAGCGTTATAAACAAAGCCGCTAGAACGTCTGAATCCACAAGCACGAAGATGAGACACATCCGTGTACATAGCCATCATTCCCATGGTGGCTGAACGATTGCAGCGCCAGATTTCCCTCTAGTAATTGTTGTAGGAAACTCTATGGTACTAGTGTCCGTATGCTTGGGTATACTTTATGCATTGCGATTGGCGCTGTACAAAAGTGCTTCGTGGTTTAAATTGGAGGCTGTAACGAACCAATGAGTTTTGAGATCAATGCGTGTCTCGCCATAACGAAGGTCGGTTGCAAGCGTTGCCTGAGGGGTGTGTCACATTGTCGATAAAGGCTACTGATGAGGGCTGCCACCAAACATGTCATCGCTTGCAATTTATTGCCTCTCCATCTCTACCACGAAACTTCTCTTTCAGGTGATTGCTGCAATGGTACTTGTGAATGAACTATGTAAATACTCTACATGACGCACCGTTGTGTTTACAGCATCCATGAGTAGTTCGTTATGGCGGCCTGTTTGAGAGAGCGGTGAAAGTAGCAGCGAGCTCTTTTCATACGAAATGCGTGCCTAAGTATTTCTTTTACGCTATATTAAGTGCCCATATTTGAGTAGAACAACTCGCCACTGTAATAAGAAACCTGATGACAGCTTCGCCGGTCAGTGTCTTTTAAAAAGCGATAACATGTTGACACTATAGGTACCAAGATATTTCTTACATGTAAAACGTCATGTCCCTCGTAGCTAAGTACTATGAAAATGCTAAGTGTTTAGCAAAGCGTCGCACAAAACTTCGTGTATTGAATTTGCAGGCATTCTTTATACGCAAGATTTATAGACAGACACGCCGCATATATGCATTGCGAGACCAGTAGAGTCTTCAACGCTACATAGTTTGCCATATCCAATCCGCAAATATTGTCGAGTCAAGCGCTTTTGAAGAAGCAATTTTGTGGTTCAGGCATAGCAGCAGAAAGAAGCCCACATACCCTTTTATAAGTGTGGCTCGAGCCACCAATATCTCGAACATACTCGAAGGGAACAAACGCACCCGGCAGCTGAGCGAGCCGGCATTTTCGGCATTCTAGCCGCGACGTCACTCGCCAGAAGGTGCCACTGGAAGTTCTCTCCACTAATATTGCACTGACGCAACTGGATCCACAAGAATGCCTCTTCAGCAGTGTAGCCGCTGACTTGTGACACACATCCCTAAGCTTTTCCTCAATATTGCATTGATTTACCTCTCTAAATGGATAAATTTTTTTTTTTTCATTTTGCAATTTGATCCTTCACTACCGGTCGAAGGTAGAATATTGTGAGTCTTCATGCGCACAATGGTGCTTAGTAGGCGCTAAACTTTGTCCTGCGCGCATATCTCAACCGTTACCGAACAATATACGAGTCACGTTCCTTTTCTTACACTCTTCCGGTGGCCACAGCTCGTAAATAAACGAAAGTCATTGTCGCGTCTAGATGCTGCAGGCTGGTAGTAACGTGACAGCTAAAGAAACACACAAATAATGACGCGCGTGTCATTCTACCCACTGACCTCGTGACCCTACTAAACTTGATTTTGAAACAACGTAACCGCAAGCCTTCTTGCGCCGTTCAAATGCACGTTCAGCGGAAGGGTATAAATGGGCGGTGTAAATTGAAGCCGCCACTGCAAATGCATGCACCCACGACAGACGGTCGACGCAACGCGGACGTCCGTACCACTTCCACAATTCCCGCAGTTCTCCAGAGACGCTGATCTTCTTGCAAAGGTGAAGTCGCTGGTTCGGGGATGATTCCCTCTACGTGCACACGGGACCACAGTCGCGTCTGTCATCTGTTTCGACACGTAACAGCTTGCAACAAAGTGCTGTGGCACGCCGGCCTTCAGCTCAGAGAAGAGTTTCGCAACAAGCTCGGAGACCTAAGCGTCCAGACGGTGCCGGGCGTTTGCCTCGGATCCCCACATTGCGAATTGTGCACCCACAACGAAGAAGCAGCCCTGTCCCTCTTACGCTGGCTCCTCAAACGGCACCGGTGTATTGTCTCAGTGGCGGCAAACTACGGTGCCGCGAACACAAGCCCGCTGGTCGAAGCGCTGCAAGCCTCGTCGAGACTCGAGAGGCTCACCCTATTCGGCAACGCAAGCGACCAAGTGGAAGTCTTCGAGCAGTCGCCCGGATGTTCAGTCGGCCATGCGTGTTCCGCCGAGCGAATGAAAATTCCCGCCCGCCTGTTGGAAAAAGATGGCGCCGGACTGGTCTCGCTGGACGTATCGGAGCTGAAATTAAGCGCTGTCATGGGCAAGAAGCTCATCGATGCTCTTCTAAAAAATGACACCATCACTGAACTGACTGTCGGAGGCTGCTTCTTTGCTTCAGGCCCCCTCGAAGCCGCATCGGTGTGGTTCGCGGAATATCTGGTCAAGAAAAGCGGGACGCTCCGGAAACTCAAACTGGTAGAACGCCAGCTCGTGTTCGCAACCGCGGCGTTGCAGACGCTGGCACAAGGGATCTGCACAATCTCGACTTTGGAAGATCTATTCGTGGCAGGCCAGGCCGCGTGCAAGGACTGCGCGCTGTTCTTGGAAGCCGTAGCCCATAGCCCGTCTCTGCAAAGTGTGTGCTTGCTGCTCAAGGGAAGTGACGAACACTTCCTTAATCCGCAACCGGATGAAAACGTCGACGCACCCGGCGTCCCTACTTGGGTGTTAGCGTTGCAGGAAAACAGCACGCTGAAGCATTTAAAGCTTAGGTTAACGTGGTCCACCAGGGAAGACTGCTACCTCTTGCTCGAAGCACTTGAAAAGAAGTGCCGCCTTCAACTTTTGACATTAGAAACCGTTCCGATTGATTGTGGTGTTCAAGAAATTTGTCGCTTAATACGGGATTGTGGCGTTGGCGAAAGGGTGCGCATCGGAAACTATGTCGTTCACCCCGAGGACGCTGAAATAGTTTCTGCGTGTGAGGCAGTGACAGCCCTCATTGTCAATTCCGTTATCTTCGTAGCAGACGTGGTTGCATTGAGAAACATGTTTAACGTCATCGCTACTTGCAACCACATAACGTTCCTTCACGTGGTTCTGCATTTCTTTGACAACGACGCGTTCGCATCGCTAGCTGCGTACATTACGGGATCAACCTCCATCAAGGTAATTGACCTAATTATCGAAATATATTACTCTGGCGAAGACTGGGACGAAATTCAACAGGAGCACTACGAGTCCCTACGTTAGTCGCTATCTAACTTGTGTGAAGCTCTGTCTTTGAATCGGAGCATCAGCAGTATCTATCTGGACTCCACGTTCGAATTGCGCGACGAAGCTTGTCAGATGCTCGCCGACGCCGCTCTGAACAACCGGCAGCTTTATGAGCTCATTCTCCCAGCCGTCAGAGGCAGCTCTGTGCCTGTATTCCTGGGGCGTCTTCTGCCGCGGTTAGCCGAGAACTACAACCTACTTCTCCTGGATATTCCTTTCTGCTTGCAGCACAACGACGAGATGTGCGCTGCCCAGGATGTCGCGCGGCGTAACTGCGGCCTCGTACAGCGGGCGACCCGGTTCGTGATGGGAGACCACGGCCCAGAATGCGCACGCCCCTTCGAGCTCCTCTCGGAGGAGCCGGTACTCGTCGAGAGTGTCCTGCGCAAGCTAGAGCAGGACCGGGACCGGGCGCAGGTGATCGGGAGTGAGAAGGCCGAAGCCGTGTCCAAGATCGAGAAAGCCCGCCAGCTTCTGCGCAATGCGGACTTACACACTTACATGAAGTTGACGGGCGTCATCCAGGAACGGGTCGAGTGCGAGGTCGAGGAAGACGGTAGCAAGCAGTTTGACAAGCTGAACGAATACTGCTTTCTGCACATTCTTCGGTACCTGAAGATAGCGGACGTCGTGGAAGCTTGAAGCTATCTGGACGAGGTCGCGTCCTCTGTGTGTCCCGCCTCTCCAACAGCATTCTGGATACTCGCTACAAAAGAGATGCTCCATTAAATATGTCGTGGGCATTTGCAAAGAGTGGCAAGTCTTCACGGTAATTGCGGCTACCCAGCGTAATTACAGTGCGACGAAGCATTCTAGCGAACCGCAAACACGCCCTGGTGCCAGTCTGCGCATCGAGCTGAGACTCTTGGTGTTCGTGCCTAACAGTTTTCTTGATGGCAGCGCACGTGAAGCCACTGCTGGATTGTTTAGTGGAAGCTCGTTCGAAGTCCGAGCTCGTTGCTGGAATATATTGGCGCGTGCACTGCATGTACTTCGTTGGTGTTTTACCAGTGGCCACCTTTTAACGGCTAACATATCCTAAACATTATCGCGTGGTGCAAAACACGTCTGCATGTATCGGGACATTGTCGATTAGCATAGCCGATTGTGTCTGCTGCCTTTGTCGTCGCCTAACCCTTTTTTCTGTGTTCATGCACGACGCGAATGTGTTGCACTTCTTGAAAGATGTGCGAGAGCCCGCGATAACGCTTCAACTTTCGACTGATCATGTATGAAAGCCGATGCGCCGGACACGCTGATGAAATTTCGGACGACGGCTGACTGTGCTGGTCGCTATCGTTGCACTTTCAGTGCAACTTGCTTTTCTGGGAGCAAATTCGTCCAATAAAGAGTGTTATGATTAACTATTTTTGGTACTGTGTTCTTTGCCATCGCAACAAGGTGTCAATATAGAAATAGCACAAGTGTTCTATATAGACAGCTGGGGAATCTATACGAATACCGTTTTGAGAGCGCCGCTCTTAGACGACCGTTCCTGCACTTTGTGTTGGCGTCCTCGGCGTGATGGAGCGAACGAGCACAGCGAAGAAGGAAGGAGGGAACGCAGAGCGTACCGGGGGATGAAAGGCGGCAATAGCGAAGTGAGCGCAAGAAGGAAAGCGTAGTGCCGTGCAAGACGGGCTCTGCGGTGACGACCGCTATGAGATGGCGCCAGAGTAACGCGCTGTCGTCTGTTCAGCGACAGAACATGGCGACCTCCTCAGCGGGTCGGCCCGGCATTATACTACCTTCGGGAACGGCCCACGTATAGGGAGCGCTTAACACCTGCTTCACCTCCCCCGCGGGTCGGTTAAGTATTGCACTGTCTTCGGGATTGGCCTCGTAGAAAAAATTGTCTACGCGCAGACTCGATCCGCCAGATCCTAGCCATAGACACCTTAGATGTAAATATTGCCGCGAACACCGCGGTCAGTTGAAAAGAGCAAAGAAGAACCGAGCTGAAACACCATGCTTGCGAAACCGTAACTCTGCAATATGCTCGAATGTTAGTTTCATAAACTGTATGTGTTAGAGCATGAGCAGCCGACATGAGTGATATAGAAGTTTACAAATTACGTGAAACTTCTTGCAATTCTTCTTACGGTTTTGCATAAATGCTACTCCCGCATTAGTGCTATACTTTTTGTCAGCTTTTGAACGCGAAAGAAACTGCGCAAGGACTTGGACATGTGAAGGGATCTTTTAGTACGCGATTGGAATCTATTAGCGTGTTTTTTCATGTTTTTACTTTCTCGCGAACAACGTGCGCGCACATCTGCGAGGCATGTTGAGATCGATCGGATAGTTATCATTGGTTGTGTACGTTTTTCAAATGCGGCTTTATGTTCTGCATACCTTGCTGCTGCAAGTATCATCCGCACTTAGCTTACGACGCAGCAATATCGTTGGTCAATAAATATCTATAGCGGGTTAAATTTCATTGCCCGTAAGAATACTGAGCATCAGGGATTGGCGCGGGCCTTCACTAGCCTGCATACGCAGCAGATGACCGTGCCGCGTAGTTGTTTCTCGATCGCATGCGACCCAGGGCACAATAACACGGAGGATATATAGCTTGCTGTAATTATGTGTCGACGTGAAACGTCTTTGACGAGGGTCAAAGGGCTTCGCTTGCTGAAACCCATGCGACGAAAAGGCGGTAACTGTGGCATTGTCGTACCTAGCTTCGCAAACATACTTGACCCATGTCCCTCTTTGGCGTCGTTGTCTATGGGAGAGAAGCCATTACTCGGCCATGTGCACGTCTTGCATGGGATAATGGCGGCGCCTTCGGCCCATGCATGGCGCAATCGGATCTAAATTTAGCCCCTTGCGCCGCGTTCTGGGAGGCGCATATCTGGGCAGTATACATTTCTCCATCCGAGCAGGAACGGTGGCGTTTGAGAGAGCTCAGCATGCCGTAGTAGGTATAACGTATCAAGCTCGAACTTGCGCCTATCGCGTGTTGTGCGAGGCTAATAAATGTGCAATGTGTTGTAAAGAATTTCACGTGTGCTGGACATCGACATCCGCCTCTTTGCGTTCGACATATACGCTTGAAAAAAATTGGAGGACGCTTAAGCTTCGCCTTCAAGAGTGGAACGCGATAGCGTTATCGCACCCCGTTCGCCCCGGCATGCTTTTGAGTCACACAGAGACATAGTTTTCGTATACAACACTCCTAAGTCCACAGCACAACTTTTTATGTGTGGCATATTGCAATCACTCAGTTCAGCCCTTGGGCGCGGCCGGGCAGCCACCAACCACCTGACGTGACGTCACGACAGCCTGAGGAAAAGCTGGGCCCCAACTCGCGCGGTCGCGCGCGGCCGCAGCCACCACCTGACTCCCGCTCCTCCCGCTAGGGGCGCTGCGCCGACGCGTGACGCGAAAATCGAGTGCCGCCAAGCAATACCTCGCCCTCAAAAAAAAAAAGACCGCGCAATATGCAATGCATTCTTGGCTTAACCAAGCTAAGCCTGGCCATTTTTTTCTAATTATTTGTTCGAGGAGCACAACGCAGACGCATGACTCCTCGCCAGCAACACGGCGCACATCGCAGAGGACGCTTTCTCACCAGACGCGCCACGGCGCAGCGATCACGTCAGAGGCGTCCCGCTTCGGACGCTGCACCTAGGAATTGCGCTGTGAGCGGAAAGAGGAGCCGCGTCGCCTAAACACGAGGGTTCGAGTGACGCACGCTGGGAGTTGTAAGGGGAGAGAGCGAGGAAACTTATTAAACGCAAGGGTATTGAGGCATCCTCGCACCGGTCCCCGCATGGCCCCAATGCGCTCAAACGAGACGAAGGGGACATGCGGGCGAGTGGCACGCCATCTATCGGGGCAGCGCCGTACATTGCGAGGAGGGGGTCTTCTGTATTTGCCGCAAGATGGCTCTGCATGTGCGCCAAGCGCAGGAGAAATGTAGCGGAAACGTACTTCGCTACTCATTTAACTGCGACTTCTGCGATTTACATGCTCATAATTACCGATATGCGCTGCAGTATAACATTCTACGGCACATTTTTAAGGCAACAGAGCATTCACTAGAGGCGCTTTTGTCCCGTTTTGAACCACCGAACTCATGGCTGAGTGGTAGGGTCTCCGTCTCACACTCCGGACCCTGGTTCGATTCACACCCAGCCCATCTTGCAAGTGGTTTTTATTTATGAATTGCCTTCCGGGAATTTTCACCTATGGCCTACGCCACCGACGCCGACGACACCGCCTTTTCTTCGACACGAGCTCGTTGACGCTGTCGGGTGGAAATGGCATGGATATATTCGCGCAACAAGACAGGGGGATATCTAAACCCTCCGACCACCGCGGCTCATGTCCGTCTTCATGGGGATCGCAAGCGCAGGAGACTGAAGCAAGCGAGAGGGAGCCACAACCCTCTGTAGAGTCCGGCGCGGGCTCGAGCAGTGCAGGGAATTCTTGGGCACCACGAGTAGAGAGCGAGGGGGTAATTTTCCTGCCTTGGTGCTCCTACACTCTCTGCAAAACAAGTGGGCCCGCTACGAATGAAGAGCAAGTACGATTGCAAAATTTATACCGTGAGATCCCCCTCCCTCCAACAGTAACATCAATTGGGCATGACTAACCTTTCAAATGCGTGAATAAATGTAACTTCTGTATTTGTTTACGTACACTTTGTGCCCAAGTAACCATACGCCGTTCGCAGCCTGCACATGGTGTTTCACGCATCGCATAGCATAGCGTAGGAGATGACACAAGAAATGAAGATAAAGAAGAAAACCGTGAGTCAACGAAATCGAGGTGGGAGGGGGTCCTTTGATTTTGTACTGTGATAACTTTACGTAATTTTATCTTACGTTTGCATCGTTTAGTAGTCAAGGCGGCTTTTACTTGCACTGCTAAAAACACATATTCAAAAACGGGTCAAATGCTTTTTTTCTTCCTGACAAACGTTACCACCAGCTGTAACCCGGCCGCGTCTAGAACGCCTACAACCTTTCTCAACCTTTAAAAGTAAGTTAACGTACTTAGAAAAAAATGGCTGTGGCTTAGGTAAGGTTAAGCCCAGGATGCGAAGCATACTAGCCTTTATTTTAGTTGTTGAACCACTGTTTAGCCTGGTGAACTGCTGTTGCTTGGCTATATTTGGTTCGGCTAGACGAAGAAACAACTCATGCATTACTTCTTCGCCTTCAAGAGTGGAACGCGACAGCGTTCCCGTCGACCCGCCAAGGGGTGTAAGACAATGGGCTACAGGGCAGCGACTACGCGCCCCGCATTGGACGCGGTGAGCGTCGAGCAAAGCAGCGTTCGGCGCGGCAACGAAATGTGCGCCTGAGCAAGAGACGCACGCCTTAGAAACAGCGCGTTTCTAAGGCAACACCGCATTCACTAGAGGCGCTTTTGTACCGCTTTGAAGCGTTGTACTCGTGGCTCAGTGGTAGCGTCTCCGTCCCACACTCCGGAGACCCTGGTTCGATTCCCACCCAGCCCGTCTTGCAAGAGTTGAGCCAAAGCCACTTCTCCTCTGTCGTGACGTCACGGTGTCACGTGATTTCATGGTCACCGCCGCGCCTGAGGAGCTGGGTTGAGCCCTCGTAATATGCTTCGCATAAAACTTTGAGGAGTCATCTCTAGACCTTTAGGTTACTGAAAACGACCCTAGGTATTCAGTGCGTCGCGGTGGTTGATGTCGTGGATGATGTGGTTGTACTACTTGCTGTTGGGCAAGTTGGTTGCGGTCCAAAATTAATTCCAAAAACGCGATCACAGTGACGGGAGGAAAGAACTCTTTTTGTCCTTTTGTTCTACCGTCTGGGTGACCTCGTGGTTGGCTCAAAATTCGTTGTTATTCGACGTGCTTCACCTTCTAGCCATGCCGCCCCTATCTGCCACACTTCCGGACGTCGATGGCGACATCCACAATCCCCCAGCATGGCTCACACTAATCAAGGCACCCTCATTTGGCAGTGGAACTGCCGAAGGTTTCGCCAGAAGCAACCGGTAATCAATCAATACCTACGTCAACAAACCTGCCACCCGGATGCTATCCTACTTCAAGAAACCGATAACGGCCCCAACGCGCCCTGCGGTTATCAAACCTTCCATACCACTCACCCTCTTCGCAGGGTCTCCATCCTAGTACGGCGTCGTATACCTGTTATTAAACATGATCTCAATAGTTCTCACATCGAACATCTATTCCACGAATTAATTCCCAATTGTAAACGGAAAGACTGCATCTTCCTTCTGAATATTTACAATAGCCCCAAGGACAAAGCAAAGTGTCGCTTCCTCACCCTCTTTAAGAAGGCTCTTCACGTAGCTGTAACGCACCCCCTACTCATCGGCGGTGATTTCAACTTCGCCCATACAGGCTGGGCATACGTTCGCACTGAAGCTGCAACTCGCAGCCTCTGGCAAGTTTACCACGACTTAGGCCTCACGCTTATCATGGATCCATCTTTTCCCACACGCCTCGGTACTCCACTACCCGGGACTCTGCCCCTGACTAAAACGTATCAACATGTGAAACGTATCAAACATATGAACAATGCACACTGGACCAATATCCAGCAAGACCTGGGCAGCGACCATTATATCCTTGCTCTCTTTACCCAAATTCACTGCCGCCCCTGCCCCCACTAAAATATCCATCATTATTGACTGGGATGTTTTTCGTACGATACGCATTGGTGCTACCTCACAAGAAGGCCTTGCCGACATCAACACCTGGATGCAAGCGCTACGCACTGACGTTCAAACGGCCACTCGGGTGAAAACTACAGATGCCCACGTGTAACGCATGGATAGCCCCCCACCCATCTTCTGGAGGCTAAGACCTCCATCCTAGCTCGATGGAAGGGGCAGCGCCTAAACCGTTGCCTCAGAAGTAAGATCTCTTGATTCAATACCGCCATCGAGGAGCATATTCAAACCCTCAGCCGGAAACAATGGACTGAGCTGTGTAACACGGTGGATGGAGAACTTCATCGCCCATCGTCGTGGAAACTCCTCAAACGTCTGCTTGGCAATACCGCCACCCGCCCCACGCAACAGGATCGGCTGCAGAAACTCCTTTATACGGAGACCCTTAAGCAAGGTCTACAACAGGTGCTTGACTACCTCTGCACCAGATATATCTCCAGCGGATAAGTCAGTCCACATAGCAATTACATCGGTAATCCCAACCCTACACTAGACACCAATTTCAGCGTATCTTAAATACATACTGCTCTTCGCAAGCTTACCGGTCGTTCTGCTCGAGGCCCAGACGGGATCACTAACAAAACCCTTCGCAATCTCGATGACGAGTTCGTGTCCCACCTGACTGACTGCATCAGCGAATGCTGGTGCAATGGCGCCTTCCCAGCTGCCTGGAAGACGGCCAACGTTATCCTAATCCCAAAGACTAGGAAACCAGCTAGCCTACACAACCTAAGGCCCATTTCCCTCACTTCATGCGTAGGCAAGGCGATGGAACACGCCTTCTTAGTACGCCTCAACACTCACTTCGAAGACAACTCTCTCTATCCCCACACCATCATTGGATTTTTTCCTCACCTTTCTACTCAAGACGCTATGCTGCAGCTCAAACATCAAGTGCTAAAGGACCGTTCCCGTAACATGAAAGCCACCCTCGGACTCGACCTCACTCAAAGCTTTGACAGCATTTACCATGCAGCTATCCGTGACCAGGTCTCCCACCTCGATCTAGGAGAGCGAGCCGCTGCCAAGAGGAGCGAGTTTCCTCTTGGCAGTGAAGACACCCCGCACGGTTCAGTTATCTCTCGCATGCTGTTTAACGTAATCATGATTGGCCTTGCCCAGCAACTACAACGAGTCGACAACATCAACCATACCATCTACGCCGACGACATCACCATCTGATGGTACCGAGGCAGTGATGGTCAAGTGGAGTCAGCCATCCAAACGGTGATTGACACGGTTGAAGCCTATCTCCAAGGAACCGGACTGCGCTTTTCGCCGGCTGAATCCTCTGCCAGGCACCACACTCTAAACACATCATGATCTCCCTGACGTGGATCCCGGCCCATGCAGGCCCTGTCCCATCGACACCTCACCAATCTCAACGAGGTCACCCACTCCATTGCTCGAGGCCTAGTCAAGCACGCCGGAGTCACTGGAGACGAGTTGGATACCAGGGACAATCTGACAACTTATAACGATCTCGTTAATGCATTTGACCTCAGTCGCCGAACTTCAGCCGAGAGCAGGCTACGTTAATGCATTTGACCTCAGTCGCCGAACTTCAGCCGAGAGCAGGCTACCACACTGCGTCTGCTACAAACAAACACGTACCCTTCACCCCGCCATCCCCCACCTTATATTCCCAGACGTTTACACTACCCCCAACTGCCGATGCTGTGGCATTCACCCGGCTACGCTTCCGCATATGCTGTGAGAGTGCCCAGCACAGTACACACGCATTGCCACAACGACCGTCTCGTCGAGCTTGCATGAGGCTCTGTGGAGCTTAGCCCTCGACGACCATATCTGGGCGACCCAGAACGCCCGTGAGGCGGCGGCGAGGCAAGCCCTCGACGTCCCCTCATGGTAGGCTTACGCCCACCCCTCATTAAGTGCTGGTGTTACAAAAATTGGAGGACGCTTAAGCTTCGCCTTCAAGAGTGGGACGCGACAGCGTTCCCGTCGACCCGCCAAGGGGTATAAGACAATGCGCTACGGCACAGCAATCACTTACGATGCGCCCCGCATCGGACTTAGCGCCCACCTATCACGCGGTGAACGTCGAGCAACGCAGCGTTCGGCGCGACAACGAAACGTGCGCCTGAGCGAACGAAACGAACCAAAGAACTCGGTGTCTCGGAGGGGAAACGATCTACGCCAGCCAAACGTCGTGATCGGCACGGGCAGAGAGATAGATAGTAATCTAAACCGGAAGCACGGCGAAGCGTCGTCAGGGGAGAGGGAGTCCCGCGACGCGCCTGGCAGCGGTCCCAATGCGCGCGCGGCGCGCCTCCTGTCGGGGCAGCGCCGTACATTGAGAGGAGGGGGTCTTCTGTGTTTGCCGCAAGATGGCTCTGCGTGTGCGGAAAGCGCAAAAGAAATGCAGCGGAAACGCACTTCGCAACTCGTGTAATTGTGACTTCTGTACGTTACATGTTCATAATTACCGATATACACCGCAGTATAACTTTCCACGGCTGGTTTCGAAGGCAACACCGCATTCACTAGAGGCGCGTTTGCACCGCTTGGAAGCATCGAACTCGTGGCTGAGTGGTAGCGTCTCTGTCTCACACTCCGGAGACCCGGGTTCGATTCCCACCGGGCCAATCTTGGAAGTTGCTTTTTATTTATGAAGCGCCTGCCGTGATTTATCGCTCACGGTCAACGCCGCCGACGCCGACACCCGACGCCGACGACACCGGCTTTTCTGCGACACGAGCTCCTTAACGCTATCGCGTTAATAAATGTTTACCCCCCCCCCCCTCGGCATGATGGTTGTGTTCACTTTGGTTAAAAAGTGTCACGAGGTTGCGCTACCAGTACTGCAGTCCGAAACCTTGAGACAACTCGCTCTGTGCCTTGCGATTTTTGACGGGACGCCCGCAGATACTTGAAGGCGCAAATCTCCGGGGGTCAGATACAATATAATTCTGAGATGATGATGATATTTGGAGATTTCAATGGCGCAGCAGCCGTACAGGCTACAATGCGGCAAGCGCATGTTTTTCAAAGTAGCATATTTGTTCAAATGTGGTAAAATGTTGTGAATCGCCAGGTAAAAATAAAAGAGCAGCAAATGTGATACAAATCCTGAAGAGTTCCTGGGGCTTTCTAATAGGTAAATGTATCTTCATATGGCCCAAGTGGTTCATCGCTGAGTAAGAGCATGGGATGGAAAGTGATTTTTTTCTCGTAAAAATTATTAAATATCTTTGTCTCGCTTTATCTAAGCCGGATATGTTATTAAGATGTGGAGCACGTTTAAAAATTCCCCGCAGTATTGGCATGTTGGATTTGGTCTATTATTTATTAGGTAACTATGGGTCAGCCTTGCTAAGCAATACTTCAGCTACATATGAATACCTCCTAAAATCTTTCTCTGTGGTGACAACTGCCCCATTCTCGCAAAACAGGATTCATGCAATGAAGTTTGGTATGTTCTTACTGATTCCAGTTTCTTCCAGTGTTTTACAACTGGCATCATTCGTGTGCCATTATAGTCTGGCGAAGGTAGGCCATCATGATATAGCTCCAGATCTTTGGTGCCCGCAGTCGTAAAATCTGCTCTATAGCTTCAGCGGATTCCTACACGACTTGGAACTCAGCAGAAAGGGATGTTCCAAGCTGCTTTCTTGCTTTTTCTGCCCTTTCTCTCCATGACGGAAGCGAAACGGCTCTACTTGGTTGCGCTCGTGGCATGATCGCGAGCCTATGGCGCTTTAATCGTTGCTAATTATTCACGCTTTGGCTCCGGCACATCTGCGAACACTTCAAACAGCCCTTTCCGGCAACTGCTCTGCTGTGGAAGTAAATGGCTTTTTTTCTTTTTTCGTGAACGAAACGCCTCCGAAACTTGTGAGGCAACACAAGCCTCGCTCGATAAACCCGATTGTCATTGCTAAACGGATTCAAGTGTCGGTGTCGACGGTCAGGCTTTCGATGCGCAGGAAAATTTGACGTCATCCCCCAGTCTCAGACGTGCAAGTTTCCATCGGACCTGCGCGACCCGACTGGGCCTGTGGTTCAACGGATCGTGTCACCCGTAATTTGACGTGAGTTCCTGTATTCCCCTCCCCCCCGCCTCCCGAACACAGTATTCCTTGCCCATCGTCTTTCTATCCCGATTGCTCCTTTTCTACAGTGCTGACCAATCTTCTGGGGTCAGCCGCACGCTGTAGACAGTTACGGTGAAGTCAGCAAGCTTTCCTCTTTGACATTCGAATTCTCTATCCTATATACGAATGTTTACACGTGCTGAGATGGATACTGAAGCACAGCCACAAAATATTAAAGAAAAAACACCAAATAAAAGCTTTTGTTGCGGTTGCATTGGGCAACATGAAAGCGCGTCAGCTGATTCGAGCGTACAGCCATTATAGTAGAGTAATGCAGTGAATTGCTGAATCAAAAGATGGTTTTATTGAACATGGCTATAACTCATGGAAAAAAAAAAACAGCATAAAGATTGTCACGACTATAAATCGGGGCTCGTCTGAAGCATCGCTGCTGTGTCGTCACTAGTGACGGCATCAGCACTAGTCTGCATTTTTCCGTACATTATTTTGCGCACCTGCACACGCGCCTGATGTTTTGTATGAGCAGCTGTCAAAGATTTCGTGTTTGCTTAGTCACTTGACTATTTTCGTTCTTCGGTTTTATGACAATGTCAACAAGAAGTACGAGTAGATAGTCAAGTAATGTCTAAGTGATGCTGGGAATCCTACCTAGGCCACGGCATCGCATGTGCACGTACGCTGGTACAAACCTGTGCGGTATGATGCGATCCACTACTCTTACGAAGGAAGCGTGCCCGATTTATACGAGCAAAGGCCAAGCTGCGACCCTTTCGAGGCCATTGCTTCGCAGCAACGTCGGGATGTTACATTTAGGAAACCGACTCAACGTCTTTTCAACAGATGCCGACGGCAAACAGCCAATCAGACGTCCAATGGAGCAAGCAGTCAGAAGCCCACACAAACGATTGATGTTAAAAAAGGACAAGTTTTATTAAAACTTCTAAAGGTTTCTTCTCACCATGCGTCATAAATTGCAGCCTGACATATCGCCTTGTCCGGAGGCCGCTGAGGTGGCAGACGAAAATGAATGATAAAATATTAAAAGCAGCTGTGTTTATCAGCTTGCATCGGGGACGTATATAAACAGTGAAGTTATACCAAAGGTCGCAAATAATGTTCCTTCTTTCTCTCTACTTCTCGCAATGAGTGATTGAAAATAAGCTTTAAGAAGAAATGGTAAAAGACGACACGGGGCGACAAGCCACGTCCTGCGACTCGGCGTCCTAAGAAAGGAGTAAAATCAGAGGAATAAAAGGGCTGTCATGATAATGGATACCGACAAATTAAACGGGATGGCTCAAACAAACACTCGCCGCGTGCTGTCCACGTCCCGAAATCACACTTTGCCTGAAACTCATCTCTGGTCACATTTGTCCATTAGTCAACACGGGAGCGAGTGGCGACTGGTACCGTTTCCTCAATGCAAGTCACTCTAGCGAGGGCACGCCACACTGCATCAGAATGTGCAGCCACTCGAGGCATAATTGAAGTACCATAGTGTGTCGACCGCTGGCAATGAGGTTCTGTGAAGGCTCGATGAACGCCAGCATCGAGGGTCATTGGGGAACCGACTGCGAATCGGGCGTTCGGCGCGAAGGTGCGACACAACGAACGACGAGGTGAACTACCTTCATGGCTCCAATACATCGGCTACCTTCAGGTATTTCTGAATGCGAGTCCACAAGTCATAGCCCAAAACGTTCAACTGCTTGCCGCCGTCGTTCCGGACATAGCACTCGACCCGGGTCTTGACGACGCCGGTCAGGCGCATGTACTCGTCAAGGTCTACAAGGCCGAGACTCCGCTCGACTTTACTGATCACGGCTGCAGCTTCGGCCTCTCCTCCTAGCGACGCCCTGGCTCGAATACTGTCGACGAGTACCGGGTGCTCGGAGAGGATCTCGAACGGCCGCGCGCAGTAGGGGTCGTGGTCTCCCAACGCGAATCTGGTCGCTCGTTCGACGAGACTGCAGTTACGTCGCACGATGTCTTGGGCAGCGAACATCTCGGCGTTGGCTGTGTAGCAAGCGTTGACTTCCAGGCGAAGCAGGTTGTACTTGTGGGCCATTCCTGGCAATAGACAACCCAGGAAGGTCGCGCAGGAGTTTTCGTTGAAACCTCTCAGACAGAGCTCGGAAAGACGGGGATTCGTGGCGGCACGGGCGAGCACCGGGTAGACATCATCGTGCAACTGCACCGTCAACTCCAGCAGGATCTTGGTGAGACCGAGGTTCGAAGACAACGCTTCGCACAAGGCAAACATTGAGCGAACGAGGGGAGACTCATCGTGAAAGTGGGCGTGAAAGTAGTCGGCGTGAAATTGGTCGACCTGGGCACAGAGCTCAATTGATTTCAACGCGGACACACTTCTTATGTAAGCGGACAATGACACAAAAATGCCGAGGTGGAAGAAGTCGAGGAATACGGTAAGCGATGTGACGTGGTTACAAGTAGCCAGGACGTCGAAGGCGCTTAGAAGGTCATTCGGGTGCGGAAGGTATCCATAACTGAGAATGAAGGCAGTTACTTGGCGAAAGTCCGAAAGCACTAAAAGGTCTCGAGGTCCTACGCGATGGCCCTCGATGCTAACCCTGTGGGTTAGTTCGCATTGCCGTATCGTGCCGCATACTCGCCGCAGGCCACCGTCGTGAGGAAGACTGCACAAGGTCAATTGCTCGATTGAGCGGTTGGTCGCAAGTGCTCGCAGTAAGACGCAGCAGTCTTCGCTTGTGGACCACGAAATGTCGAGGAGCAGCTTCTTCAGAGTGCGGTTTTTCTGCAACGCCGAGGCCCAAGCGTGAACGTCGGCGGCGTGCGCGCGTACAGTTGGGTATGGAATCATCAGTCCATCGCCGAAACCCGTGAATCGCAGGCTTAACGTGCGGATGCTGCGGCTCTCGGCGACCACTCTCGTGAAGAACACGTAGTCTCGGCTGCCGCTGTGAAACTGCACCGCCAACTCTTGCAGCGTCGTCATTGCGCAGATGGCGTGCACGAGAATCTCGCACCCGGGTGCGGTATCGAAGTAGACCGCTCTCAGAGTAAGTTTACGAAGCGTCGCATCTTCCTTGGTCAGATACTGCGCAAACCGCTCTGACGGTCGGTTCCGGGGGCCGCACGTAAAGACACAGGCGCCGACGACGAGTTCAGTGACAGTGCGGTTCTCGATGAGCGCGTCGATGAGCTTCTCGGCCGAGGCTCGGTTCATTCTCGTTGCAGCCACGTCCAACGACGTGAGCATGGCATCGTCTCGCGTGAGCAAGCGATTCTGGATCGTCATTCTTGCATAAGAATGTCCGCAGGCTGGGCGGAAGATGAATTCGTCAGTGTAATGCAAGTGGGACAATGGGTCTTCCGGGTGGTCATTCGCGATTCCGATGACCCTGAGCCTTCTGAGACTCGACGAAGACGCCAGGACTGCGTCCAGCGGACCTGTGTTTGCCACTGAGTTGTTCAGCTCCGCAGCGACAATGCACCGGTGCTCTGCGATCAGGCGGCAAAGGAGGGCGATGGCCACCCGGTCGGTGTGGCCCGGTAATCGGCGGGGAATGCTCGGCACAGTCGTAACGCTCACTTCTCCGAGCTCATCGTTCGTGTCTTCGCTGAGCTGAAGGCCCACGTGCCACAAGATTTTGTTGCAGGCTGTCAGGTGTCGCAGCAGCTGACAGACGCGATTCTGGCCTCGCGTGCAGTTCAGACGAAGGACCTCGGCAGAAACCAACTCGCCCTCCATGGGGAATCCACGTTCCAGGCACAGCTGTCCAGGTGATCGCCTCGGTGCTGACGTGGCCACGGTCTCTCGTGGGGACAGGTGTCTGTGACGGTCACTCAAGCGCCAGCTACTTTATACACACACGTTGTGCGTAGCCAAATCTTCAGCCAATCATAAGACGGATAGGTAGCAAGACCTTTTAATGCATCGACAATGTCAGAGGGGGAGAGGGAGGTTGGAGTTCGAGAGGCAAGTAACGAAATTGATAAGGCATATCGTTTTCGTAGTTGGTTTTGTGTGATGCCAAAATTTTTAGCACGGCGTTGAGATATTGAGTCCAAAATATGCGCTCTGCGCAGAAGAACTGCGGCAATTGCGAGGATGAAAAAAAAGAAAAAATAGAGAAATTAAAAGTTGTAGTGTTTCCTGAAAGGCGAGACATCGTTAGCGCTACAGCTCACTTTAAGATATGATTTAAGCAATGGGCGTACACGTGGGTAAAGTTGCCGTCATTGCCCTTCAGGTGTCTAGTGGGGGCTCTGGTATTTCAGGGATTCTAGACAAAGATGATTACGTCCCATCTTAAAGCGAACGTAAGCGGACCACGACCTCCCTTTAACATCACTTTGAACAACGCTTCTCGTGTGGGAGCCGAAACGTCTTACTTTTGTAAACTTCCGTTGGTCGGTGTCCGTTTTTAATCGTTGTCATGTATGTTGCCGACCAGACTGGTCTCCGTCCCATTCTCGAATTCAAGCGGACACATACACCTAGCGCCGAGCACGACAATGTGGTCGAGGTGCCAAACAACGAACTGCGTACGCGTATCTAATTAAGGTTACCGAGAACAGCCTGCAGGCAGAGAAGTTTTGGATAGAGTCATGACCACATAGCTTCGTACAAGCACCACCAGTGGGAACTGTGGCGCTAGTGTACACGGGAACTGCAAGCAGGGTAGCTCCACCAGCACGGGAATGATGGCCAGTATATGGATTTGCCTATACACTTCGTCCTTGTGGCTTCAAACGGCTTCTTGACTTTGCAATGTGATCATTTTAAAGTGCTCGTTTATAAACAACTAGGTAAACTGTAATAAAACTGTCCGACGGCAGATATAGAAATCGGAACACTTAGCACAGAAGGCAAATATTAAAAATCTCGTGCCATGGACGCATGATCGAGCAAGAATCTCATCACGTTCTGCATTTGAAGAATGCATAAATTGCTTAGAAATATACTTGAAATTAAGCCTGAAGTTAGAGTGTTATAAACGAAGCAGCTAGAACGTCTGAATCCACAATCACGAAGATCAGACATTTCCGTGTACTAGCTACCATTCCCATGGTGACAGAGCGATCGCAGCGCCAGATTTACTTCTAGTAATTGTTGTAGAAAACTCTTTGGTACTACTGTCCATTTGCTTGGGTATACTTTATGTATTGCAATTGGCACTGTAAAACCTGCTTGGTGGTTTAAATTGGAGGCTGTAACGAACTAATGGGTATCGAGATCAATGCGTGTTTCGACATAACGAAGGTTGGTTGCTAGCGTTGCCTAAGGGGTGTGCCATATTTTTGAAAAAGGCTACATAGGGCCGCCATCAAACATGTCATCGATTGCAATTTATTGCAATTTATTGCAATTTGATTGCGTATCAACAACTTAACCGCATGCATTTATGTGCGCTGCAAATTCGCGTTCAGCGGAGAGGTATAGATGGGCGACGCAAATTGAAGCGGCCACTGCAAATACATACACCAGCGACAGACGTTCGACTCAACGCAGACGTCGGTAGCACCTTAAGAATTCCCGCAGTTGTCCAGAGATCCTGATCTTGTTAAGGTGAAGTCGCTGGTTCGGGGATGATTCCCTCAATATGC
This sequence comes from Dermacentor albipictus, assembly GCF_038994185.2. Classification (NCBI taxonomy): domain Eukaryota; kingdom Metazoa; phylum Arthropoda; class Arachnida; order Ixodida; family Ixodidae; genus Dermacentor; species Dermacentor albipictus. Next base: position 99,442,275 of record NC_091828.1, on the reverse strand, counting down.
ACTCGGGACCACAATCGCGTCTGTCATCTGCTGCGACACCCGACAGCCTGCAGCAAAGTGTTGCGGCACGCCGGCCTTCAGCTCTGAGAAGAGTGTCGCAACGTGCTCGGAGAACTAAGCGTTGTGATAGTGCGAGGCGTTTGCCTCGGATTGTGCGCCAACAATGAAGAAACAGCCCTGTCACTCTTACGCTGGCTCCACAAACGGCCCCGATGTGTTGTCTCATTGGCGGCGACCTACAGTGCTGCCAACACAGGAGGGTTGGTCGAAGCCCTGGAATCCCCGTCGAAACTCGAGACGCTCACCCTATTCGCCAAGGCAAGCGAACAACTGGAAGTCTTCGAACAGTTGGCCGACTCCGGTGATGAACACCTGTTCCCAAATGGTTATGCGTGTTCTGCGGAACGAATCAATGTTGCCACCTGCTTGCTGGAAACAGACGGTGCCAGACTGGTCCCGCTGGACGTAACGGAGCTGAAACTAAGCTTTGTGATGGGCAAGAAGCTCATCGACGCTCTTCTCAAAAATCACACCATCACTGAACTGGCTGTCAGAGGCTGCTTCTTCGCTTCAGGCCCCCTCAGAGCCACATCGGCGTGTATCGCGGAATATCTCGTCATGAAATACGGGACGCTGCAAAAGCTTAATCTGACAGAATACCAGCTTGTGTTCGAAACCGCCACGTTGCCGACGCTAGCACAAGGTATCCGCACAATGACGACTTTAGAAAGTCTATTCCTGTATGGCCAGGCAGCAAGCAATAGCAATAGCATTAGCACGCCAAGTTTCATCCTAGACGCCAGCGCTAGTTTCTCCCCTGGCGGAACGATTTCACCTCCAACGGGTGTATGCTTCCGTCGCTTCCCTTCACGGTCGCGCCCGCGTCTCTTGCTTGCAACGGCGCCGCTTCGGATGACCGGAAGTTATTACTGTGTTGTTAACTGTCACGACAGCAATGTAAACACGAAAGGGTTGATGCCACCAGTGAAATTCTGCCGATTCACAAGAAAATGGTACGAAAAAAGCAGACGACAGACATGGATTACTGCGGTGCGCCGGACGAAGATTACTCGGTATATAAACCTTTTATTCATATAAGCAGCGCTTGTACTGTCTCCTTTCTCGTGTCTCGTTTGTGTGTGCGCTGCCCAAGAATGGAAACCACTTCTGTTGCATGCTTTAGCAGTGGCCGAAGTTCACGCGAGCCGAGAAATTGAATATGTGCACGATGCACTGAATATGACCGTAGTTCATTCCTACATCACCACGGCACCGACGATCGGGCTACTGGCGCTGGCATTGCTGAAGCAGAAATGACTGCTAATACAAATACTTCAATCTCTTGAGCTTAGTTAAAAATGGCCAAGCTATTTAGATTGCTGCCTCTACTCTATATTGTAGGGGACGTACTAGATAAATTTGTGTGCGCATGTCGTACTAGTGCTATGCGGCGACATATTTTGTTTATTTCCACAGAGTGTCGATGGAACTCCGTTGTCGCTATCAGAGACAACACAGATTTGTAACAAATATTTTGTGGGAAACTGCAAAAATGAATTTAGCTAACAAGCATCGTAAATGCCGACGATTTTTCCGGCGGCACATACGATGTCGTTTCCAATTACCTGCTCAGCGTCACTCACATGGCTAAGCAGACGCTGCCCTTTCGTCGCATTGCATCCATTGAGAAACCGTCAAGCGTACGGATCTTCTTAAAGGCAAATAGAAGTGCGTACGTCATCCTTCGAATAAAACGTCCACGCACACGCACGTAGGCACACATCGCGCGCGGTACGCAACGTCCTCAAACACGCGCAGTGCAAGAGGCAATCAAGCCCGTCTCTCTGGAGTGCGATCTCGCTGCTCGAGGTTGGTGACGTATACTTTGTTATTCCGCAACCGGCTTAAAACGTCAATGCACACGGCGTTCCTACTTGGTTGTCAGCGCAGCAGGAAAACAGCAAGCTACAGTATTTAGAGCAGGGCTTAACGTGGGTCCACCAGCGCAGTCTGCTGCCACTTGCTCGAAGCACTTGCAAACGACCACCCCCTTGAAAGCTTGATTTGGCAAATCGTTCCGAGCGATGGCGATCTTCAAGAAGTTTGTCGCAGAATACGGTATCGTCACGTTGGCCAAAGGGTGTGAATCGAATGTTGTGCTATTTATCCCGGTGACTTTCCGATGGTTTCGGCTTGTCAGGCAGTGACAGGCGTCATTATCAGTTCCTTTTACTTCCTCCTAGACGCGGATACATTGAACAGCCTGTTAAACGTAGTCGCTACTTACCACCGCATAAAGTTTATTCGCGTGTTTGTGGAGTCCTTCGACCACGACAATTTCGCGTTGTTAGCTGCGTTCATTAGGGGATCAACCACCATCAAGAAAATAGAGCTACTTATCGAAATTTATCAGGAATATATAATTTACGATGAAGAGGACAACATAGATCTTGAGGACGACGGGTCTCTACGTCAGTCGCTATTTAACTTGCGGGAAGCCCTGTATTCTAATGACAGCATCAGCGGTATCCATCTAGACTCGACGATCGAATTCCGCGACAAAGATTGTCAAGTGCTCGCTGACGCCGCTTTGAACAACCGGCAGCTTTACGAGCTCATTCTCCCAGCTGTAAGGCGCAGTTCTGTCCCTGTATTTTTGGAACGTCTTCCGCCGCGGTTAGCCGAGAATTACAGCCTACTTCTCTTGGAGATTCCCTTCTGCTTGCAGCCCAACGAAGAGATGTGCGCTCCCCAGGAGGTTGCGTGGCGTACCTGCTGCCTCGCCCACCGGGCGACCCGGTTCGTGATGGGAGACCACGGCCCAGAATGCGCACGCCCCTTCGAACTTCTGAGCACCCGGTACTCATCGAGGGTGTCCGGCGAAAGGCGATCGGGACCAAGAAGGACAAAGCCGTTTCCATGATCAGGAAAGCCCTTGAAGTTCTGCGCAAAGCTGACTTGCACACGTACATGAGGATGGCAGGTGTCATCCAAGAAAGGGTCGAGTGCCAGGTCCAGGAAGACCTATAGACCTATATTTCCTGTAGCCAAGGCAGTCGCGCCACACTTCACTGTGTTGGCAACGTGCCACACGAGACCTAATTTGCGCTCCAGCCAACGTATCCCGAAATGAGAACATGTAAATAGCGGCGATCAAATTTGGCATTAGTGATATTGTAACGATCAGTGAATTTTTCCAAGTTCTTTCCCAATTCTTTTTAACGAGAGAGACAAGTTATCTGGAGTGAGAACTCTGAAAAAAAGAAAAAAGGGACCAACCCTGGCCCTGCCGGAAAATGGGAATAAACAAAGCTGGTCCTGCGTGCACCGGGCCTTCGTCACGATTAAGTAATATACAGATAACGGTGCCGGATTGCTTAGGCCTCCCGCTCACTCAGCGCGGGATCTTCTAGTTGCTGTGGGATTGCCTGAGCGCGGGCGGCTTTAACGGCTGGATCGGCGCGGCCAGGGCGAACTTGGTTGAACTTGGTTGTAACTGGTTGTCTTGAACTTGCTTCTAACTCAGGGGGAAAAAAGCAGCACGAATATTATCACGACTGTAAATCGGAGCTCGTCCGAAGCATCGTCAATAAAGACGTCATTAGCACTAGTCGCCATTACGCCGTACAACATTTTGCGCACCTGCACGCACGCGTGGTGTTTTGTATGAGAAGCTGTCGAAGATTCCGCGGTTGCTTAACTGCCTGGTAATTTTCATTCTTTTAGCACATGGCAGTGTCAGCAAGAAATAAGAATCATTTGTCAAGTAATGCCCAATACTAGTTTCAAATGATGCTGGCACACCAACTTAGCCGCCGCATCGCATGTGCACAAACGCTGGTACAAATCAGCACGGGATGATGCGATCCAGTACTCGTACGAAAGAAACGTGCCCGATTAATTTGTACACAGTCCCACAGTCCAAGCTGCGTATATTTCGGTGTGGTTGCATTGAAGCAACGTCGGGATGTTACATTTAGGAAACCGTCTCAACGTTTGATCAAGAGACGCGGACGGCAAACAGCCTATCAGCAGTCCAATGAAACAAGCAGTCAGAAGCGCATACGAAAGATTCATGTTAAGAAGGAACAACCTTTATTAAAACTTCTCTAGGTATGTTCTCACCATGTGTCATTAGTTGCTGCTGGGCATATCGCCCTGTCCGTAAGCCGCTGAGGCGGCAGACGAAAATGAGTGATAAGATATTAAAAGACCCTCTGTTCAGCAGCTTGCACCCGGGAAGTACATAGACAGTCAACTTATAGCAAAGGTCACAATAATGTTCGCTGTCTCAATGAGTGATTGAAAACAAGCTTCGAGAGGAAACGTTAAAGGACGGCCCAGAGTGTCAAGCCAGGGCCTGCAACTAGGCGTGTTAAAAAAAAAAGTAATAAAATGAGAGGAATAAGATGACTATCGGGATAATGGATACGGAAAAATGAAACGGAATGGCTAAAACAAACAATTGTCGAGTGCAGTCGACGTTTTGGCAAATCACACTTTGCCAAAAACTCATTTCCGGCAACACTTGTCGGCTACGATTTTAGTCAACACGGGAGCGAGTGCTGATTGATGCCGGTTGCTACATGCAAGTCACTCTGACTAGGGCGCCGCACACTGCATCAGGAAGCGCAACCGCTCGAGACACAATCGAAGCACAAGGCAGCAAGCGCTTCCTTGTTTGACTTTAGACGGTATAGAACGTTCTCTTCAGAACGTGCAAATTGGGATCATCGGGGAGCAGAATCCAAATCCACCGTTTGGCGAAGGTGCGACACACTATGACTTGAATCCCCTTCAGGTTTCCAATACGTCGGCTACTTCCAGGTATTGGCTAATGTAAATCCAGCAGTCGTAGTTCAATTGGTCCAACCGCATGCCGCCGTCGTGCCGGACATTGCACTCGACCCGCGTCTTGACGACGCCGGTCAGGCGCATGTACTCGTGAACGTCGGCAAGGACGACACTCCGCTCGACGGCACTGACCCTGGCCGCAGCTTCGGCCTCTCCTCCTTGCGACGCCCTGGCTCGAACACTGTCGACGAGTACCGGCTGCTCCGAGAGGATCTCGAAGGCCCGCGCGCAGTAGGGGTCGCGGTCGCCCAACACGAATCTGGTCGCCCGTTCGACGAGACTGCAGTTACGTCGCACGATGTCTTGGGCAGCGAACATCTCGGCGTTGGCCGGTGAGCAAGCATTGACTTCCAGGCGAAGCAGGTTGTACTTCTGGGACATTCTTGGCAATAGAAACTCCAGGAAGGTCGCGCAAGATTCTTCGTTGAAACCTCTCAGAAAGAGCTCGTAAAGACGGGGATTTGTAGCGGCTAGGGCGAGCACCGGGTAGATGTCGCGCAACTGCACCGCCGACTCTAGCGTGATCTTGGTGATGCCGAGGTTCGAAGACAAGGCTTCGCATAAGGCAGACATACAGCGATAGAAGGGAGTCTCGTCGGCAAAGCGGGCACGAAACAAAATGGCGTGAGTGTAGTCGAGCCGGACACTGAGCTCAATGGCTTTCAGCGCAGAAGCGCTTCTTATATAAGCGGACAATGACGCATAAATGTCGGCGTCGAAGAAGTGGAGAAATACGGTAAGCGATGTTACGTGCTTGCGAGAAGCCACAATATTTCAGGCGAATAAAAAGTCAGTCGGGTCGAGAAAGTATCTGTAACTGAGAATGACGGCTGTCACTTGGCGACAGTACCAAAGCGCTAGCAGATCTCGAGGTCCTACGCGATGGGCCCCGATGCCGACCCTGGGGGCGAGTCGGCACTCCCGTATAATGCCATAGGCCTGGCGAAGGCCACCGTCGTGGGGAAGACTGTGCAAGGTCAATTTCCGGATAGAGCGGTTGCCCGCGAGTGCTCGCAGTAAGACTAAGCAGTCTGCGGTTGTGGACCACGAAATCTCGAGGACCAACTTCTCCAGGGTCCTGTTCTTCCTCAACGCCGAGGCCCAAGCATGAACGTTGACCACGTGCGCGGTTATAGCTGGGTACGGAATGATGCGTCCATCGCCGAAACCCGTGAATCGCAGGCTTAACGAGCGCATGCTGCGGCTCCCGGCGACCACTCTCATGAAGTACACGTAGTCTTGGCTGCCGGCATGAAACTGCACCGCCAACTCTTGCAGTGTCGTCATTACGGAGACGGCTCGCACGAGAACTTCGCACCCGAGTGCGGAATCGAAGTAGACCGCTCTCAGAGTGAGTTTACGAAGCGTCGCGTCCTCCTTGGTCAGATACTGCGCAAACCGCTCTGACGGTCGGTTCCTAGGGCCGCACGCAAAGACAGAGGCTCTGATGACGAGTTCAGTGATCGTGCAGTTCTCGATGAGCGCGTCGATGAGCTTCTCGGCCGAGGCTCGGTTCATTCTCGTTGCAGCCACGTCCAACGACGTGAGCATGGCATCGTCTCGCGTGAGCAGGCGATTCGGGATCGTCATTCTTGCATAAGAATGTCCGCAGGTCGGGCGGAAGATGCATTCATCAGTGTAATGCAAGTGAGACACTGGGTCTTCCGGGTGGTCGCTCGCGATTCCGATGACTCTGAGCCTTCTCACACTCAAATAATTGATAACCTCAAACTATCTTCATCCACCGGTGTCGATGGTATTAACTCGAAACTGTTAAAAAATACTAAGCATATCTCAGCCGCATTATTGTGTCTCTTATTTTCTCAGTCAATTTTAGCAGGTTACATCCCTTATGAGTGGAAAGTAGGAAAGGTCATTCCTATCTACAAGGGAGGCAATAGAAATAACCCACTAAATTATCGCCCCATCTCCTTAACAAGTCTTCCATGTAAGATAATGGAGCACGTCATTTACTCACTCATCATGGACCATTTAGACGCCAACAATTTTTTTCATCCTGCTCAGCATGGGTTTCGTAAGGGCTTTTCTTGCGAGACCCAGCTAGCTCTTTTCCTTCACGACCTTCATACGAATCTTGACTGTAATAAACAAACTGATGCTATCTTCCTCGACTACGAAAAAGCTTTTGACAAAGTCCCCCACCGTCACTTCTTACATAAACTTTCTTTCTTGAATTTAGACATGGATGTATTAAAATGGCTAGAAACGTTCCTCACTAACCGCGAGCAATTCGTTACTATCAACGACCAGTCCTCCGTCCACCTTCCGGTATCATCAGGTGTCCCTCAGGGGGCTGTTCTCGGACCACTTCTATTTTTAATATACATCAATGACTTACCCCTTCATGTAACTTGCAAAATTCGGATGTTCGCTGATGACTGCGTGCTTTATCATACCATTAACCATGACACTGATGGAGACATTTTGCAACAAAATCTCAACCATGTACAGTCTTGGTGTGCCCATTGGCTAATGACTCTTAATCCCAAAAAATGTAAACATATGTCATTTACCCGTAGTCGTACACCCTTCTTACCTTCTTACACAATAGCCAACAATCAGATTGATACAGTAAAATCATTCAAGCACCTAGGCGTCATAATTTCCCGTGATCTTAACTGGGGCACGCATATCAACACCATAGTATCATCGGCGAACAAAACACTCGGATTTATGAGGCGCCACTTGCGTCATGCGCCTCAGGATGTCAGACTTGCAGCGTACAAATCGCTTATCAGGCCTAAAGTCGAATATGCGTCGCCAATCTGGAACCCATATCAAAAATATCTCGTTAACGCACTTGAGCGCTTCCAAAATCGTGCGGTAAGATACATTCATTCATCCTATTCATATGACGTAAGCATATCATCTTTAAAAGAGAAATCTGAGTTACAGTCTCTCTCGCACCGCCGTAAGATAGCCAGCGTTGCTCTCTTTCATAAGTTTTTCTACAGTTCCCTTAATCGTGAGCCATACATCATTCCACCCGCAAGAATATCGCAACGCGCTCGTCATCCACTCCAAGTTTTAAAACCACGCTCACACACAACTACCTTCTCTGCTTCTTTTTTTTGCGAACAGCAACTGATTGGAATGCCCTTCCCAACCATGTTGTATATACAAATAATCACCATGCGTTGCTTCTATTTTGTCAAATTAATTACCATTTTGTACAAATTCATCACCTACTGTACTTTTTGATTGTATGCAATGTATCTACCTTTCTTCATATGTTACACTAGTTACTAAAATGATTTGTCCATTACCACTGTTTCTTCTCTTCGGCCAAATTTACTGTTGCTTCTTTATTCTAATTGACAATTTGACATGAGTAAGCACTTGTGTGTACAAAGTATGTATCACTTTTCAAATGTTTCGTTTGTTATCATGTTGAATTTTTTGTTACAAGATGTACCCCTCCCCTTATGTAACACCCCTGATAAAGGGGCCTTTAAGGAAATAAACTGACCTGACCTGACCTGACCTGACGAAGACGCCAGCACTGCGTCCAGCGGACCTGTGTTTGCCACTGAGTAGTTCAGCTCCGCAGAGACAATGCACCGGTGATCTGCGATCAGGCGGTAGAGGAGGGCGATGGCCGCCTGCTCGGTGTGGCTCTGAAATCGGCGGTAAATGCTCGGCACAGTCGCGACGCTCACTTCTCCGAGCTCGTCTCTCGTGTCTTCGCGTAGCTGGAGGCCCACGTGCCACAAGACTTTGTTGCAGGCTGTCAGGTGTCGCAGCAGTTGACAGACGCGATTCTGGCCTCGCGTGCAGTTTAGACGAAGCAGCTCGGCAGAAACCAACTCGCCCTCCATGGGGAACCCGCGTTCCAGGCACGGCTGTCCAAGTGATCGCCTCGGTGCTGACGTGGCCACCGTCTCTCCTCGGGACAGGTGTCTGTGACGCTCACTCAAGCGCCAGCTACTTTTTATACACCCGTTGTGCGTAGCCTAATCTTTAGCCAATCATAAGACGCATAGGTAACAACACCGTTTAATGCGTCGCCAATGTCAGAGGGGAGCTAGGAGAGTTCAAGAGGTAAGTAACAAAATTGATAACGCATATCATTTTCGTGCTTGGTTCTGCGCGATGCCAAAATTTTTACCGAGGCGTTGAGATATCGGTTCGAAAATATGCGTTCTGCGCATGAGAATTGGGGCAATTGCGAGGATGAAAAAAAGAGAAGAGAAAGAATAAAGAGAAATGGAAAGTTGTAGCGTCTTCTGAAAGGCGAGGCATCGATAACGCACAGCTCACTTTAAGATATGACCTAACAACGTGCGTACACGTGGGGCAGTTGCCGTCATTGCCATTTAGGTGTCTACTGGGTGCTCTTGGTTGTCAGGGATTCTAGAAAAGGATGATTACGTGACATTTTTAGCGAACGTAAGCGGACAACGGCACCCCCCCCCCCTCAACACCATTTTGAACAACGTTTCTCGTGTGGGAGCCGAAACGTCTTACTTTTATAAACTTTGGTTGGTCGGTGTCCGTTTTCAATTGTCATGTATGCTCCCGACCAGACTGGTCTCCGTCCCGTTCTCAATTTCAAGCGGACACATACGCCTAGCGCCGAGCACGACAATGTGGTCGTGGTGCTAAGCAACCAACTGCGTACGCGTATATAATTAAGGTTACCGACAACAGCCAGTAGGCAGATAAATTTTGGTTAGCGTCATGGTCATAGAACTTCGTACAAGCACCACCAGAGTGAACTGTGATGCTATAATGTCTACGGAAGCTGCAAACAGGGTAGTTCGGCCAGCACGGGAATGATGGGCACTATATGGATTTGGCCATGTACTTCGTCCTCCTGGCTCCAAACAGCGTCTTGACTTTGTAATACGTGACCATTTTTGAAGTGCCCGGTTATAAATAATTAGATAAACTGCCATAAATCTGTCCGACGGCAGATATAGAAGTCGGCACAATTAGCACAGAAGGCAAATAATAAAAATCTCGCGCTATGGACGCATGATCGAGCGAGAATCTTATCGCGTTCTGCATTTAAAGAATGCATATATTGCTTAGAAATATAGTCCAAATTAGGCCTGAAGGCAAAGCGTTATAAACAAAGCCGCTAGAACGTCTGAATCCACAAGCACGAAGATCAGGCACATCCGTGTACATAGCCATCATTCCCATGGTGGGTGAACGATTGCAGCGCCAGATTTCCCTATAGTAATTGTTGTAGGAAACTCTATGGTACTAGTGTCCGTATGCTTGGGTATACTTTATGCATTGCGTTTGGCGCTGTACAAAACTGCTTCGTCGTTTAAGTTGGAGGCTGTAACGAACTAATGGGTTTTGAGATCAATGCGTGTCTCGCCATAACGAAAGTCGGTTGCTAGCGTTGCCTGAGGGGTGTGACACATTGTCGACAAAGGCTACTGATGAGGGCTGCCACCAAACATGTAATCGCTTGCAATCTATTGGCTCTCCATCTCAACCACGAAACTTTTCTTTCAGGTGATTGCTGCAATGGTATTTGTGAATTAACTATGTAAATACTCTACATGATGTGCCGTTGTGTTAGCATCCATGAGTAGTTCGTTATGGCGGCCTGTTTCAGTGAGCGGTGAAAGTAGCAGCGAGCTTTTTTCATACGAAATGCGTGCCTAAGTATTTCTTTTACGCTATATTAAGTGCCCATATTTGAGTAGAACAACTCACCAGAGTAATAAGAAACATGATGACAGCTTTGCCGGTCAGTCTCTTTCTAACAGGGATAACATGTTGACACTAGGTACCAAGATATTTCTTACATGTAAAATGTTGTGTCCCTCGTAGCTAAGTACTATGAGAATGCTAAGTGTTTAGCAAAGCATCACACACAATTTCGTGTGTTGAATTTGCAGGCATTCCTTTTCGGCAAAATTTATAGACAGACACGCCGCATATATGCATTGCGAGACCAGTAGACTCCTTCAACGCTACATAGCTTGCCATATCCAATCCGCAAATATTGTCGAGTCAAGCGCTTTTGAAGAAGCAATTCTGTGGTTTAGGCATGGCAGCAGAAAGAAGCCCACGTACCCTTTTATAAGTGTGGCTCGAGCCACCAATATCCCGAACATACACGAAGCGAACGAACCCACCCGGCAGCTGAGCGAGCCGGCATTTTCGGCATTCTGGCCGTGACGTCACTCGCCAGAAGGTGCCACTGGAAGTTCTCTTCACTAATATTGCACCGACGCAACTGCATCCACAAGAATGCCTCTTCAGCAGTGCAACCGCTGACTTCTGACACACATCCCTAAGTTTTTCCTCAAGAGTGCATTGATTTACCTCTCTAAATTGATTAACTTTATTTTTTTTCGTTTTGCAATTTGATCCTTTACTACCCGTCAAAGCTTTAATACTGTGAGCCTTCATGCGCATAGTGGTGCTTAGTAGGCGCTAAACTTTGTCCTGCGCGCATATCTCCACTGTTACCGAACAATATACGAGTCACGTTTCTTTTCTTACACTCGTCCGGTGGCCACAAGCCGTAAATCAACGCCAGTCATTATGCGTATAGATGCTGAGGTGGTTAGTCACGTGACAGCCAAGGAAACACCCAAAGAATCACGCGCGCGTCGCTCTAGCTGCTGACCTTGTGACACTACTAAATATGATTACGTATCTACAACTAAACCGCATGCCTTTATGCGCCGTTCAAATGCACGTTCAGCGGAGGGGTATAAATGGGCGATACAAATTGAAGCCGCCACTACAACTACGTACACCCACGACAGACGGTCGATGAACGCGGACGTCCGTACCACTTCCACAATTCGTGCATTTCTCCAGAGACGCCGATCTTCTTGCAAAGGTGAAGTCGCTGGTTCGGGGATGATTCCCTCTACGTGCACACGGGGCCACAGTCGCGTCTGTCATCTGTTTCGACAACTGACAGCTTGCAACAAAGTGTTGTGGAACGGCGGCCTTCAGCTCAGAGAACAGTTTCGCAACAAGCTCGGAGACCTAAGCGTCCAGACGGTGCCGGGCGTTTGCCTCGGATCCCCACATTGCGAATTGTGCACCCACAACGAAGAAGCAGCCCTGTCCCTCTTACGCTGGCTCCTGAAACGGCACCGATGTATTGTCTCAGTGGCGGCAAACTACGGTGCCGCGAACACAAGCCTGCTGGTCGAAGCCCTGCAATCTTCGTCTCGACTCGAGAGGCTCACCCTATTCGGCAACGCAAGCGACCAAGTGGAAGTCTTCGAGCAGTCGCCCGGATGTTCCGTCGGCCATGCTTGTTCCGCCGAGCGAATGAAAATTCCCGCCCGCCTGTTGGAAAAAGATGGCGCCGGACTGGTCTCGCTGGACGTATCGGAGCTGAAATTAAGCGTTGTCATGGGGAAGAAGCTCATCGATGCTCTTCTAAAAAATGACACCATCACTGAACTGACTGTCGGAGGCTGCTTCTTTGCTTCAGGCCTCCTGGAAGCCGCATCGGTGTGGTTCGCGGAATATCTGGTCAAGAAAAACGGGACGCTCCGGAAACTCAAACTGGTAGAACACCAGCTCGTGTTCGCAACCGCGGCGTTACAGACGCTGGCACAAGGGATCAACACAATGTGGACTTTGGAAGATCTATTCGTGGCAGGCCAGGCCGCGAGCAAGGACTGCGCGCTGTTCTTGGAAGCCGTAGCCCATAGCCCGTCTCTGCAAAGTGTGTGCTTGCTGCTCAAGGGAAGTGACGAACACTTCCTTAATCCGCAACCGGATGAAAACGTCGACGCACCCGGCGTCCCTACTTGGGTGTTAGCGTTGCAGGAAAACAGCACGCTGAAGCATTTAAAGCTTAGGTTAACGTGGTCCACCAGGGAAGACTGCTACCTCTTGCTCGAAGCACTTGAAAAGAAGTGCCGCCTTAAACTTTTGACATTAGAAACCGTTCCGATTGATTGTGGTATTCAAGAAATTTGTCGCTTAATACGGGATTGTGGCGTGTGCGAAAGGGTGCGCATCGGAAGCTATGTCGTTCACCCCGAGGACGTTGAAATAGTTTCTGCGTGTGAGGCAGTGACAGCCCTCATTGTCAATTCCGTTATCTTCGTAGCAGACGTGGTTGCATTGAGAAACATGTTTAACGTCATCGCTACTTGCAACCACATAACGTTCCTTCACGTGGTTCTGCATTTCTTTGACAACGACGCGTTCGCATCGCTAGCTGCGTACATTACGGGATCAACCTCCATCAAGGTAATTGACCTAATTATCAAAATATATTACTCTGGCGAAGACTGGGACGAAATTCAACAGGAGCACTACGAGTCCCTACGCCAGTCGCTATCTAACTTGTGTGAAGCTCTGTCTTTGAATCGGAGCATCAGCAATATCTATCTGGACTCCACGTTCGAATTGCGCGACGAAGCTTGTCAGATGCTCGCCGACGCCGCTTTGAACAACCGGCAGCTTTACGAGCTCATTCTCCCAGCCGTCAGAGGCAGCTCTGTGCCTCTGACGGCGTCTTCTGCCGCGGTTAGCCGAGAACTACAACCTACTTTTCCTTGAGATTTCTTTCTGCTTGCAGCACAACGACGAGATGTGCGCTGCCCAGGATGTCGCGCGGCGTAATTTCGGCCTCGTACAGAGGGCGACCCGGTTCGTGATGGGAGACCACGGCCCAGAATGCGCACGCCCCTTCGAGCTCCTCTCGGAGGAGCCGGTACTCGTCGAGAGTGTCCTGCGCAAGCTAGACCGGGACCGGGACCCGGCGCAGGTGACCCGGAGTGAGAAGGCAGAAGCCGTGTCCAAGATCGAGAAAGCCCGCCAGCTTCTGCGCAATGCGGACTTACACACTTACATGAAGATGACGGGCGTCGTCCAGGAACGGGTCGAGTGCGAGGTCCAGCAAGACGGTAGCAAGCAGTTTGACAAGCTGAACGAATACTGCTTTCTGCACATTCTTCGGTACCTGAAGATAGCGGACGTCGTGGAAGCTTGAAGCTATCTGGACGAGGTCGCGTCCTCTGTGTGTCCCGCCTCTCCAACAGCATTCTGTATACTCGCTACAAAAGAGATGCTCCATTAAATATGTCGTGGGCATTTGCAAAGAGTGGCAAGTCTTCACGGTAATTGCGGCTACCCAGCGTAATTACAGTGCGACGAAGCATTCTAGCGAACCGCAAACACGCCCTGGTGCCAGTCTGCGCATCGAGCTGAGACTCTTGGTGTTCGTGCCTAACAGTTTTCTTGATGGCAGCGCACGTGAAGCCACTGCTGGATTGTTTAGTGGAAGCTCGTTCGAAGTCCGAGCTCGTTGCTGGAATATATTGGCGCGTGCACTGCATGTACTTCGTTTGTGTTTTACCAGTGGCCACCTTTTAACGGCTAACATATCCTAAACATTATCGCGTGGTGCAAAACACGTCTGCATGTATCGGGACATTGTCGATTAGCATAGCCGATTGTGTCTGCTGCCTTTGTCGTCGCCTAACCCTTTTTTCTGTGTTCATGCACGACGCGAATGTGTTGCACTTCTTGAAAGCACTCTCGCACCAACACTGCACTCTCGCACCAACGTGCGAGAGCCCGCGATAACGCTTCAACTTTCGACTGATCATGTATGAAAGCCGATGGGCCGGACACGCTGATGAAATTTCGGACGACGGCTGACTGTGCTGGTCGCTATCGTTGCACTTTCAGTGCAACTTGCTTTTCTGGGAGCAAATTCGTCCAATAAAGAGTGTTATGATTAACTATTTTTGGTACTGTGTTCTTTGCCATCGCAACAAGGTGTCAATATAGAAATAGCACAAGTGTTCTATATAGACAGCTGGGGAATCTATACGAATACCGTTTTGAGAGCGCCGCTCTTAGACGACCGTTCCTGCACTTTGTGTTGGCGTCCTCGGCGTGATGGAGCGAACGAGCACAGCGAAGAAGGAAGGAGGGAACGCAGAGCGTACCGGCGGATGAAAGGCGGCAATAGCGAAGTGAGCGCAAGAAGGAAAGCGTAGTGCCGTGCAAGGCGGGCTCTGCGGCGACGACCGAATATGGCGACCTCCTCTGCGGGTCATCCCGGCATTGCACTACCTTCAGGAACGGCCTACGTATCGGGAGCGCTTAACGCCTCCTTCACCTCCACCGCGGGTCGGTTAAGTATTGCACTATCTTCGGGATTGACCTCGTAGAAAAAACTGTCTACGCGCACACTCGATCCGCCAGATCCCAGACATAGACACCTTAGATGTAAATATTGCCGCGAACACCGCGGTCAGTTGAAAAGAGCAAAGAAGAAACGAGCTGAAACACCATGCTTGCGAAACCGTAACTCTGCAAGATGCTCGAATGTTAGTTTCATAAACTGTATGTGTTAGAGCATGAGCAGCCGACATGATTGATATAGAAGTTTACAAATTACGTGAAACTTCTTGCAATTCTTCTTACGGTTTTTCATAAATGCTACTCCTGCATTAGTGCTATACTTTTTGTCAGCTTTTGAACGCGAAAGAAACTGCGCAAGTACTTGGACATGTGAAGGGATCTTTTAGTACGCGATTGGAATCTATTAGCGTGTTTTTTCATGTTCTTACTCTCTCGCGGACAACGTGCGCGCACATCTGCGAGGCATGTTGAGATCGATCGGATAGTTATCATTGGTCGTGTACGTTTTTCAAATGCGGCTTCATGTTCTGCATAACTTGCTGCTGCAAGTATCATACGCACTTAGTTTACGACGCAGCAATATCGTTGCTTGATAAATATCAATAGCGGGTTAAATTTCATTGCCCGTAAGAATACAGAGCATCAGGGATTGGCGCGGGCCTTCACTAGCCTGCATACGCAGCATATGACCGGGCCGCGTCGTCGTTTCTCGATCGCATGCGCCCCAGGGCACAATAACACGGAGGATATATAGCTTGCTGTAATTATGTTTCGACGTGAAACGTCTGTAACGAGGGTCTAAGGGGTTCGCTTGCTGAAACCCATGCGACGAAAACGCGGTAACTGTGGCATTGTCGCTTCTAGCTTCGCAATCATACTAGACCCATGTCCCTCTTTGGCGACGTTGTGTATGGGAGAGAAGCCTTTACTCGGCCATGTGCACTTCTTGCATGGGATAATGGGGGCGCTTTCGGCCCACACATGGAGCAATCGGATCTAAATTTAGACCCACGCGCAGCGTTCTGGGAGGCGCATATCTGGGCAGTATACACTTCTCCATCCGAGCAGGAACGGTGGCGTTTGAGAGAGCTCAGCATGCCGTAGTAGGTATAACGTATCAAGCTCAAGCTTGCGCCTATCGCGTGCTGTGCAAGGCTTATAAATGTGCAATGTGTTGTAAAGAATTTTACGCGTGCTGGGCATCGACATACGCCTCCTTGCGTTCGACATAAACGGTTCAAAAAACTAGGAGAACGCTTAAGCTTCGCCTTCAAGAGTGGAACGCGATAGCGTTATTGCACCCCGTTCGCACCGCCCACTTATTCGCTCCGAAAACCGAAACTCCGAAAAAAAATTACCGACGATTACGTTACTTCCTAATGCGAAATTTGAGCGCAGCAAATAAGCTGTTTCACCTTTTCGATAGATTGAGGCAAAGAAATCGAGCAACACATGTATGCGCTATCACAGAATTTTTTTTTATTTTTCACACGTATTCCTTTAACAAAGACTCCACTAACAGTTGTTGACAGCCATGAAGGAAGCTTTGTGGTCGGAGAAATAGACTGATATATGTTCGACTTGGTACACCAATGCTTGATTCTCAAAGACGATATCTATACAAGTGCCTCGCGAGGTTGTCACAGCCGTGGGACGCGTTACGAGCGAGAGGAACGGGATGTTCTCCCGCATAAGTGTTAGGAAATTGCTGTTTGTCTGTATGTCAACATTAAAGTCCCCCACTACTAACATCGGTGTGGATCGATGGACGGTTAATGCGAGTTGCAGGAAGTGCACGACGTCTTTCGTGAGTGCGGTAGCGGACTCACGAAAGCGGTATCAGTCGGTCGCTGCTAGCGCTGGGGAGATGAAAGGGGGGCGGAGCTGGTTACGAGGCCGACGACAACGCCAACGCGAAACCCAGGAACGGACGCCAAAGAGCCATTTGTGTATCCAGCCCTCCTCCACAGTCTCTCCTCCTCCCTCGCCCGGAGAGCCGACAGCGCGCATGCGCGGCGGCGGAGCAGATTCGTCGGCGAGCTGGTTACGAGGCCGACGACGACGCCGACGACGACGCGAAACCCAGGAACGGACGCCAAAGAGCTGCGCTCTAAAACAAGCGCGAACGAGACCGACCCAACAGAACCAAATAGGCGCGGGCGAGAGCTGTGGCGCGAGCCATAGAGTTTCTCACTATAACACCTAGAGGGTAATCTGGCGCCACCGTCTATGGGACTTTCTTAGTGCCGTCATGGGAATGACGGTATATGTGTCTGCGAGGCTCGTGTTGGCTGGTGTTGTAAGAGGCTTCGTCTAAAACGTGGATATGGCTATGCAAATAATGCGTTCTCAAAGTAAAATCTTCATAAAATGTTTCCATTAACGCATATTACATATTTACTCACCCACGATGCATGACCAAGCGAAGAAAAGTAAGAACATACGACCAACTGTATCAAAGCGAGCGCGAACCTTGTCGTCTGTCCTCCAACTTTAGCGGCCCGCTGATACTTTTTATGTAACATGTAGTCATACACACAATAACAAGTTCTCATAGTTAAATAAAACATGTTTTCGCGTAATAATAACGCTAAAACAGCTTTTCACGTGCTGTTTTAGTAGAAAGTGAATCATTGTGACAGACGGAACGGTACTTGCCAAGCGCGTCTTCAAGGTGTCCTGTCTCTACGAGAACGATGCCAATCCGAATCCACAATATACCGGCATTTCTATGCATACCACGGCGCAGCAGCGCCAGATTTCCCTCTAGGTAATGTAGTGAGAAACTCTATGGCGCGAGCAGACGATAGTACGAAACGAGCGGATCGGCTGAGACCAGACACGAGTGCGCATCGAGCCGTAAGGAGGGTCCGCATGACACCAGCATCGCGCGCGCACGTCACTGAAGGGGCCGCTCTCATTGGTCTCCGCCATTCGCGGCTCGCGTCCTTCGTCTCCCACTCCAGCGAAGGGGGGCGGAGCTGGTTACGAGGCCGACGACAACGCCGACAACGACGACGCGAAACCCAGGAACGGACGCCAAAGAGCTGCGCTCTAAAAAGACGGGCGAATTCTGTCTGAATAAGAGTAAGTGCATGTTGTTCAACGTCTTCTTCTGACACCACCAATAGATTTGTAATCGCTAATCCCCCATTAGTTATTTAAAAGTGATTAGTTTACCTTTTATATTGTAATGTTACAGATGTCATTTGCGGGGGTTGTAGAGGATCGTAACCTACGTGAAAACGAGATTGTTTACGGCGACGTACGCATTGCACCAGTTCTAGCACTGCGAAAACTTGCCGTGTCTATTTATTCGGTCGTAATTTTGTCCGACGGATTTTCCGGTTGTTCTGCGCTATGAGTGCCAAATTCATCTACTGTTCTACGAGAATGTTATTCATCTATCCCCCTACAATTACGACTCGCCCGTTTCGTATGGACACCATGGCACATGGCACCAACGTTAATCTGGTTGCCAAATGCACTAGCGACGGCATCTCTTTAAAGTGTGGCCCATGGTACGTAGGCCAGACAGGGAGGTGTCTGAACTATCGTCTGCATGAACATGCGAATAATGTTAATAATGGAAAGGAAGGCTTCTTAGCCCTGCTGTGTAGCACAAGTGGATGTACCGCTCTGTTTCTAAAAAAAGTAGCTTTCATACACATGGGTGATCGAACGCGCATCATCGTTGAATCGACTAGCATGGCACGTGAAGCACCTATGCGTGTGCAGAAGTAAGCTATCCCTGGCCTTGTCACTAATGGAGATGGCATGCTTACTCAATGGCAGCGCTAACAGTGAGCGTTGATGATATCTTTATAATGTTATTCTTCTTTATTCTTTTTTCAACGTTATTGTTTGTGTTTTACATATGTAAATCTTGTGTCGCGTTCCCTACGTGTTTTCTATATCACACCTTGTATCAGGCCATCAAATTTCACTTGGCAGTACACGCTTGCCCTCCTTTTTCCCCGTGTCTCCTGTCCCACTTCGCGCTGTACCACACAGTCTAAAATGAAACACGAAGTAGCCCAAACCATCAGCCTTCTTAGTTACAGCTCTTTAAAGATCTAGTACTGAGGATTCTGCGACGTTCAGTACCTATCACTGCTGCAAGATTAAAAAAAAAACATTCCTTTGAAGAGACATATGCCAAATCATCCGTATTACGTAACACTCATTTTGAGCAACTGAGATTCCTTTGGCACAACCGATAGCGTTTCATTAGAAATTTTGAAAGTTTCGTTTACGACAAATGCCTCACCGAATAGCAATGCCTAATCTTTATTCCCACAGGACTGATTAGGCTCCTTCTCCCCGATGTTGTTATAGCTCTGAAGCGGAAGCGATGAACATTTCCTTACAGAATGTGAAGACAACTCGAAGACAACTCTCTCTGTCCCCACACCATCATTGGATTTTGTCCTCACCTTTCTACTCAAGACGCTATCATGCAGCTCAAACATCAAGTGCTAAACGACTGTTTCCGTAACATGAAAGCCACCTCGGACTCGGCGTCACTCAAACCTTTGACAGCATTTCCCATGCAGATATCCTTGACCAGGTCTCCCGCCTCGACCTGGGAGAGCTAGCCTACAACGAAATCCGTGACTTCCTCTGCAATCGCACGGCCAGCCTCTGGACCGGGGATTTACGATCAGACCAGCTTCCTCTTGGCAGCGAAGGCACGCGCATGGTTCAGTTATCTATCCCATGCTGTTTCACTTAGTCACGATTGGCCTTGCCCAGCAACTACAACGAGTCGATAATATCAACCATACCATCTACGCCGACGACATCACCATCTGGGCGTACCGAGGCAGTGATGGTCGAGTGGAGTGAGCCCTCCAAACGGTGATTGAAACGGTTGAACCCTATCTCCAAGGAATCAGACTGCGCTGTTCACCGGCTAAATCGGAACCTCTCTACAAGCCCATTCAGCGGGGTCGCCTTTCCAAACACCAATCTCATCGCCGATCCTGTGACGTCATCACCATACTCCTTCAAAATGACAGTCCTTTCGCACACGTCCCTAGTATACTCACCCTCACCATCCCTACCAACGGCTCGAACTCCTTGGCTCTCAGCAAGATCTGTGCCCAATCACAAAACACACTGCGCCTTCTTAAACGCATCTCTAACCGACGAGGTGGACTCAAAGAAGAAAGCCTACTCCACCTCGTGCAGTTCTTTGTCATATGTCACATTACCTACTTTGCTGCGTACGTCAACTGGTACAGCGATGAGCAAAACAAGCATGACACCCTCATACGAGGCGTCTACAAGCAAGCACTTGGCCTCCCGCATTACACCAGCACAGAACTCTTCAACCAACTGGGAATTCACAGCTCCCTTGCCGAGCTCATTGAAGCCCAACAACACACTCAGCTTGAACGTCTCGCCCTTACTGAAACGGGACGCTTTATTTTATCCACGCTTCGCTTCACCTACCATCAGGAACAGGGCCTCAAATAACCGATCCCGACTAACATCCGTAGCTGGATCTACACAGACCCTATCCCTAGAAGCATGTACCCTGAATATAACAGGGCCCGGCGCCAAGCTCGGGCCGGAGCTATCATAAATGTCCTTGCTTACGTACCTGGCGTCACATTCGTTGATGCAGCCCAATATTCCCCATGGCACACGATTTATGGCAGTCGCCACACGCGATGGAGTCATACGCCACGCCTCCAGTGTCAATACTCCCACTGTCGAGACGGCTGAAGAAGTGGCCATCGCACTGGTCACTGTAGGTTCCAGCTGTTACACCATCTTGTGTGACTCTTGCTGAGCCGTCACTAACTTCAGCAAAGACCGTATTTCTCCCCAAGCTATTTGCATCCTCTGCCAGGTGCCACACTCTAAAGACAGCATGATCTTCCTGACATGGATCCCGGCCCATGCGGGCCCTGTCCCACCCACACCTCCCCAATCTCAACGAGGTCACCCACTCCATTGCTCGAGGCCTAGTCAAACGCGACGGAGTCACTGGAGACGAGTTGGACACCAGGGACTATCTGACAACTTGTAACGATATCGTTAAGGCATTTGACCTCAGTCGCAGAACCTCAGCCGGGAGCAGGCTACCACACTGCGTCTGCTACAAACAAACACGTATCCTTCACCCCGCCATCCCCCACGTTATATTCCCAGACGTTTACACTACCCCCAACTGCCGATGCTGTGGCATTCACCCGGCTACGCTTCCGCATATGCTGTGGGAGTGCCCAGCACAGTACACACACATTACCACAACGACCGTCTCGTCGAGCTTGCATGAAGCTCTGCGGAGCTTAGCCCTCGACGACCATATCTGGGAGACTCAGCACGCCCGTGAGGCGGCGGCGAGGCAAGCCCTCGACGTCCCCTCATGGTAGGCTTACGCCTGCTCCTCATTAAGTGCTGGTTCTACAATAAATGTTTATCACCCCCCCCCCCTCGGCATGATGGTTGTGTTCACTTTGGTTAAAAAGTGTCACGAGGTTGCGCTACCAGTACTGCAGTCCGAAACCTTGAGCCAGCTCGCTCTGCGCCTTGCGATTTTTGACGGGACGCCCGCAGATACTTGAAGGCGCATATCTCCGGGGTCACACACAAAATAATTCTGAGATGATGATGATATTTGGAGATTTCAATGGCGCAGCAGCACTACAGGCTACAATGCGGCAAGCGCATGTTTTTCAAAGTAGCATATTTGTTCAAATGTGGTAAAATGGTGTAAATCGCCAGCTAAAAATAAAAGAGCAGCAAATGTGATACAAATCCTGAAGAGTTCCTGTGGCTTTCTAATAGTTAAATGCATCTTCATATGGCCGAAGTGGTTCATCGCTGAGTAAGAGCATGGGATGGAAAGTGATCTTTTTCTCGTAAAAAATTAGTAAATATCTTTGTCTCCATTTATCTAAGCCGGATATGTTATTAAGATGTGGAGCACGTTTAAAAATTCACCGCAGTATTGGCATGTTGGATTTGGTTTATTATTTATTAGGCAACTATGGGTCAGCCTTGCGTAAGTAATACTTCAGCGACATATGAATACCTCGTAAAGTCTCTCTCTGTAGTGACAACAGCCCCATTCTCCCAAAACAGGATTCATGCAATGAAGTTTGGTATGTTCTTGCTGATTCCAGTTTCTTCCAGTGTTTTACAACTGGCATCATTAGTGTGCCATTATAGTCTTGCGAAGGTAGGCCATCATGATATAGCTCCAGATTTTTGGTGCCCGCAATCGTAAAATCTGCTCTATAGATTCCGCGGATTCCTGCACGGCTTGGAACCCAGCGGAAAGTGATGTTCCAAGCTGCTTTCTTGCTTTTCTGCCCTTTCCCTCCACGACGGAAGCGAAACGGCTCTACTTGGTTGCGCTCGTGGCGTGATCGCGAGCCTATGCCGCTTTAAGCGTTGCTGATTATTCACGCTTTGGCGTCGGCACAGCTGCGAACACTTCAAACAGCCCTTTCCGGCAACTGCTCTGCTGTGGAAGTAAATGGCTTTTTTCTTTTTTCGTGAACGAAACGCCTCCGAAACTTGTGAGGCAACACAAGCCTCGCTCGAAAAACCCGATTGTCATTGCTAAACGGATTCAAGTGTTGGTGTCGACAGTCACGCTTTGAGATGCGCAAGAAAATTCGACGTCATTCCCTAGTCTTTAATCGTTGCTAATTATTCACGCTTTGGCGTCGGCACAGCTGCGAACACTTCAAACAGCCCTTTCCTGCAACTGCTCTGCTGTTGAAGTATATGACTTCTTTTTTTTTTTGACGCGAACAAAATGCCTCCGAAACTTGTGAGGCAACACAAGCCTCGCTCGAAAAACCCGATTGTCATTCCTAAACGGATTCAAGTGTCGGTGTCAACGGTCAGGTTTTCGATGCGCAGGAAAATTCGACGTCATCCCCTAGTCACAGACGTGCATGTTTCCATCATACCTGCGCGACCCGACTGGGCCTGTGGTTCAACGGATCGTGTCACCCCTAATTTGACGTGAGTTCCTGTATTCCCCTCCCCCCCCTCCCGAACACAGTATTCCTTGCCCATCGTCTTTCTATCCCGATTGCTCCTTTTATACAGTGCTGACCAATCTTCTGGGGTCAGCCGCACGCTGTAGACAGTTACGGTGAAGTCAGCAAGCTTTCCTCTTTGACATTCGAATTCTCTCTCCTACATACGAATATTTACACGTGCTGAGATGGAGACTAAAGCACAGCCACAAAATATTAAAGAAAAAACACCCAATAAAAGCTTTTGTTGCGGTTGCATTGGTCAACATGAAAGCGCGTCAGCTGATTCGAGCGTACAGCCGTTATAGTAGAGTAATGCAGTGAATTGCTGAATCAAAAGATGGTTTTATTGAACATGGCTATAACTCATGGGAAAAAAAAACAGCATAAAGATTGTCACGACTATAAATCGGGGCTCGTCTGAAGCATCGCTGCTGTGTCGTCACTAGTGACGACATCAGCACTAGTCTGCATTTTTCCGTAGATTATTTTGCGCACCTGCACGCGCGCCTGATGTTTTGTATGAGCAGCTGTCAAAGATTTCGTGTTTGCTTAGTCACTTGACTATTTTCGTTCTTCGGTTTTATGACAATGTCAACAAGAAGTACGAGGAGATTGCCAAGTAATGTCTAAATGATGCTGGGAATCCTACCTAGGCCACGGCATCGCATGTGCACGTACGCTGGTACAAACCTGCGCGGTATGATGCGATCCACTACTCTTACGAAGGAAGCGTGCCCGATTTATACGAGCAAAGGCCAAGCTGCGATCGTTTCGGGGCCATTGCTTCGCAGCAACGTCCGGATGTTACATTTAGGAAACCGACTCAACGTTTTTTCAACAGACGCCGACGGCAAACAGCCAATCAGACGTCCAATGGAGCAAGCAGTCAGAAGCCCACACAAACGATTGATGTTAAAAAAGGACAAGTTTTATTAAAACTTCTAAAGGTTTCTTCTCACCATGCGTCATAAATTGCAGCCTGACATATCGCCTTGTCCGGAGGCCGCTGAGGTGGCAGACGAAAATGAATGATAAAATATTAAAAGCAGCTGTCTTTATCAGCTTGCATCGGGGACGTATATAAACAGTGAAGTTATACCAAAGGTAGCAAATATTGTTCCTTCTTTCTCTCTACTTCTCGCAATGAGTGATTGAAAATAAGCTTTAAGAAGAAATGGTAAAAGACGACACGGGGTGACAAGCCACGTCCTGCGACTCGGCGTCCTAAGAAAGGAGTAAAATCAGAGGAATAAAAAGGCTGTCATGATAATGGATACCGACAAATTAAACGGGATGGCTCAAACAAACACTCGCCGCGTGCTGTCCACGTCCCGAAATCACACTTTGCCTGAAACTCATCTCTGGTCACATTTGTCCATTAGTCAACACGGGAGCGAGTGCCGACTGGTACCGTTTCCTCAATGCAAGTCACTCTAGCGAGGGCACGTCACACTGCATCAGAATGTGCAGCCACTCGAGGCATAATTGAAGCGCCATAGTGTGGCGACCGCTGGCAATGAGGTTCTGTGAAGGCTCGATGAACGCCAGCACCGAAGGTCATCGGGGAACCGACTGCGAATCGGGCGTTCGGCGCGAAGGTGCGACACAACGAACGACGAGGTGATACCTTCATGACTCCAATACATCGGCTACCTTCAGGTATTTCTGAATGCGAGTCCACAAGTCATAGCCCAAAACGTTCAACTGCTTGCCGCCGTCGTGCCGGACATAGCACTCGACCCGGGTCTTGACGACGCCGGTCAGGCGCATGTACTCGTGAAGGTCTACAAGGCCGAGACTCCGCTCGACTTTAGTGATCACGGCTGCAGCTTCGGCCTCTCCTCCTAGCGACGCCCTGGCTCGAATACTGTCGACGAGTACCGGGTGCTCGGAGAGGATCCCGAACGGCCGCGCGCAGTAGGGGTCGTGGTCTCCCAACGCGAATCTGGTCGCTCGTTCGACGAGACTGCAGTTACGTCGCACGATGTCTTGGGCAGCGAACATCTCGGCGTTGGCTGTGTAGCAAGCGTTGACTTCCAGGCGAAGCAGGTTGTACTTGTGGGCCATTCCTGGCAATAGACAACCCAGGAAGGTCGCGCAGGAGTTTTCGTTGAAACCTCTCAGACAGAGCTCGGAAAGACGGGGATTCGTGGCGGCACGGGCGAGCACCGGGTAGACATCATCGTGCAACTGCACCGTCAACTCCAGCAGGATCTTGGTGAGACCGAGGTTCGAAGACAACGCTTCGCACAAGGCAAACATTGAGCGAACGAGGGGAGACTCGTCGTGAAAGTGGGCGTGAAATTAGTCGGCGTGAAATTGGTCGACCTGGGCACAGAGCTCAATTGATTTCAACGCGGACACACTTCTTATATAAGCGGACAATGACACAAAAATGCCGAGGTGGAAGAAGTCGAGGAATACGGTAAGCGATGTGACGTGGTTACAAGTAGCCAGGACGTCGAAGGCGCTTAGAAGGTCATTCGGGTGCGGAAGGTATCCATACCTGAGAATGAAGGCAGTTACTTGGCGAAAGTCCGAAAGCACTAAAAGATCTCGAGGTCCTACGCGATGGCCCTCGATGCTAACCCTGTGGGTGAGTTCGCATTGCCGTATCGTGCCGCATACTCGCCGCAGGCCACCGTCGTGAGGAAGACTGCACAAGGTCAATTGCTCGATGGAGCGGCTGGTCGCAAGTGCTCGCAGTAAGACGCAGCAGTCTTCGCTTGTGGACTACGAAATGTCGAGGAGCAGCTCCTTCAGAGTGCGGTTTTTCTGCAACGCCGAGGCCCAAGCGTGAACGTCGGCTGCGTGCGCGCGCACAGTTGGGTATGGAATCATCAGTCCATCGCCGAAACCCGTGAATCGCAGTCTTAAGGTGCGGATGCTGCGGCTTTCGGTGACCACTCTCGTGAAGAGCGCGTAGTCTCGGCTGCCGCCGTGAAACTGCACGGCCAACTCTTGCAGCGTCGTCATTTCGCAGATGGCGTGCACGAGAACCTCGCACCCGGGTGCGGTATCGAAGTAGACCGCTCTCAGAGTAAGTTTACGAAGCGTGGGGTCTTCCTTGGTCAGATACTGCGCAAACCGCTCTGACGGTCGGTTCCTAGGGCCGCACGTAAAGACAGAGGCTCCAACGACGAGTTCAGTGATCGTGCAGTTCTCTATGAGCGCGTCGATGAGCTTCTCGGCCGAGGCTCGGTTCATTCTCGTTGCAGCCACGTCCAACGACGTGAGCATGGCATCGTCTCGCGTGAGCAAGCGATTCTGGATCGTCATTCTTGCATAAGAATGTCCGCAGGTCGGGGGGAAGATGAATTCATCAGTGTAATGCAAGTGGGACAATTCGTATTCCGGGTGGTCGTTCGCGATTCCGATGACTCTGAGCCTTCTCAGACTCGACGAAGACGCCAGGACCGCGTCCAGTGGACCTGTGTTTGCTACCGAGTAGTTCAGCTCCACAGAGACAATGCACCGGTGATCTGCGATCAGGCGGCAGAGGAGGGCGATGGCCGCCTGCTCGGTGTGGCTCTGAAATCGGCGGTAAATGCTCGGCACAATCGCGACGCTCACTTCTCCGAGCTCGTCGCTCGTGTCTTCGCGTAGCTGAAGGCCCACGTGCCACAAGACTTTGTTGCAGGCTGTCAGGTGCCGCAGCAGTTGACAGACGCGATTCTGGCCTCGCGTGCAGTTCAGACGAAGCAGCTCGGCAGAAACCAACTCGCCCTCCGTGGGAAATCGGCGTTCCAGGCACAGCTGTGCAAGTGATCGCCTCGGTGCTGACGTGGCCACCGTCTATCGTCGGGACAGGTGTCTGTGACGCTATCTCAAGCGGCAGCTACTTTTTATACACCCGTTGTGCGTAGCCTAATCTTCAGCCAATGATAAGACGCATAGGTACCAAGACAATGTCAGAAGGGAGCTAGGAGAGTTCGAGAGGTAAGTAACAAAGTTGATAACGCATCGTTTTCGTGCTTGGTTTTGCACGATGCCAAAATTTTTACCGAGGCGTTGAGATATCGGCTCGAAAATATGCGTTCTGCGCATGAGAACAGGGGCAATTGCGAGGACGAAAAAAAATGGCTGTGGCTTAGCTAAGGTTGAGCCCAGGATGCGAAGCATACTAGCCTTTATACAGCTGTTTATTTATACAGCATTTATACAGCTGTTATGACGCCAGTGCCTTAGCGGGAGGAACGGGAGTTAGGCCGCAGCACCGGCTGTGCCACCGCAGGCGAGCGCAAGAGTTGAGCCCGGAAGGAAGGAAGGAAGAAAATCAACTTTGTTCAGGTCCTGCAGGCCATTAGAGCTTTGGGCTCTCATGGAGTCCGGCTTGCAGCTGTTGTGACGTCAGTGCCCTAGCGGGAGGAGCGGGGGTTAGGCCGCAGTACCATCTGTGCGACCGCAGGCGAGCGCACGAGCTGAGACCCGGCTATGTAGCTACGCGGCCGCAAGCGAGCGCACGAGTTGAGCCTCCGCTTTTGCAGCTGTTATTACGTCATATGGTAGCTACGCGGCCGCGCGCGGCGCAGCAAGGAAGAGCGTGGTTGTGCGGCTAGTATGCTTCGCATAAAAAGAGAAGAGAAAGAATAAACAGAAATGGAAAGTTGTAGCATCTTCTGAAAGGCGAGGCATCGATAACGCACAGCTCACTTTAAAATGTGACCTAAGCAACGTGTGTACAGGTGGGGCAGTTGTCGTCATTGCCGCTTAGGCGTCTGCTGGGTGCTCTGGGTTGTCAGGGATTCAAGAAAAAGACGATTACGTGACATTTTAAGCGAACGTAAGAGTACGACGACCCCCCCCCCCCCCCCTCAACATCATTTTGAACAACGCTTCTCGTGTGGGAGCCTAAACGTCTTTCTTACCTTTATAAACCACTAGGTACCAAGATATTTCTTACATGTAAAATGCTGTGTCCCTCGTAGCTAAGTACTATGAGAATGCTAAGTGTTTAGCAAAGCATCACACACAATTTCGTGTGTTGAATTTCGAAATTCCAGTGTCGTGGTGCCACTGGAAGTTCTCTCCACTTATATCGCACCGACGCAACTGGATCCACAAGAATGCCTCTTCAGTATTGTAGCCGCTGACTTCTGACACACAACCCTAAGCTTTTCCTCAAGAGTGCATTCATTTACCTCTCTAAATTGATAAACTTTATTTTTTTTCGTTTTGCAATTTGATCCTTTACTACCGGTCGAAGGTAGAATATTGTGAGCCTTCATGCGCACAGTGGTGCTTAGTAGGCGCTAAACTTTGTCCTGCGCGCATATCTCATCCGTTACCGAACAATATACGAGTCACGTTCCTTTTCTTACACTCGTCCGGTGGCCACAGCTCGTAAATAAACGAAAGTCATTGTCGCGTCTAGGTGCTGCAGGCTGGTAGTAACGTGACAGCACATGAAACACCCAAATAATGACGCGCGTGTCATTCTACCTACTGACCTCGTGACCCTACTAAACTTGATTTTGAAACAACGTAACCGCCAGCCTTCTTGCGCCGTTCAAATGCACGTTCAGCGGAAGGGTATAAATGGGCGGTGCAAATTGAAGCCGCCACTGCAAATGCATACACTCACGACAGACGGTCGACGCAACGCAGACGTCCGTACCACTTCCACAATTCCCGCAGTTCTCCAGAGACGCTGATCTTCTTGCAAAGGTGAAGTCGCTGGTTCGGGGATGATTCCCTCTACGTGCACACGGGGCCACCGTCGCGTCTGTCATCTGTTTCGACACCTGACAGCTTGCAACAAAGTGCTGTGGCACGCCGGCCTTCAGCTCAGAGAGGAGTCTCGCTACAAGCTCGGAGACCTAAGCATCCGGACGGTGCCGGGCGTTTGCCTCGGATACCCACATTGCGAATTGTGCACCCACAACGAAGAAGCAGCCCTGTCCCTCTTACGCTGCCTCCTCAAACGGCACCAGTGTATTGTCTCAGTGGCGGCAAACTACGGTACCGCGAACACAAGCCCGCTGGTCGAAGCCCTGCAAGCCTCGTCGAGACTCGAGAGGCTCACCCTATTCGGCAACGCAAGCGACCAAGTGGAAGTCTTCGAGCAGTCGCCCGGATGTTCAGTCGGCCATGCGTGTTCCGCCGAGCGAATGAAAATTCCCGCCCGCCTGTTGGAAAAAGATGGCGCCGGACTGGTCTCGCTGGACGTATCGGAGCTGAAATTAAGCGCTGTCATGGGCAAGAAGCTCATCGATGCTCTTCTAAAAAATGACACCATCACTGAACTGACTGTCGGAGGCTGCTTCTTTGCTTCAGGCCCCCTCGAAGCCGCATCGGTGTGGTTCGCGGAATATCTGGTCAAGAAAAACGGGACGCTCCGGAAACTCAAACTGGTAGAACGCCAGCTCGTGTTGGCAACCGCGGCGTTGCAGACGCTGGCACAAGGGATCTGCACAATGTCGACTTTGGAAGATCTATTCGTGGAAGGCCAGGCCGCGTGCAAGGACTGCGCGCTGTTCTTGGAAGCCGTAGCCCATAGCCCGTCTCTGCAAAGTGTGTGCTTGCTGCTCGAGGGAAGTGACGAAGAGTTCCTTAATCCGCAACCGGATGAATACGTCGACGCACTCGGCGTCCCTACTTGGGTGTTAGCGGTGCAGGAAAACAGTGCGCTGAAGCATTTAAAGCTTAGCTTAACGTGGTCCACCAGGGAAGACTGCTACCTCTTGCTCAAAGCACTTGAAAAGATGTGCAGCCTTAAAATTTTGACATTGGAAACCCTTCCGATTGATTGTGGTATTCAAGAAATTTGTCGCTTAATACGGGATTGTGGCGTTGGCAAAAGGGTGCGCATCGGAAGCTATGTCGTTCACCCCGAGGACGAGGAAATAGTTTCTGCGTGTGAGGCAGTCACAGCCCTCACTGTCAATTCCATTATCTTCCTACCAGACGTGGCTGCTTTGAGAAACATGTTTAACGTCATCGCTACTTGCAACCACATAACGTTGCTTCGCGTGTACCTTGATTTCTTCGATAACGACGCGTTCGCATCGCTAGCTGCGTACATTACGGGATCAACCTCCATCAAGGCAATTCAGCTAATTATCGAAACATATGACTCTGGCAATGACTGGGACGAAATTGAACACGCGGAGGACGAGTCCCTACGTCAGTCGCTATCTAACTTTTGTGAAGCTCTGTCTTTGAATCGCAGCATCAGCAATATCTATCTGGACTCCACGATCGAATTGCGCCGCGAAGATTGTCAGATGCTCGCCGACGCCGCTTTGAACAACCGGCAGCTTTACGAGCTCATTCTCCCAGCCGTCAGAGGCAGCTCTGTGCCTGTATTCCTGCGGCGTCTGCTGTCGCGGTTAGCCGAGAACTACAACCTACTTCTCCTGGAGATTCCCTTCTGCCTGCAGCACAACGACGAGATGTGTGCTGCCCAGGATGTCGTGCGGCGTAACTGCGGCCTCGCACAGCGGGCGACCCGGTTCGTGATGGGAGACCACGGCCCAGAATGCGCACGCCCCTTCGAGCTCCTCTCGGAGGACCCGGTACTCGTCGAGAGTGTCCTGCGCAAGCTAGAGCAGGACCGGGACCGGGCGCAGGTGACCGGGAGTGAGAAGGCCGAAGCCGTGTCCAAGATCGAGAAAGCCCGCCAGCTTCTGCGCAATGCGGACGTACACACTTACATGAAGATGACGGGCGTCGTCCAGGAACGGGTCGAGTGCGAGGTCCAGGAAGATGGTAGCAAGCAGTTGGACCAGCTGAACGAATACTGCTTTCTGCACATTCGTCGGTACCTGAAGATAGCGGACGTCGTGGAAGCTTGAAGCTATCTGGACGAGGTCGCGTCCTCTGTGTGTCGCGCCTCTCCAACAGCAATCTGGATACTTGCTACAAAAGAGATGCTCCATTAAATATGTCGTGGGCATTTGCAAAGAGTGGCAAGTCTTCACTGTAATTGCAGCTACCCAGCGTAATTACAGTGCGACGAAGCATTCTAGGGAGCCGCAAACACACCCTGGTGCCAGTCTGCGCATCGAGCTGAGACTCTTGGTGTTCGTGCCCTACAGTTTCCTTGACGGCAGCACACGTGAAGCCACTGCTGGATCGTTTAGTGGAAGTTTTACCTGTGGTTCATGTCCGAACTCGTTGTTGGAATATATTGACGCGTGCACTGCATGTACTTCTTTGTGTTTTACCAGTGACCACCTTTGAACGGCTAAATATTTTAAACGTTATCGCGGGGTGAAAAACACGTCTGTATGTATCGGGACATTACCGATTAGCGTAGCCGCTTGTGTCTGTTGCCTTTGTCATCGCCTAACCCTTTTTTCTGTGTTTATGCACGACGCGAATGTGTTGCACTTCCTGAAAGATGCGTGAGAGCCAGCATTACGCTATGACTGTCGACTGGTCATGTATGAAAGCCGATGCGCTGGTCAAGCTGATGAAATTTTGGACGACGGCTGACTGTGCTCGCCGCTATCGTTGCACTTTCAGTGCAACTTGCTTTTCTGGGAGCGAATTTGCCCAATAAAAAGTTTTATGATTAAATATTTTTGGTACTGTGTTCTTTGCCATCGCAACAAGGTGTCAATATAGAAATCGCACAAGTGTTCTAATTAGACAGCTGGGGAATCTATGCGAATACAGTTTTTAGCGCGCCGCTCTTCCACGGCCGTTCCTGCGCTTAGTGTTGGCGTCCTCGGCGTGATGGAGCGAACGAGCACAGCGAAGAATGAAGGAGGGAACGCAGAGTGCAGCGGGGGATGAAAGGCGGCAACGGCGAAGTGAGCGCGAGAAGGAAAGCGTAGTGCCATGCAAGACGGGCTCTGTGGTGAACCCCGCTATGAGATGGCGCTAGAGTAGCGGCCCGCCGTCTGTTCAGGGACAGAATGTGGCGACCTCCTCAGCGCGTCGGCCCGGCATTTGACTACCTTCGGGATCGTGCCACGTATGGAGAGCGCTTAAGGCGTGCTTCACCTCTGCCGTGGGTCGCTCAGGTATTGCACTATGTTCGAGATTGGCCTCGTAGGAAAAATATTGTTGGTCTACGCGAAGACACGATCCGGCAGATCCTAGCCATAGACAGATTATCTGTAAAGGTTGCCACAAATACCAGTCGGTTGAGAAGAGAAAGAGCTGGAACACAATGTTTGCGAATCTGTAACTCTGAAAGATACTCGAATGTTCGTTTCACAGACTATATGTGTTAGAGCATCTTCAGACTCGCGGGGTACAGAAGTTTACAAATTACGTGTAACTTGTTGCAGTTCTTACGTGGGTTTGGCATAAATGCTACCCACACACTAGTGCTATACTTCTTGTCAACTTTTGAGCGCAAGAACGTGGACATGTGAAAAGATGCTGTAGTAGGCGATCAGAATCTATTAGCATGTTTTTTATGTTCTTACTTTCTCGCGGACAACGTGCACACACATCGACGAAGCGCCGTTGGGATCTAATCGGATCGTTATCATGGGTCATGCGCGTCCTTCAAATGCGGCTTTATGTTCTGCGTAACCTGGTGCTGCAAGTATCTTCCGCATTTAGCTTACCATGGACCAATATCGTTGATCGATAGATATCTACAGAGGATTACATGTTACTGGCTGTAAAAATACAGGTCTGTGCACGCCTTTGTCAGCCTGCACACGCAGCAGATGACCGTGCCGCGTAGTCGTTTCTCGATCGCATGCGCCCCAGGGCACAACAACACGGAGGATATATAGCTTGCTGTAATTGCGTTTCGACGTGAAACGTCTTCAACGGGGGTCGAACCTGCCGAAACCCATGCGTGGAAAACACGGTAACTGTGGCATATTCGCGTCTAGCTTCGCAACCATACTATACCCATGTCCCTCTTTCTAGAGAGGAGTGAAGCCATTAATCGGCCCTGCCCACGTGTCGCATGCGATAATGGTGGCGCTGTCGTCCCGTGCATGACGCAATCGGAGGTAAATTGAGCCTCGAGCGCGGTGTTCAGAGAGGCGCATATCTGAGCAGCATACATTTTTCCATCCGAGCAGGAACGGTGGTGTCTGAGAGAGCTCAGCATGCCGCAGTAGGTATAACTTATCCGGCTCAAACCGGCGTTCGTCGGGAGTTCTGCAAGGGTTACAACTGTGCATTATGTTGTAAAAAAATTTCATGCGTGCTCGGGTACGACCTCCCCCTCCATGCGTTCGACACATGCGGTTCAAGAATGGCGTGGACGTATTCGGGCAACAAGGCAGGGAGATATCCGACACCTTCGACTACCGCGGTTTGTGTTCGTATTCATGGCGAGTACAAGCGCCGGTGATTGAAGCAATCGAGAGGGCACCACAACCCTCTGTAATGTGCGGCGCGGGCTCGGGCCGCTGCAGAAACCACAGGGGTCCTGGACTAGAGACCCTACCCCCCCCCCCCCCTAGACTTTGTAAGGGTTGGGCCCTTAGGGTTCAGCTTACACCTCTCCTGTAAGTAGAAGAAATAAAGTTTACCACCACCACCACCGGGCTCGAGCAGGGCAGGGAAGCATCGGACACCACCTCAAGAGAGCGAGGAGCCACTTTTTCTGCCTTCGTGCTCCTACACTATCTCCAAAACAAGTGAGCCCGCCTCGAATGAAGAGTGAGCCCGATTGCAAAAATTAGACCGCAAACACCCCCACCATCTAGCTGTACCGTAAGTTAGGCATGACTGATCTTTGAAATGGGTGAACAAGATGTAACTGATGGTACTTGTGTATTTGGTTACGCAAATTCTGTACCCAAGTGACCATACACCATTCGCAGCCCGCACAGGATGTTTCACGTATCCCACAGCCTAGCGTAGCAAGTGACCCAAGGGCTGAAGATGAGAAAAAACAAAAAACAATTGAAAACCCCGAGTCAGTGAAAAGGAGGTCGGAGGACGTCATGTGCTTTTGTAGGGTAAAGTATTGACGTAATTTCTGTCGCATATCTGTACACGTGTACTTGTGTGATAGAGTTTCCCTTTCTTTCGCGCGGCGCATATCGCGATCCCATCACCCTTGCCCACTATGCGTATATAATCGCTGGCCGCAAAACCATTGTTTCTCGATAGCAAAGCTGTGGTGTTCTTTTTGTCCTTTATATTCCCTGTGTGTCATTAGGCCACGCTAAGTTTCTGCCATGCAATAAAGCATGTTTCAAGTTCAGTCGGCCTCTTCGTTACGGAAGCCCCCTTATCTTACGTTTGTGTCATGTAGTTGAAAAGGCCGTTTTTATTTGTGCTGATGATGAAAGAATAAAAGACGTTTTGAAAAACGAGTCAAATGCTATTTTATTCATAACAAACGTTATCACGAACTGTAACCCGGCCGCGCCTAGAACGCTGCCATCCTTTAACAACAAGTTAACGTACTTAGAACAAAATTCTGAAAAGTGATCTCGAGACCTTTGAAAAAGAATATCTTGAAAAGAATATCTAACCGCTCTGCTATTTCGCAGACCAAATCTCATCCTTCGACTTTAAACGAGCAATCCGACCACAAAAGAACAAAACCCGCCCGATTGGCTTCGTAAGTTCCGCGACGGACTTACAAATCGTTTAGGAGGCTCGGAGCAACGGTTTTCGGCGCCAGTAGGGCGGTAATTACCACTAAACGACAAGAGGCAATGTAACGACAAGAGTCAAAATAAACGTTCTAAATCACGGGATAAATTGGCCACACGCGACGTCCGCGTTGCGAAGCGATGTCACGTGATCCCACTTTCGACCCAAAAGCGACCTCCGCGCTGCTGCTACCAATTTCGGCCATCGCGCTCACTACTTTTGGGTAATCTGCGGCAAGTGCAAGTCGAGCTGGGTGATAACTCGTCAAATACACTCACACTCGCCTAAGGCTCAATATGAATAAATATCGTGTGATTCTGTCAGAGAATTCAGAGTTCTGCCGGAAAGACGAAGCACGGATTGCGATAGGAAAATTAGTACATTGCGGTACGAAGTGTAGGTAATAGTTTTATCAGCCGTATCAACTTGTAAACATTCGCTTACTAACTAAATTAACAATGATAGATTATGTAAGCGTGACTCAACGAGGATGTAGAAAGAAAGTGACACACGAAGACAGCGTTGTCTGCTGTTTTCTACGTCCTTGTTCAGTCGCGCTGACACTTTCTATCACGGATTCAAAATAACTAGCCAGTCAGCGTGTTCTAACTGAATTGACCAGCACGGCGCCACGCGCGTACATGTAAACATGAACACACGTCGCTCGATGACAGCGGAAACTGTCCGTGGAAACGCTGGAGCATGGAATCGGGGCAGCAGTCGAGAGGCCATTGACCTCCGCGCATCTGTCGCTCCATTGCGTATGAAACGTCTTAAGCACAGCGCATGCGAAGCTACCGGGACGACGCGCACTCTGAAAACATCGTGGATCCGTTTGAAGATGGAGTCCCACACGGGCTCGCTCTTTAGCCACGTTGCAGACTGCCTTCCAGACATACGAGCACCAGCAACGCGTCCCTATGGCGCCCGCCAAAGGCGTCCACTACGGCGTCTGCGATTTCCGTGACAACGCCGTGGTAGACGCCGCGGTTGTCTCCACTCTGTGCGGAGCGGCGGGCGTGGAGAACGTCGAGGCACGGTAACAACCTCCGTAGAATAACGCCCTTCCACCCCGCCTCACCCCCCTGCCTCGCATGCCACGGGAGAAGGCACGCAACCGGGCCTCGTTCCTCGCTGTGCGCATGCGAGATTGAACCGCGTTCGCCGCCCTACCCTCACATGCTTTCATTCGTACGGAACCTAACGGCGACGGCGACGGGAGATATATGCCTGGAGTGTCAATGTAATTGCTATCGCAATAACAAAAATGTGGACCGCTTCACAGTTTTGCTTGTCATCTTTGCGCAGGGGTCATGCAAATCTTCTTTGTATCGTTCCAATTTTTAGTATATGCACTTTGGAAGCGCACTTGCTAATCTTTCGTTCAACTATATATATCGCTATGATTTCGGTGGTACCAAAGCGGCAGCGAGAGTTCTTTAATATCGTAATATTTGAGGCCCTGATGGGAAATAAATCATAGAAAGTGCCATGTTTTACAGGTATTGGGATTCTTAGCAACCAACTGCTATACTGACGACAGTTCATTTCAATGAATAGGATTCGCATACCATATTATTTACCTGTACAACGAGGGAACTACGCCGGCTTCCGATTTCGGTGGCTCTGTTTGTTCCGCCCTCTCGTGGGCATCACTCGAGTTAACACACATGCCGCGTAAATTCAAAGCGCGGTGCCAGAATTCCACGCAGAAACTACTCTGGGAGTTGTCTAAACTGTGCGTAAGCATTATGCCACTTGCTCATGTCCAAGCACGCCGGTGTGTCATTCTAAATGTTATGAAACTTCATCCGACCAGTATAAACCTTTTACAAACATTAGTGGACCAGATCCTACACTTTTGAACTTTGTCTTCACCGCCACACTAACTTCCATGGTAAGCTTCGGGTACGTCCCCGCGCCGCGCAACATGTATCCAGAGCACAACGGTAGAATTCACCGTTACGGTGCATTCTGCAAACACTACAAGTACCGACTCCACATACGCTACGCTACCTTCTTGCCTATTGCATCCCGGAGCAGTGTGAAGGCGCCCTTCGCGACGGCGCCTTTGAGGTCCGCCTGGCAATGATCCCATGGGCACCAACTTTCGCCGAAGACTTCATATAAGGGGCCCGGACTGCCTCCCCTACTCCCTTTCTCTGTTAATAAACACGTTTGCATCGCCATCACGAGTGTTAACTCCAAAAGAAAGCCCGATGGTCATTGCGAACCCGATTGAAGTCTCCCAGTCGACGGTAACGCTTTCGGTGCGCCGGAAAGCTGGACGTCATCTCCCAGTCACAGCCGTACATTCTTCCATTCGACCTGGGGGACCCGGCTGGCCGTGTGGTTCACTGGATGGTGTTACCCTTAATGTGACGCGAGTTCCTATATTAACGAGCACAGCCTTCTTTTAGCATCATCTTTTTTTATCCTATTTCCTATTTTCGACAGTGCCGACCAAAGTTCAGGAGTCAGCCTTGCTGTGCAGACAGTAACAATACAGTCAGCAAGCATTCAACATTGACAGTCGAACACTCTCTTCTATTTACCGATATTTATGCTGGCTACGCTGTTCTGTATGAGGGGCGTGACTGAGATGGAGACTAACAAACAGCCACAAATGTTGAACTCAGTGAAGGCTTTTGTTGTGGTAGCATTGGTCAGCATCAAGGCACATCAGCTGATACGAGCGTACAGCAGATATAGGAGCCGAATTGACAGAACTGTTGAGCCTGTAGATGGTTTTATTGAACATATTTATAAACAAGGTATAAAAGAAACCGTGTGAAATTTGTGGCAAGCAAATATCGACACTTGTCCGAAGTATCGCTGTCACATCGTCAATAGTTTCGTCATTAAAACTAGTTTCCGTTATGTCGTCCAATATTTTGCCTACCGACATGCACGCCACTTTGCAACGGCAATGGCCGTTCCCCCAGCCTTTGATCTCAAGTTTCGTCTGCTGTTGAAGATTTACTTTTTGTTTATCCAGATGAGCATGCTAATTCCTCGCGTATCCGGCAGTCTCAACAAGAGTCAATTGTCTTCAAGTAATGTCCAATCCAAGTTTCCAATAATGCTGGCAATCCTGCATACCTACGTCGGTACAAACCTGCACAAGATGATGCGAACCACTATTTGTGCGAAGGAAACGCGCGTGTTTAATAAGTGCATATGCAAATCTGCGTGTTTTTGATGCGATTGCCTCGCAGCAATGTCGGCATTTTACATTTAAGAAGCAGACTCAACGATTCTTCAACAGACGCCGATGGCAAGGAACCAATCAGCAGTCTACCGGAACACTCAAAAGCTCAGACTAGCAATTGTGAAAAAAAGAACAACCTTTATTACAACTTGTATAGGCTTGCTTTCACCCTGCGTCATTATTTGCAGCTGGACATATCGCCTTGTCCGGAGGCCGCCGATGCGGCAGATGAAAGTTAGTGATGAGACATTAAAATCAGGTGTCTGTATCAACTCGCATCCGGTGCGTACATAGATAGTGAACTTATACGAGACGTCGCAAATAATGCTCCCTCTCTCTCTCCCTCCTCAGAAGGACGGATTGAAAATAAGCTTAAAGAGCAAACGGTAAAGGACGACCCATGCATGTGTATCAAGCCACAGCCTGCGACTCGAGTCCTAAGAAAGCTGTAAAATGAGAAGACTAAAATGTCTATGATGATACAGAATACCGAAAAATGAAATGGGATGGCTGGAACAAACAATGGCCGCGTGCATTCCACATCCCGAAACCAAACTTCACCTCAAACTCATCTCCGGACACATTTGTCGCCTACGATATAAGTCAACACGGGAGCGAGTTCCGATTGGTACCGTTTGCTACACACAAATCCCTCTGGCGAGGGCACGACACATTGCATCAAGAAGTGTAACCATTCGAGGCATAATTAATGCACAATAGTATGTCGACCGCTCGTTATGGGGCTTTGTGAAGGCTCCATGAATGCCAGCATTGGGGTCATCGGGGAGCAGACTCCAAAACGATCGTTCGGCGAAGGTGCTACACAAAGAATGACTTGGCGAACTCCCTTCAGGGTTCCAATACGTCGGCTACCTTCAGGTACCGGCGAATGTGAATCCAGCAGTCGTAGTTCAACTGGTCCAGCTGCATGCCGCCGTCGTGCCGTGCATTGCACTCGACGCGTTCCTTGACCACGCCGGTCACGCGCATGTACTCGTGGACGTCGCTATGGGCCAGACACTGCCGGGCGCCACTGACCATGGCCGCAGCTTCGGCCTCCCCTCCTAGAGACGCCCTGGCTCGAACGTTGTCAACGAGTACCGGGTGCTCGGAGAGGATCACGAAGGCCCGCGCGCAGTAGGGGTCGTGGTCTCCCAACACGAATCTGGTCGCTCGTTCCACGAGACTGCGGTTACGTCGCACGATGTCTTGGGCAGCGAACATCTCGGCGTTGACAGGTGTGCAATCGTTAATTTCGAGGCGAAGCAGGTTGTACCTCTGGGCCAGACGGGGCATTAGACGTCCCAGGAAGGCCACGCCGAAGATTTCGCCGAAGACCTTGAAAGAGAGCTCGTGAAGACGGGGATTCGTGGCGGCACGGGCGAGCACCGGGTAGACATCATCGCGCAACTGCACCATTGACTCCAGCACGATCTTGGCGATGCCGAGATTCGAAGAGAAGGCGTCGCACAAGTCAAACATAGAATCACGTAGAGACTCGTCGTTGCCGACGTCCGCCATCCAGACACTGATCTCAATTGCTCTCAACGCGGGCGCGTTTCTTATGTAAGTGGAAAGTGACTCATAAACGCTGTCGAGGAAAAAGTCGAGAAATACGCGAAGCGATGTGACGTGGCTGCAAGTACCCAAGACATCCAAGGCGCTTCGGAGGTCACTCCTGCCGCGAAGGTATCCGTAACTAAGAACGACGGCCGTCACTTCGCGACAGTCCGAAAGCGTCGCCAGATCTCGAGGTCCAACGCGATGGTCGCTGATGCAGACCCTGTGGGCGAGTCCGCACTCCCGTATCGTGCCGCAGACTTGCCGCAGGCCACCGTCATGGGGAAGACTGTGCAAGGTCAATTTCTGGATGGAGCGGTTGTGCTTCAGTGCTCGCAGTAAGATGCAACAGTCTTCGGTTGTGGACCACAAGATGTCCAGGACCAGCTCCTCCAGAGTTGTGTTTCTCTGCAACGCCGATGCCCAAGCGCGAGCATTGACCGCGCGCGCGCCTCCTAGTGGGTGGTGATTAATCAGTCCATCGCCGAAGCCCGTGAATCGCAGGCTCAACGTGCGGAGACTACGACTCTCGGCAATCACTCTCGTGAAGAGCCCACAGTCTCGGCTTCCGACATAAAACTCTGCCGCGAACTCGTGCAGCGTTGTCATTGCGGAGATGGCCTGCACGAGGATGGGCCATCCTGGTGAGGTATCGAAGTAGACCGCGCTCAGAGTGAGTTTACGAAGCGTCGCGTCTTCCATGGTCAGATACTGCACAAACCGCTCTGACGGTCGGTTCCGGGGACCACACGAAAAGACGCAGGCTCCGACGGCGAGTTCCGTGATCGTGCTGTTATCGATGAGCGCATCGATGAGCTTCGCGGCCGTGGGACGGCTCATTGTCGTTGCCGCCACGCCCAACGACGTGAGTGCGGCACCGTCTCGCGTGAGCAGGCAGTTGGGGATCGTCATTCTCTCACCGCAATGGCCGCCGACATGCTGGCACGCGAATTCGCCAGCGTAGTGGAAGGACCTGAATCTGTCGGCCATCGCCGTGCGGATTAGTGGGTCGTCTGTCGCGATTCCGATGACTCTGAGTCTTCTCAGACTCGACGAAGACGCCAGGACTGCGTCCAGCGGACCTGCGTTTGCCACTGTGTAGTGCAGCTCCGCAGACACAATGCACCGGTGCTCAGCGATGAGGCGGCACAGGAGGTAGATGGCCACTAGCTCGGTGTGGCTCGGTAATCGGCGGCGAATGGTTGGCGCAATCGCGA
This sequence comes from Dermacentor albipictus, assembly GCF_038994185.2. Lineage (NCBI taxonomy): Eukaryota > Metazoa > Arthropoda > Arachnida > Ixodida > Ixodidae > Dermacentor > Dermacentor albipictus. The sequence goes on along the minus strand of NC_091828.1, from coordinate 99,401,764 downwards.
CGCTCACTTCTCCGAGCTCGTCTCTCTTGTCTTCTGTGAGCTGAAGACCCGCGTGCCACAGGACTTCGTTGCAGGCTGTCAGGTGTCGCAGCAGCTGACAGACGCGGTTCTGGCCTCGCGTGCAGTTCAGACGAACCAGCTCGCCAGAAGCGAACTCGCCCTCCATTGGGAAATCCACCTTTCAGGCAGGGCTGTCGAAGTGATCACCGCGGTGCCGACGTGGCCACTGCGGTCCCTGTCTCTCGCGGGAACAGCAGGTGTCTGCGATGGTCACTCAAATGCCGGCTGCTTTTCACACACACGTTGTGCGTAGCCCAATCTTCAACCAATCACAACACGCATAGGTAGCAAGAGCGTTAAAACATCGACATTGTCAGGGAGGATGGGAGGGGTAGCTCGACAAGCAATCTTGACTGACAATGCAGACCGTCAAGCACACGCTTAATCGCAATGACGGCAAACCCTCCCCACGTGTACGCATGTCGCTTACGTCACATCCTAAAGTAATCTCTAGCGTTAACAACGTCTCGCCTTTCGGAACAAACTACGAGATTCCTTTCTTTTCTGTGGGTTCGTTCTTTTTTTTTCGTTTTTGCGCGGTCGCCACAGTTCCTATGCGCACAACGCGAATTTTCGAGTCGATACTTCAACGCCATGCCAAAAATTTTGCCATCGCGAAATTCAGCCGCGAGAAAGACATACGGTATCAACTTGTCTTGTTTTTCTAGTTTCACTCAGTACTTCAAATAAATTTTACAAATTTAGCTTATAAGTGCTAGCTGATATTCGTCGTTATGCATTTATACACCCTTTACTGTGCCGACGCCACGGGATCCACACAAATGACTCGTCAGCAGTGTAACCGTCCACTTCTGATAGGTATCGCTCGTCTTTTCTTCAAGAGCAGGTAGATTTATCTTCCTAAATTGATAAACTTTTCTTTACTTTAACATTTTGAACCGTCACTCTCTATCCAAGGAAGGATAATCTGCGCATGCATGTACACGATGGCGTTTAGCGTCCCCTGAATGGTCCTGAACGCATATGTGCACAATTACCCCACAATATGCGAGCCATGATCCTTTTTTTCTCTCTTTTTTGCGGTTGACACAACTCGTAACTCAACGCCAATTATTACCGCGTATAGATGATGCAAGCCGGCAGTCGCGTGACAGCCAATAAAACACGCAAAGAGTGACACGTGGAATCACTCTAGCGCCTAACCCCGTATACCTACTAAATTTCACGACGTATCAACAGCTTAACCGCATGCCTTTCTTGTGCTTCAAATTCACGTTCAGCGCCGGTGCGTGAATGAGCGGCGGAAATATGAAGCGGTCATTGCAAATTCACCAACGATAGACGGTCAACACAACGCGCACGTCGGTACCAGCTCAAGAATTCCCGCCATCCACCAGAGATCCTAATCTTCTTGCAAAGGTGAAGTCGCTGGTTCTGGGATGATTCTCTCTTCGTGCACACGGGACTACAATCGCGTCCGTGATCGGTTGCGACACCTGACAGCCTGCGACAAAGTGTTGTGGCACGCGGTCCTTCAGCTCAGAGAAAATTCTAGCAACGACGTCGGTGACCTACGCAAAGAATGAAATTGCCAGGCGTTTGCCTCCGATTCCCACATTGCAAATTGTGTACCCGCAACGAAAAAAGAACCATGTCCCTCTTACGCTAGCTCCTCAAACGGCACCGATGTATTAGAGACGTTTAGCGTGTCCGGTATTCGGGCAAGCGCGGGCGGTTTTCCGGTTTAGCGGGGGCGTCAAGGTGAGCGGCCAGATCGGTGGCGCCAGCTGGTGGCGCAAAGCTCAACCACACAAACACAGAGCTAATTACTGTGTTCTGCTTAGCTGCTGGCATAAATTTTCGACAGTGGCGTAATCGTGTTCACAATTACGCCGCTGCCAAAAATTTGCATGAGTGGCGAAGCAGGATATGGTGAGTTACTGCAGTTTTAGCTCTGCGTTTGTCTGGTTGAGCTCTACAACACCAGGCGGCTTCACCGTTCACGTTTACGCCCCGACCATCCGGTAATCCGCCCAAACCGCTCCCGTTTACCGGAATAGCGTACAAGCTAAAAGTCTCTATTGTCTCTGTGGCGGCGAACTACCGGGGTGCGAACACAAGCGGGCTGACCAAAGCCCTGGTATCCTCGTCGAGACTAGGAGGGGGGGGTCACCCTGCTCGGCAACGCAAACGACCGTCTGGAAGTTGGCCGACTCCGGCCAACTGCTCGAAGACTTCCAGATGCACTTCCAGACGGGCATCCTGGATAATTCCTACTAAAGATATGCTGCAGGAAATATATTATGGGGACATTCTCAAAGAGTGGCAAGTCTTCACGGTAATTGCGGCAATCTCATGCAATTCCATTACGCTGAAGCATTCTAGTGAACTAGGAAAAACTAGAAAGGACGAGTTCTGTGCGAATAACAGTAAGTGCATGTCGTTCGAAGTCTTGTTCAGAAACCGCGAATAGTTTTTTTTTTTTTTGAAGTCTGTACGAGCGCTCGTGACAATGGACATTCCTCTGCGACTGGCTATTGCAATTGTCCCTGTAGAAAACGGCTTCGTGGTTTCAATTGGAGGCTGTAACGAGCTAATGGGTTTTGAGATCAATGCGTGTCTCGCCATAACGAAGGTCGGTTGCTAGCGTTGCCTGAGGGGTGTGCCATATTGTCCATAAAGGATACTGATGAGGGCTGCCACCAAACATGTAATCGCTTGCTATTTATTGGCTCTCCATCTCAACCACGAAACTTCACTTTCGGGTGATTGCTGCAATGGTATTTGTGAATTGACTATGTAAATACTCTACATGACGCGCCGTTGTGTTAGCATCCATGAGTAGTTCGTTATGGCGGCCTGTTTCAGAGAGCGGTGAAAGTAGCAGCCAGCTTTTTTCATACGAAATGCGTGCCTAAGTATTTCTTTTACGCTATATTATGTGTCCATATTTGAGTAGAACAACTCACCAGAGTAATGAGAAACATGATGACAGCTTCGCCGGGGAGTGTCTTTCTAACAGGGATAACATGTTGACACTAGGTACCAAGATATTTCTTACATGTAAAATGTCATGTCCCTCGTAGCTAAGTACTATGAGAATGCTAAGTGTTTTGCAAAGCATCACACACAATTTCGTGTGTTGAATTTGCAGGCATTTATTTTAGGCAAAATTTATAGACAGACACGCCGCATGTATGCATTGCGAGACCAGTAGACTCTTCAACGCTACATAGTTTGCCATATCCAATCCGCAAATATTGTCGAGTCAAGCGCTTTTGACGAAGCAATTCTGTGGTTCAGGCATGGCAGCAGAAAGAAGCCCACCTACCCTTCTATAAGTGTGGCTCGAGCCACCAATATCTCGAACATACTCGAAGGGAACGAACGCACCCGGCAGCTGAGCGAGCCGGCATTTTCGGCATTCTAACCGCGACGTCACTCGCCAGAGGGTGCCACTGGAAGTTCTCTCCACTAATATTGCACTGGCGCAACTGGATCCACAAGAATGCCTCTTCAGCAGTGTAGCCGCTGACTTCTGACACACATCCCTAAGCTTTTCCTCAAGAGTGCATTGATTTACCCCTCTAAATGGACAAACTTTATTTTTTTTTCATTTTGCAATTTGATCCTTCACTACCGGTCGAAGGTAGAATATTGTGAGTCTTCATGCGCACAATGGTGCTTAGTAGGCGCTAAACTTTGTCCTGCGCGCATATCTCCACTGTTACGGAACAATATACGAGTCACGTTCCTTTTCTTACACTCGTCCGGTGGCCACAGCTCGTAAATAAACGAAAGTCATTGTCGCGTCTAGATGCTGCAGGCTGGTAGTAACGTGACAGCCAATGAAACACCCAAATAATGACGCGCGTGTCATTCTACCTACTGACCTCGTGACCCTACTAAACTTGATTTTGAAACAAGGTAACCGCAAGCCTTTTTGCGCCGTTCAAATGCACGTTCAGCGGAAGGGTATAAATGGGCGGTGCAAATTGAAGCCGCCACTGCAAATGCATACACCCACGACAGACGGTTGACGCAACGCGGACGTCCGTACCACTTCCACAATTCCCGCAGTTCTCCAGAGACGCTGATCTTCTTGCAAAGGTGAAGTCGCTGGTTCGGGGATGATTCCCTCTACGTGCACACGGGGCCACCGTCGCGTCTGTCATCTGTTTCGACACCTAACAGCTTGCAACAAAGTGCTGTGGCACGCCGGCCTTCAGCTCAGAGAAGGGTTTCGCGACAAGCTCGGAGACCTAAGCATCCGGACGGTGCCGGGCGTTTGCCTCGGATACCCAGGTTGCGAATTGTGCACCCACAACGAAGAAGCAGCCCTGTCTCTCTTACGCTGGCTCCTCAAACGGCACCAGTGTATTGTCTCAGTGGCGGCAAACTACGGTGCCGCGAACACAAGCCCGCTGGTCGAAGCCCTGCAAGCCTCGTCGAGACTCGAGAGGCTCACCCTATTCGGCAACGCAAGCGACCAAGTGGAAGTCTTCGAGCAGTCACCCGGATGTTCAGTCGGCCATGCTTGTTCCGCCGAGCGAATGAAAATTCCCGCCCGCCTGTTGGAAAAAGATGGCGCCGGACTGGTCTCGCTGGACGTATCGGAGCTGAAATTAAGCGTTGTCATGGGGAAGAAGCTCATCGATGCTCTTCTAAAAAATGGCACCATCACTGAACTGACTGTCGGAGGCTGCTTCTTTGCTTCAGGCCCCCTGGAAGCCGCATCGGTGTGGTTCGCGGAATATCTGGTCAAGAAAAACGGGACGCTCCGGAAACTCAAACTGGTAGAACACCAGCTCGTGTTCGCAACCGCGGCGTTACAGACGCTGGCAAAAGGGATCAGCACAATGTGGACTTTGGAAGATCTATTCGTGGCAGGCAAGGCCGCGAGCAAGGACTGCGCGCTGTTCTTGGAAACCGTAGCCCATAGCCCGTCTCTGCAAAGTGTGTGCTTGCTGCTCAAGGGAAGTGACGAACACTTCCTTAATCCGCAACCGGATGAAAACGTCGACGCACCCGGCGTCCCTACTTGGGTGTTAGCGTTGCAGGAAAACAGCACGCTGAAGCATTTAAAGCTTAGGTTAACGTGGTCCACCAGGGAAGACTGCTACCTCTTGCTCGAAGCACTTGAAAAGAAGTGCCGCCTTAAAATTTTGACATTGGAAACCGTTCCGATTGATTGTGGTATTCAAGAAATTTGTCGCTTAATACGGGATTGTGGCGTTGGCGAAAGGGTGCGCATCGGAAGCTATGTCGTTCACCCCGAGGACGCTGAAATAGTTTCTGCGTGTGAGGCAGTGACAGCCCTCACTGTCCATTCCGTTATCTTCGTAGCAGACGTGGTTGCATTGAGAAACATGTTTAACGTCATCGCTACTTGCAACCACATAACGTTCCTTCACGTGGTTCTGCATTTCTTTGACAACGACGCGTTCGCATCGCTAGCTGCGTACATTACGGGATCAACCTCCATCAAGGTAATTGGCCTAATTATCGAAATATATCACTCTGGCGAAGACTGGGACGAAGTTCAACAGGAGCACTACGAGTCCCTACGTCAGTCGCTATCTAACTTGTGTGAAGCTCTGTCTTTGAATCGGAGCATCAGCAATATCTATCTGGACTCCACGTTCGAATTGCGCGACGAAGCTTGTCAGATGCTCGCCGACGCCGCTTTGAACAACCGGCAGCTTTACGAGCTCATTCTCCCAGCCGTCAGAGGCAGCTCTGTGCCTGTATTCCTGGGGCGTCTTCTGCCGCGGTTAGCCGAGAACTACAACCTACTTTTCCTGGAGATTGATTTCTGCTTGCAGCATAACGACGAGATGTGCGCTGCCCAGGATGTCGCGCGGCGTAACTGCGGCCTCGTACACCGGGCGACCCGGTTCGTGATGGGAGACCACGGCCCAGAATGCGCACGCCCCTTTGAGCTCCTCTCGGAGGACCCGGTTCTCGTCGAGAGTGTCCTGCGCAAGCTTGCGCAAGACCGGGACCGGGCGCAGGTGACCGGGAGTGAGAAGGCCGAAGCCGTGTCCAAGATCGAGAAAGCCCGCCAGCTTCTGCGCAATGCGGACTTACACACTTACATGAAGATGACGGGCGTCGTCCAGGAACGGGTCGAGTGCGAGATCCAGCAAGACGGTAGCAAGCAGTTGGACCAGCTGAACGAATACTGCGTTCTGCACATTCGTCGGTACCTGAAGGTAGCGGACGTCGTGGAAGCTTGAAGCTATCTGGACGAGGTCGCGTCCTCTGTGTGTCACGCCTCTCCAACAGCATTCTGGATACTCGCTACAAAAGAGATGCTCCATTAAATATGTCGTGGGCATTTGCAAAGAGTGGCAAGTCTTCACGGTAATTGCAGCTACCCAGCATAATTACAGTGCGACGAAGCATTCTAGCGAACCACAAACATGCCCTGGTGCCAGTCTGTGCATCGAGCTAAGACTCTTGGTGTTCGTGCACTACAGTTTTCTTGATGGCAGCGCACGTGAAGCCACTGCTAGATTGTTTAGTGGAAGCTCGTTCGAAGTCCGAGCTCGTTGCTGGAATATATTGGCGCGTGCACTGCATGTACTTCGTTTGTGTTTTACCAGCGACCACCTTTTAACGGCTAACATATCCTAAACATTATCGCGTGGTGCAAAACACGTCTGCATGTATCGGGACATTGTCGATTAGCATAGCCGATTGTGTCTGTTGCCTTTGTCGTCGCCTAACCCTTTTTTCTGTGTTCATGCACGACGCGAATGTGTTGCACTTCTTGAAAGATGTGCGAGAGCCAGCGATTACGCCGCAACTTTCGACTGGTCGTGTATGAAAGCCGATGCGCTGGACGCGCTGATGAAATCTTGGACGGCGGCTGAGTGCGCTCGCCGCTATCGTTGCACTTTCAGTGCAACTTGCTTTTCTGGGAGCAAATTCGTCCAATAAAGAGTTTTATGATTAACTATTTTTGGTACTGTGTTCTTTGCCATCGCAACAAGGTGTCAATATAGAAATACCACAAGTGTTCTATATAGACAGCTGGTGAATCTATACGAATACCGTTTTGAGAGCGCCGCTCTTAGACGACCGTTCCTGCACTTTGTGTTGGCGTCCTCGGCGTGATGGAGCGAACGAGCACAGCGAAGAATGAAGGAGGGAACGCAGAGTGCAGCGGGGGATGAAAGGCGGCAACGGCAAAGTGAGCGCGAGAAGGAAAGCGTTGTGCCGTGCAAGACGGGCTGTGCGGCGACGACCGCCATGAGATGGCGCCAGAGTAACGCGCCGTCTTCTGTTCAGCGACAGAATTTGGCGACCTCCTCTGCGGGTCTTCCCGGCATTGCACTACCTTCGGGAACGGCCCACGTATCGGGAGCGCTTAACGCCTGCTTCACCTCCACCGCGGGTACGTCGGTTAAGTATTGCACTGTCTTCGGGATTGGCCTCGTAGAAAAAATTGTCTACGCGCAGACTTGATCCGCCAGATCCTAGCCATAGATCGACACCTTATCTGTAAATATTGCCACGAACCTCGGTAGGTTGAAAAGAGGTAAGAACAAACGAGCTGAAACGCCATGCTTGCGAAACCGTAACTCTGCAAGATGCTCGAATGTTGGTTTCATAAACTGTATGTGTTAGAGCATGCGCAGCAGACACGCGTGATATAGAACTTTACAAATTACGTGAAACTTCTTGCAATTCTTCTTACGGTTTTGTATAAATGCTACTCCCGCCTTAGTGCTATACTTTTTGTCAGCTTTTGAACGCGAAAGAAACTGCGCAAGGACTTGGACATGTGAAGGGATCTTTTAGTACGCGATCGGAATCTATTAGCGTGTTTTTGCAGGTTGTTACTTTCTCGCGGACAACGTGCGCGCACATCTGCGAGGCATGTTGAGATCGATCGGGTAGTTATCATCGGTCGTGTACGTTTTTCAAATACGGCTTTATGTTCTGCATAACTAGCTGCTGCAAGTATCATCCACACTTACCTTACGACGCAGCAATATCGTTGGTCGATAAATATCTATTGCGGGTTAAATTTCATTGCCCGAACAAGCACAGAGCTTCAGGGATTGGCGCGGGCCTTCATTAGCCTGCACACGCAGCAGATGACCGTGCCGCGTAGTCGTTTCTCGATCGCATGCGCCCCAGGGCACAATAACACGGAGGATATATAGCTTGCTGTAATTTCGTTTCGACGTGAAACGTCTTCAACGGGGGTCGAACCTGCCGAAACCCATGCGTGGAAAACACGGTAACAGTGGCATATTCGCGTCTAGCTTCGCAACCATACTATACCCACGTCCCTCTTTCTAGAGAGGAGTGAAGCCATTACTCGGCCCTGCCCACGTGTCGCATGCGATAATGGTGGCGCTGTCGTCCCGTGCATGACGCAATCGGAGGTAAATTGAGCCTCGAGCGCGGTGTTCAGAGAGGCGCATATCTGAGCAGCATACATTTTTCCACCCGAGCAGGAACGGTGGTGTCCGAGAGAGCTCAGCATGCCGCAGTAGGTATAACTTATCCGGCTCAAACCGGCGTTCGTCGGGAGTTCTGCAAGGGTTACAAATGTGCAATTTGTTGTAGAAAAATTTCACGCGTGCTCGGCTATGGCCTCCCCCTCCATGCGTTCGACACATGCGGTTCGAAAATGGCGTGGACGTATTCGGGGAACAAGGCAGGGAGATATCCGAAACCTTCGACTACCGCGATTCGTGTTCGTATTCATGGCGAGTGAGAGCGCCGGTGATTGAAGCAAACGAGAGGGCACCACAACCCTCTGTAATGTGCGGCGCGGGCTCGGGCCGCTGCAGAAGCCACGGGGGTCCCGGATTAGGGTACCCCCCCCCCCCCATGCTTTGTAAGGGCTGAGCCTTTAGGGCTGAGCTCACACCTCTCCTGTAAATAGAAAAAATAAAGTTTATCACCACCACCACCGGGGTCGAGCAGGGCAGGGAAGTCTCGGGCCCCACCATAAAGGACCGAGGAGCCACTTTTTCTGCCTTCGTGCTCCTACACTATCTCCAAAACAAGTGAGCCCGCCTCGAATGGAGAGTGAGCCCGATTGCAAAAATTAGACCGCAAACACCCCCTCCATCTAGCTGTGACATAAGTTCGGCATGACTGATCTTTGAAATGGGTGAATGAATGAAACTGATGGAACTTGTGTATTTGGTTCCGCAAATTCTGTAGCCAAGTGACCATACACCATTTGATTCGCAGCCCGCACAAGATGTTTAACGTATCCCACAGCCCAGCGCAGCAAGTGGCCCAAGAGCTGAAGATAAAGAAATAAAACAAATGAAAACCTCGAGTCAGTGAAAAGGAGGTCGGAGGACGTCATGTGCTTTTGCAGGGTAAAAGATTTACGTAATTTTTGTCGCAAATCTGTACACGTGTACTTGTGTGATAGCGTTTCCCTTTTTTGTCACGCGGCGCATATTGCGATCCCATCACCCTCGCCCACTGCGCGTATATAATCGTTGGCCGCAAAGCCATAGTTTCTCTATGGCAAAGCTGTGGCGTTCTTTTTGTCCTTTATATTCCTTGTATGTCATTCGGCCACGTTAAGTTTCTGCCATGCAATAAAGCATGCTTCAAGTCCAGTCGGCCTCTTCGTTCACGGAATCCCTAGAACACGACAATTTTATCTTACGTTTGTGTCATGTAGTTGGGAAGGCCGTTTTTATTTGTGCTGCTGATGAAAAAATAAAAACGTTTTGAAAAACAAGTCAAATGCTATTTTCTTCATGACAAACGTTATCACGAACTGTAACCCGGCCGCGCCTAGAACGCTGCCAGCCTTTGAAAACAAGTTGACGTACTTAGAATAAAATCCTGAGCAGTGATCTCGAGACCTTTAGGTTGTTGAAAAAGAGTATCTAACCGGTTTGCTATTTCGTAGACCAGGTCTCATCCTTGGACTCTAAACGAGCAATCCGACCACTCAAGAACAAAACTCGGCCAATCGTCGTCATAAATTCCGCGATGAACTTTCTACAAATCATTTAGGAGGATCGGAGCAACGGTTTTCGGCGCCAGTAGCGCGGTAGTTACCACTAAACCACAAGAGGCAATGTAACGACAAGGGTCAAAATAAACGTTCTAAATCACGGGATAAAATGGCCACACGCGACGTCGGCGCGGTGAAGCGATGTCACGTGATCCAAGTTTCGACCCAAAAGCGACCTCCGCGCTGCTGCTACCAGTTTCGGCCATCGCACTCGGTACTTTTGGGTAATCTGCGCCAAGTGCAAGTAGGGCTGGGTGATAACTCGTCAAGTATACTCAGTCTCGCCTAAGGCTTAAAATGAATATATATTGTGCGATTCTGTCAGAGAATTCAGAGTTCTGCCGGAAAGACGAAGCACGGATTGCGATAGGAAAATTAGTAGATAGCAGTACGAAGTGTAGGTAATAGTTTTATCAGCCGTATCAACTTGTAAACATTCGCTTGCTAACTAAATTAACAATGGTAGAATATGTAAGCGTGACTCAACGAGGATGTAGAAAGAAAGTGACACACGGAGACAGCGTTGTCTGCTGTTTTCTACGTCTTTGTTCAGTCACGCTGACACATTCTATCATGGATTCAAACCAATCAGGTTTTCTAACTAAATTGACCGGCACCGCGCCACGCGCGCACATGTAAACATGAACACACATCGCTCGATGACGACGCGCACTCTGCAAACATCGTGGATCCGTTTGAAGATGGAGTCGCGCACGGGCGCGCTCTTTAGCCACGTTCCAGACTGCTTTGAAGACATGCGAGCACCAGCAACGCGTCCCCATGGCGTCCGCCAAAGGCGTCCACTACGGCGTCTGCGATTTCCGTGACAACGCCGTGGTAGACGCCGCGGTTGTCTCCACTCTGTGCGGAGCGGCGGGCGTGGAGAACGTCGAGGCACGGTAACAGCCGCCGTAGAAGAACGCCCTTCCACCCCGCCTCACCCCCCTGCCTCGCATGCCACGGGAGAAGGCACGCAACCGGGCCTCGTTCCTCGATCTACGCATGCGAGATCGAACCGCGTTCGCCGCCCTACCCTCACATGCTTTCATTCGTACGGAACCTAACGGCGACGGCGACGGGAGATATATGCCTAGAGTGTCAATTTCATTGCTATCGCAATAACAAAAATGTGGACCGCTTCACAGTTTTGCTTGTCATCTTTGCGCAAGGGCGATGCAAATCTCTGTATCGTTCCAATATTTTTGTATATGTACTTTGGAAGCGCACCTGCTAATCTTTCGTTCAACTACATATCGCCATGATTTCGGCGGTACCAAAACAGCGGTGAGAGTTCTTTAATATCCTAAGATTTGAGGCCCCGACGGTTAATAAATCACAGAAAGTGCCGTGTTTTACAGGTATCAGGAATCTTAGCAATCAACTGCTATACTGACGACAGTTCATTTCAACGAATAGGATTCGTGTACCATATTATTTACCTGTACAACGAGGGAACTACGCCGGCTGCCGATTTCGGTGCCTCTGTTTGTTCCGCCCTCTCGTGGGCATCACTCGAGTTAACACACATGCCGCGTAAATTCAAAGCGCGGTGCCAGAATTCCACGCAGAAACTACTCTGGGAGTTGTGTGAACTGAGCGTAAGCATTATGCCACTTGCTCAGATCCACGCACTTCGGTGTGTCATTTTAATATTATGAAACTTCATCCGACCAGTATAAACCTTTTACAAACATTAGTGGACCCGATCCTACACTTATCAACTTTGTCTTCACCGCCACACTAACTTCCATGGTAAGCTTCGGGTACGTCCCCGCGCCGCGCAACATGTATCGGGAGCACAACGACGGTAGAATTCACCGTTACGGTGTATTCTGCAAAAACTACAAGTACCGACTCCACATACGCTACGCTACCTTCTTGCCTATTGCATCCCAGAGCAGTGTGAAGGCGCCCTTCGCCACGGCGCCTTTGAGGTCCGCCTGGCAATGATCCCATGGGCACCAACTTTCGCCGAAGACTACATATTTACGGGCCCGGACTGCCTCCCCTACTCCCTTTCTCTGTTAATAAACACGGTTGCATCGTCATCACGAGTGTTAACTCCAAAAGAAAGCCCGATGGTCATTGCGAACCAGATTGAAGTCTCCCACTCGACTGTAACGCTTTCGGTGCGCCGGAAAGCTGGACGTCATCTCCCAGTCACAGCAGTACATTCTTCCATACGACCTGGGGGACCCGGCTGGCCGTGTGGTTCACTGCACGGTGTTACCCCTAATGTGACGCGAGTTCCTATATTAACGAGCACACTCTTCTTTTAGCATCATCTTTTTTTTATCCTATTTCCTACTTTTTGAGAGTGCCGACCAAAGTTCAGAAGTCAGCCTTGCTCTGCAGACAGTAATACAGTCAGCAAGCATTCAACATTGACAGTCGAACACTCTCTCTCCTGTTTACCGATATTTATGCTGGCTACGCTGTTCTGTATGAGGGGCGTCACTGAGATGGAGACTAACAAACAGCCACAAATGTTGAACTCAGTAAAGGCTTTTGTTGCGGTAGCATTGGTCAGCATCAAGGCTCCTCCTGATACGAGCGTACAGCAGATATAAGAGCCGAATACACAGAACTGTTGAGCATGTAGATAATTTTATTGAACATAGTTACAACCAAGGCATAAAAGAAACCGTGTGAAATTTGTGGCAAGCAAATATCGACACTTGTCCGAAGTATCGCTGTCGCAGCGTCAATAGTTTCGTCATTAAAACTAGTTTCCGTTATGTCGTGCAATATTTTGCCTACCGACATGCACGCCACTGTGCAACGGCAATGGCCGTTCCCTCCGCCTTTGACCTCAAGTTTCGTCTGCTGTTGAAGATTTAGTTTTTGTTTATCCAGATGAGCACGTTAATTCCTCGCGTATCCGGCAATCTCAACAAAAGTCAATTGTCCTCAAGTAATGTCCAATCCAAGTTTCCAATAATGCTGGCCATCCTGCATACCTACGTCGGTACAAATCTGCAGAAGATGATGCAGACAACTATTTGTGCGAAGGAAACGTGCGTGTTTAATAAGTGCATATGCAAAGCTGCGTGTTTTTGATGCGATTGCCTCGCAGCAATGTCGGCATTTTACATTTAGGCAGCAGACTCAACGATTCTTCAACAGACGCCGATGGCAAGCAACCAATCAGCAGTCTACTGGAACACTCAAAAGTTCCGACTAGCGATTGTTAAAAAAAAGAACAACCTTTATTACAACTTGTATAGGCTAGCTTTCACCATGCGTCATTATTTGCAGCTGGACATATCGCCTTGTCCGGAGGCCGCCGATGCGGCAGATGAAAGTTAGTGATAAGACATTAAAATCAGGTGTCTGTATCAACTCGCATCCGGTGCGTACTTGTATAGTGAACCTATACCAGACGTCGCAAATGGTGCTCCCTCTCAGTCGCCCTCCTCAGAAGGGCGGATTGAAAATAAGCTTCAAGGGCAAACGGTAAAGGACGACCCATGCATGTGTATCGAGCCACAGCCTGCGACTCGAGTCCTAAGAAAGCTGTAAAATGAGAAGACTAAAAAGTCTATGATGATACAGAATACCGAAAAATGAAACGGGATGGCTCGAAAAAACAATGGCCGCGTGCATTCCACATCCCGAAACCAAACTTCGCCTCAAACTCATCTCCGGACACATTTGTCGCCTACGATATAAGTCAACACGGGAGCGAGTTCCGATTGGTACCGTTTGCTACACACAAATCCCTCTGGCGAGGGCACGACACATTGCATCAAGAAGTGTAACCATTCGAGGCATAATTAAAGCACAATAGTATGTCGATCGCTCGTTATGGGGCTCTGTGAAGGCTCCATGAACGCCAGCATTGGGGTCATCGGGGAGCAGACTCCAAAACGATCGTTCGGCGAAGGTGCCACACAAAGAATGACTTGGCGAACTCCCTTCAGGGTTCCAATACGTCGGCTACCTTCAGGTACCGGCGAATGTGAATCCAGCAGTCGTAGTTCAATTTGTCCAACTGCATGCCGCCGTCGTGCCGTGCATTGCACTCGACGCGTTTCTTGACCACGCCGGTCACGCGCATGAACTCGTGGACGTCGCTATGGGCCAGACACTGCCGGACGCCACTGACCATGGCCGCAGCTTCGGCCTCCCCTCCTAGCGACGCCCTGGCTCGAACGTTGTCAACGAGTACCGGGTGCTCCGAGAGGATCTCGACGGCCCGCGCGCAGTAGGGGTTGTGGTCTCCCAACACGAATCTGGTCGCTCGTTCCACGAGACTGCAGTTACGTCGCACGATGTCTTGGGCAACGAACATCTCGGCGTTGACAGGTGGGCAATCGTTTATTTCGAGGCGAAGCAGGTTGTACCTCTGGGCCAGACGGGGCATTAGACGTCCCAGGAAGGCCACGCAGAAGATTTCGCCGAAGTCCTTGAAAGAGAGCTCGTGAAGACGGGGATTCGTGGCGGCACGGGCGAGCACCGGGTAGACATCATCGTGCAACTGCACCATTGACTCCAGCACGATCTTGGCGATGCCAAGGTTCCAAGAGAAGGCGTCGCACAAGTCATACATAGAATAACGTAGAGACACGTTGCCGCCGACACTGATCTCAATTGCTTTCAACGCGGGTGCGTTTCTTATGTAAGTGAAAAGTGACGAATAAATGCCGCGGTGGAAGAAGTTGAGAAACACGGTGAGCGATGTGATGTGGCTGCAAGTAGCCAGTACTTCGAAGGCGCTTAGAAGGTCGCTCGTGCCGCGAAGGTATCCGTAACTGAGAATGACGGCCGTCACTTCGCGACAGTCCGAAAGCTTCGGAAGATCTCGAGTTCCAACGCGATGGTCGCTGATGCAGACCCTGTGGGCGAGTTCGCACTCCCGTATCGTGCCGCAGACTTGCCGCAGGCCACCGTCATGGGGAAGACTGTGCAAGGTCAATTTCTGGATGGAGCGGTTGTGCTTCAGTGCTCGCAGTAAGATGCAACAGTCTTCGGTTGTGGACCACAGGATGTCCAGGACCAGCTCCTCCAGAGTTGTGTTTCTCTGCAACGCCGATGCCCAAGCGCGAGCATTCACCGCGCGCGCGCGTTCTAGTGGGTGGTGATTAATCAGTCCATCGCCGAAGCCCGTGAATCGCAGGCTCAACGTGCGGAGACTACGACTCTCGGCAATCACTCTCGTGAAGAGCCCACAGTCTCGGCTTCCGACATAAAACTCTGCCGCGAACTCGTGCAGCGTTGTCATTGCGGAGATGGCCTGCACGAGGATGGGCCATCCTGGTGCGGTATCGAAGTAGACCGCGCTCAGAGTGAGTTTACAAAGCGTCGCGTTTTTCTTGGTCAGATACTGCACAAACCGCTCTGATGGTCGGTTCCGGGGGCCACACGAAAAGACGCAGGCTCCGACGGCGAGTTCCGTAATCGTGCTGTTATCGATGAGCGCATCGATGAGCTTCCCGGCCGTGGGACGGCTCATTCTCGTTGCCGCCACGTCCAACGACGTGAGTGCGGCACCGTCTCGCGTGAGCAGGCAATTGGGGATCGTCATTCTCTCACCGCAATGGCCGCCGACATGCTGGCACGCGAATTCGCCAGCGTAGTGCAAGGACCTGAATCTGTCGGTGCACGGGTTGCGGATTGCCGGCTCGTCTCTCACGATTCCGGAGACTCTGAGTCGTCTCAGACTCGACGAAGACGCCAGGACTTCGTCCAGCGGACCTGCGTTTGCCACTGTGTAGTGCAGCTCTCCAGACACAATGCACCGGTGCTCAGCGATGAGGCGGCACAGGAGATAGATGGCCACCCGCTCGGTGTGGCTCGGTAATCGGCGGCGAATGCTTGGCACAATCACGACGCTCACTTCTCCGAGCTCGTCTCTCTTGTCTTCTGTGAGCTCAAGACCCGCGTGCCACAGGACTTCGTTGTAGGCTGTCAGGTGTCGCAGCAGCTGACAGACGCGGTTCTGGCCTCGCGTGCAGTTCAGACGAACCAGCTCGCCAGAAGCGAACTCGCCCTCCATTGTGAAATCCACCTTTCAGGCAGAGCTGTCGAAGTGATCACCGTGGTGCCGACGTGGCCACTGCGGTCACTGTCTCTCGTGGGAACAGGTGTCTGCGATGGTCACTCAAATGCCGGCTGCTTTTCACACACACGTTGTGCGTAGCCCAATCTTCAACCAATCACAAGACGCATAGGTAGCAAGAGCGGTTAAACATCGACATTGTCAGGGAGGATGGGAGGGGTAGCTCGACAAGCAATCTAGACTGACAATGCAGACCGCCGAGCACACACTTAATCGCAATGACGGCAAACCCTCCCCACGTGTACGCATGTCGCTTACGTCACATCCTAAAGTAATCGCTAGCATTAACAACGTTTCGCCTTTCGGAAGAAACTACGAGATTCCTTTCTTTTCTGTGGTTTCGTTCTTTTTTTTCGTTTTTGCGCGGTCGCCACAGTTCCCATGCGTACAACGCGAATTTTCGAGTCGATACATCAACGCCGTGGCGAAACTTTTGCCACCGCGAAATTCAACCGCGAGAACGACATATGTTATCACTTTGTCTTGTTTTGCTAGTTTCACGAAGTACTTAAGGTAAATTTTACAAATTTAGCTGATAAGCGTAAGCGGATATTCTTCGTTACGCATTTATTGCACCCTTTACTGTGCCGAGGCCACGGAATCCACACAAATTACTCGTCAGCAGTGTAACCGCCCACTTCTGATAGGTATCGCTCACCTTTTCTTCAAGAGCGGGTAGACTTATCTTTCTAAATTGATAAACTTTGTTTTTTTTTACATTTCAAACCGTCAGTCTTTGTCGAAGGAAGAATATTCTGCGCTTGCATGTGCACGATGGCGCTTAGCGGCCCCTGAATGGTCCTGGACGCATATCTGCGCTGTTACAGCACAATATGCGAGCCGCGTTCTTTTTTTTTCTCTTTTTTTGCGGTTGACACGACTCGTAACTCAAAGGCAATCATTGCCGCGTATAGATGCTGCAGGCAGGCAGTCACGTGACAGCCAATGAAACACGCGAAGAGTGACACGTGGAATCACTCTAGCGCCTAACCTCGTACACCTACTAAATTTCGCGACGTATCAACAGCCTAAACGCATGCCTTTCTTGTGCTTCAAATTCTCGTTCAGCGCAGATGCGTGAATTAGCGGCGGAAATTCAAGCGGCCACTGAAAATACATACACCGACCATTGGCGGTAGACGCAACGTGTACTTCGGCACCAGCCAAAGAATTCCCGCAGTCTTCCAGAGATCCAGATCAACATGTAAAGGTGAAGTCGCTGGTTCGGGGATGATTCCCTCTACACGCACACGGGACCGAAGTCGCGTCCGCGATCGGCTGCGACACCTGACAGCCTGCAACAAAGTTGTGGCACGCGGCCCTTCAGCTGAGAGAAGATTCTAGCAACGATCTCGGAGGCCTAAGCGTCGTGATAGTGCCAGGCGTTTGCCTCGGATTCCGACATTGCGAATTGCGCACCCACGACGAAAAAAGAACCATGTGCCTGTTACGCTGGCACCTCAAACGGCACCGATGTACTGTCTCAGTGGCGGCGACCTATACGGGGGCGCGAACACAAGCGGGCTGGTAGAAGTCCTGGAATCCTCGTCGAGACTCGAGGGGGGGGGGGGGAAGGAGTCACCCTGTTCGGCAACGCCACAACCGCCTGGAAGTCCTCGAGTAGTTGGCCCATTCCGGCCAACTGCTCGTCCAAGAGCATCCTGGATAATCCCTACTGAAGATATGCTGCAGGAAATATATTTCGGGGACATTCTCACAGAGTGGCAAGTCTTCATGGTAATTGTGGGAATCTCGCGTAGTTACATAACGCTGAAGCATTCTAGCGAACGAGAAACGCCCTGGTGCCAGTCTGTGCATGGAGTTGAGAATCTTGCTGTTCGTGCGCAGCATTTTCCTTGAGGTCAGCGCACGTGAAGCCACTGCTGGATCGTTTAGAGGAAGCCTTACCTTTGGGCAATGTCCCAACACCCTGTTGAAATATATTGACGCGTGCATTGCATGTAATTCATTTGTGTTTTACACGTGAGCACCATTCAACGGCTAACAAATCACAAACGTTGTCGCTTGGTGCAAGACGCGTGTGCATGTATCACGACATTCTCGGTTAATGTAGCGGATTCTTTCTGTTGCCTTTGGTGTCGCTGAACCCTGTGTTCTGTGTTTGTGCGTGTCGCAAATGTGTTGTACTTCCTGAAAGATGTGCGAGAACGCTGACTGGAACTTTCGACTGGTCGTGTATATCAGCCGACGCGCTGGACCCGCTGGTCAGATTTTCGACTATGGCTGACTGTACTCGCCGCTATCGTTTTACTTTGAGTGCCGCTTGCTTTACTGGGCGCGAACTCGCCCAATCAAGAGTTAGTTTCATGATTCAGTTTTTGCTACTGTGTTCCTTGTCTTTGCAACAACGCGATGATATATTAATCGCAGAAGTGCCCTATATAGAAAGCCGCTGAAGCGATATGAAAAAAAAAAAAACTTTCTAGAACACCACTCTAAGGCGCCTATTCCTGCATTTTGCCTGGACGCCCGTCGGCGTAACCGAGCCAACGAGCACAGCGAAGGATGAAAGACGAAACGCGGAGCGCAGCGGGGGATGAAAGACGGAGACAACGAAGAGAGAGCGAGGAGGAAAGCTAAGGAGGAGGGTATGATGAAAGTGCGAGAAGGAAAGCGTAGTGCCGTGCTAGACGGGCTCCGCGGCGTCGACCGCTGCAAGATGGCGCTTCAGTAGCGAGCCATCGAGCGCTCACCGATACCATATCTGTGAACAAAGCGCTGCATGTGTAGAGGTCTATTTCGGGCGGCTGGAGGGAGTCGCGCCCACGTGTCGCCCGTGCTCTGCCTCTCGCGATCTCGAGATTAGCGAGGCAGCCGCGCCACACTTCCATCTGTTTGCAATGCGCCGCACGAGACAGATTGTCCGCGCCAGTCAATACATCGCCGAAATGAAAACGCGTGTAGAGTTGCACTGAAATTTCGCATTATGAAGTATTGTAATCTTGGGTGAATGTGTTTTTAAATGCAGCACAAAAACTTGAATTCTACCGGAAATTCTCACGTATGGCTTCAAATCCTTTACGAAATATTCCCCCAAATGCCGGAGTGGTAAAAAAAAGAGAGAAAGCTCAAACACGGTTCTTGTAAGTTCGTAACTCTGCAAGCTACTCAGATAAACCACTTTTATAACCTGTATGTGTTAAAACGTTTGAATTAGACACATGTGATATAGAAGTTTACAAATTGCGTGAAACTTGTTACAGTGCTTACAATGGTTTCGCATGAATCATACTCGCAAATTAGTCGTACACTTATTATCTGCGCGCACTTCTGTAACCCATCGTTCGGATCAGTAGGTTCGTTATCATTGGCCGTCTACGTCCTGTAAATGCGGCTTTTTGATCTGCATAACTTAATGCTGCAAGTGTCATCCGCAGTTAGCTTGCCATGCAGCAGTACCGTTGGTCGATAAATATCTATAGCGGATTAAATTTTATTGCCTGTAAAGATGCAGAGCTTTAGAGATCGGCGCACCTTTATTAGTGTGCATAAGAAGCGGATGACCATGCCCTGTAGTCGTGACTCGATCGCATGCGCCTCGGGGCACAATAAGACAAAGGATACATACTTTTTTGTAATTACGTTTCGACTTGAAACGTCTTTAACGAGGGTCAAATGGGTTCGCTTGCTGAAACCGACGTAATGAAAACATGTTAAGTATAGCATTTGCGCTTATATTTCTGCAACCATACTACCACCGCCCTCATTGAGGAGAACGATATCACCGATTTGCGGTTCCAATAAGGCAGTCATTACTACATATGAACAAGGGGGCAAGGTTTGTCAAAAAAAAATTAGAATAAACATCCTGAATTGCGGGATAAAATCGCCACGTGCGATTTCGCCGGGGCGAAGCCATGTCATGTGATCCCACTTTTCATCCAAAAGAGACTGCAGTGCTGCCGCTTCCAGCTCCGCCCCTCGGGCGTCTTACTTTCAGGTAATCTGCGGCGAGTGCAAGGGCGCAGGGCGAGTCGGGATTGCTGGTGGCCTTATGAGTTCTGTCTTGCAGCCTTCCCTGAATGTTTGATAATTCACACCCTTCAAAGCGAAAAAGGGTGTAAATCAATCTATAACTAGCACCCTTACACACATTGTGGGTGTGAAGGTTCATGCACAGATGAAGCTCTCCCCTGTGTTTTATTTTCTCCAACCAGCAACGAATTCGAAGTGCGCGAGAGTGTAGACATTCAATCTGTGTTGATTTGCTGTCGTCTCTCGCGAAAGTCGAATCTTCGACCTTTCGTTAAGAGCACTACACCATATTTCTGAAGCGATTTTGTAGAAATGTATAAGTTATGCCATGCCAAATATAACAGCCGCGTTTCTGGAAAACGATGTACTTCACGTTGGGACGCGTTCTCCATTACCAAAGGTCGAATTGTAGCGAAGGAAGCGCACTTTTATGCATGATATCCCAGCTTTCGTTCACGAAACTTTGAAAAAAAAATAGAAAGGATTATTTCTGTGCGAATAACAGTAAGTGCATGTCGTTCGAAGTCTTGTGCAGAAACCGGCAATAGTTTTTCTTGAAGGCTCTGCGAGCGCTCGTGACAATGGACATTCCTCTGCGACTGGCTCTGTGAATGACTGACACATTATTATTTTTCTGCTCTCTCCTTCTTACCTACTCTTCCCCTTTTCCCTTGCCGAAGCGTGGGGCTGCCAGCCGGCTACGTCCTTGGTTAACTTCCCTACTTTCACTTTATGTTTCTAGCCCTTTACCTCTCTCTTAGGTTCTCAATTTTCTTTCAAGTTTCTTTGCTGTATATAGAGCTAGTGGATTTCTTCAATTATTCTAAATCACTTGTGCTATCTTTCACACAGTGACACTTCATGATGACTCTAGGACACCCTGAGCTACTGCAAAACTTCTTCAAGGCAGCGAAATTTCCCCTCGCCTTGTGCCACCTGAACCGTTTTTAAAATATGTCCCGACTCATGTCTCGTCTTACTGACAGAATCATAGTGGCGGCATCGGAGCGATTCTTGCAGCATGATGGCCTGCTGGAGGAACTCGCCAATGTGCAGCCCACGAGCGAAATACGAGGCAGGAGCCGCAGTCCGAGCCGCAGCCAGGAAACTTCGAGGACGAGCCCGAGTTCGTGCGTCTCGCTGGAGTCGGGAAGGAAAGAGTCACGTGTCATCCCCGGGAGGACGGGTTGCAAAGAGCTCCGCCCCCTTTCATCCCCCCAGCGCTAGCAGCGACCGACTGATACCGCTGGATGCCGCTGACGCCGCTAGAGAGTCAAGATAACGTGACTGCATAGAACACCGTCGCCGCCATGCAGAAAGAGGAGGAAAGGGTTCCCCCCCCCCCACTGTTCGTGTGTGGCGGATAGGGTGCTCTTCAGTTGCCGACGCGCCGGTTATTTCACGTAGGCCCCGGCACGTCGACGAATACGTGACCACATTCCCACGGCTAGATCTGGTTCTTAGCGCTGCGGAAGCGAGGGTATCATATTGTTTGTGTCGGCATCGGCGGCGTTGTCCCTGAAACCAACTCCGCAGCTGGGGTTGACTCACTATCGGCGTGAGCGGCATCAGTCAGTCGCTGCTTTAACCGTCCATCGATCCACACCGATGTTAGTAGTGGGGGACTTTAATGTTGACATAAAGACAAACAGCAATTTCCTAACACTTATGCGGGAGAACATCCCGTTCCTCTCGCTCGTAACGCGTCCCACGGCTGTGACAACCTCGCGAGGCACTTGTATAGATCTCGTATTTGAGATTCAAGCATTGATGTACCAAGTCGAACATATATCAGTCTATTTCTCCGACCACAAAGCTTCCTTCATGACTGTCAAGAACTGTTAGTGGAGTCTTTGTTAAAGGAATACGAGTGAAAAATTAAAAAAAATTCTGTGATAGCGCATACATGTGTTGCTCGATTTCTTTGCCTCAATCTATCGAAAAGGTGAAACAGCTTATTTGCTGCGCTCAAATTTCGCATTAGGAAGTAACGTAATCGTCGGTAACTTTTTGGAACGTCTTCCGCCGCGGTTAGCCGAGAATTACAGCCTACTTCTCTTGGAGATTTCCTTCTGTTTGCAGCCCAACGAAGAGATGTGCGCTCCCCAGAAGGTTGCGTGGCGTAGCTGCTGCCTCGCCCACCGGGCGACCCGGTTCGTGATGGGAGACCACGGCCCAGAATGCGCACGCCCCTTCGAACTTCTGAGCACCCGGTACTCATCGAGGGTGTCCGGCGAAAGGCTATCGGGACCAAGAAGGACAAAGCCGTTTCCATGATCAGGAAAGCCCTTGAAGTTCTGCGCAAAGCTGACTTGCACACGTACATGAGGATGACAGGTGTCATCCAAGAAAGGGTCGAGTGCCAGGTCCAGGAAGACCTATATTTCCTGTAGGCAAGGCAGTCGCGCCACACTTCACTGTGTTGGCAACGTGCCACACGAGACCTAATTTGCGCGCCAGCCAACGTATCCCGAAATGAGAACATGTAAATAGCGGCGATCAAATTTCGCATTAGTGATATGGTAATCATCAGCGAATTTTTCCAAGTTCTTTCCCAATTCTTTTTAACGAGAGAGACAAGTTATCTGGAGTGAGAACTCTGAAAAAAAGAAAAAAGGGACCAACCCTGGCCCTACCGGAAAATGGGAATAAACAAAGCTGGTCCTGCGTGCACCGGGCCTTCGTCACGATCAAGTAATCCACAGATAACGGTGCCGGATTGCTTAGGCCTCCCGCTCACTCAGCCCGGGATCTTCTAGTTACTGTCGGATTGCCTGAGCGCGGGCGGCTTTAACGGCTGGATCGGCGCGGCCAGGGCGAACTTGGTTGAACTTGGTTGTAACTGGTTGTATTGAACTTGCTTCTAACTCAGGGGGAAAAAAAGCAGCACGAATATTGTCACGACTGCAAATCGGGGCTCGTCCGAAGCATCGTCAATAATGACGTCATTAGCACTAGTCGCCATTACGCCGTACAACATTTTGCGCACCTGCACGCACGCGTGGTGTTTTGTATGAGAAGCTGTCGAAGATTCCGCGGTTGCTTAACTGCCTGGTAATTTTCATTCTTTTAGCACATGGCAGTGTCAGCAAGAAATAAGAGTCATTTGTCAAGTAATGCCCAATACTAGTTTCAAATCATGCTGGCACACCAACTTAGCCGCCGCATCGCATGTGCACAAACGCTGGTACAAATCAGCACAGGATGATGCGATCCAGTACTCGTACGAAACAAACGTGCCCGATTAATTTGTACACAGTCCCACAGTCCAAGCTGCGTATATTTCGGTGTGGTTGCATTGAAGCAACGTCGGGATGTTACATTTAGGAAACCGTGTCAACGTTTGATCAAGAGACGCGGACGGCAAACAGCCTATCAGCAGTCCAATGAAACAAGCAGTCAGAAGCGCATACGAAAGATTCATGTTAAGAAGGAACAACCTTTATTAAAACTTCTCTAGGTATGTTCTCACCATGTGTCATTAGTTGCTGCTGGGCATATCGCCCTGTCCGTAAGCCGCTGAGGCGGCAGACGAAAATGAGTGATAAGATATTAAAAGACCCTCTGTTCAGCAGCTTGCACCCGGGACGTACATAGGCAGTCTACTTATACCAAAGGTCACAATAATGTTCGCTGTCTCAATGAGTGATTGAAAACAAGCTTCGAGAGGAAACGTTAAAGGACGGCCCAGAGTGTCAAGCCAGGGCCTGCAACTAGGCGTGTTAAAAAAAAGTAATAAAATGAGAGGAATAAGATGACTATCATGATAATGGATACGGAAAAATGAAACGGAATGGCTAAAACAAACAATTGTCGAGTGCAGTCGACGTTTTGGCAAATCACACTTTGCCAAAAACTCATTTCCGGCAACACTTGTCGGCTACGATTTTAGTCAACACGGGAGCGAGTGCTGATTGATGCCGGTTGCTACATGCAAGTCACTCTGACTAGGGCGCCGCACACTGCATCAGGAAGCGCAACCGCTCGGACACAATCGAGCACAAGGCAGCAAGCGCTTCCTTGTTTGACTTTAGACGGTATAGAACGTTCTCTTCAGAACGTGCAAATTGGGATCATCGGGGAGCAGAATCCAAATCCACCGTTTGGCGAAGGTGCGACACACTATGACTTGAATCCCCTTCAGGTTTCCAATACGTCGGCTACTTCCAGGTATTGGCTAATGTAAATCCAGCAGTCGTAGTTCAATTGGTCCAACCGCATGCCGCCGTCGTGCCGGACATTGCACTCGACCCGCGTCTTGACGACGCCGGTCAGGCGCATGTACTCGTGAACGTCGGCAAGGACGACACTCCGCTCGACGGCACTGACCCTGGCCGCAGCTTCGGCCTCTCCTCCTTGCGACGCCCTGGCTCGAACACTGTCGACGAGTACCGGCTGCTCCGAGAGGATCTCGAAGGCCCGCGCGCAGTAGGGGTCGCGGTCGCCCAACACGAATCTGGTCGCCCGTTCGACGAGACTGCAGTTACGTCGCACGATGTCTTGGGCAGCGAACATCTCGGCGTTGGCCGGTGAGCAAGCATTGACTTCCAGGCGAAGCAGGTTGTACTTCTGGGACATTCTTGGCAATAGAAACTCCAGGAAGGTCGCGCAAGATTCTTCGTTGAAACCTCTCAGAAAGAGCTCGTAAAGACGGGGATTTGTAGCGGCTAGGGCGAGCACCGGGTAGATGTCGCGCAACTGCACCGCCGACTCTAGCGTGATCTTGGTGATGCCGAGGTTCGAAGACGAGGCTTCGCACAAGGCAGACATACAGCGATAGAAGGGAGTCTCGTCGGCAAAGCGGGCACGAAACAAAATGGCGTGAGTGTAGTCGAGCCGGACACTGAGCTCAATGGCTTTCAGCGCAGAAGCGCTTCTTATATAAGCGGACAATGACGCATAAATGTCGGCGTCGAAGAAGTGGAGAAATACGGTAAGCGATGTTACGTGCTTGCGAGAAGCCACAATATTTCAGGCGAATAAAAAGTCAGTCGGGTCGAGAAAGTATCTGTAACTGAGAATGACGGCTGTCACTTGGCGACAGTACCAAAGCGCTAGCAGATCTCGAGGTCCTACGCGATGGGCCCCGATGCCGACCCTGGGGGCGAGTCGGCACTCCCGTATAATGCCATAGGCCTGGCGAAGGCCACCGTCGTGGGGAAGACTGTGCAAGGTCAATTTCCGGATAGAGCGGTTGCCCGCGAGTGCTCGCAGTAAGACTAAGCAGTCTGCGGTTGTGGACCACGAAATCTCGAGGACCAACTTCTCCAGGGTCCTGTTCTTCCTCAACGCCGAGGCCCAAGCATGAACGTTGACCACGTGCGCGGTTATAGCTGGGTACGGAATGATGCGTCCATCGCCGAAACCCGTGAATCGCAGGCTTAACGAGCGCATGCTGCGGCTCCCGGCGACCACTCTCATGAAGTACACGTAGTCTTGGCTGCCGGCGTGAAACTGCACCGCCAACTCTTGCAGTGTCGTCATTACGGAGACGGCTCGCACGAGAACTTCGCACCCGAGTGCGGAATCGAAGTAGACCGCTCTCAGAGTGAGTTTACGAAGCGTCGCGTCCTCCTTGGTCAGATACTGCGCAAACCGCTCTGACGGTCGGTTCCTAGGGCCGCACGCAAAGACAGAGGCTCTGATGACGAGTTCAGTGATCGTGCAGTTCTCTATGAGCGCGTCGATGAGCTTCTCGGCCGAGGCTCGGTTCATTCTCGTTGCAGCCACGTCCAACGACGTGAGCATGGCATCGTCTCGCGTGAGCAGGCGATTCGGGATCGTCATTCTTGCATAAGAATGTCCGCAGGTCGGGCGGAAGATGCATTCATCAGTGTAATGCAAGTGAGACACTGGGTCTTCCGGGTGGTCGCTCGCGATTCCGATGACTCTGAGCCTTCTCACACTCAAATAATTGATAACCTCAAACTATCTTCATCCACCGGTGTCGATGGTATTAACTCGAAACTGTTAAAAAATACTAAGCATATCTCAGCCGCATTATTGTGTCTCTTATTTTCTCAGTCAATTTTAGCAGGTTACATCCCTTATGAGTGGAAAGTAGGAAAGGTCATTCCTATCTACAAGGGAGGCAATAGAAATAACCCACTAAATTATCGCCCCATCTCCTTAACAAGTCTTCCATGTAAGATAATGGAGCACGTCATTTACTCACTCATCATGGACCATTTAGACGCCAACAATTTTTTTCATCCTGCTCAGCATGGGTTTCGTAAGGGCTTTTCTTGCGAGACCCAGCTAGCTCTTTTCCTTCACGACCTTCATACTAATCTTGACTGTAATAAACAAACTGATGCTATCTTCCTCGACTACGAAAAAGCTTTTGACAAAGTCCCCCACCGTCACTTCTTACATAAACTTTCTTTCTTGAATTTAGACATGGATGTATTAAAATGGCTAGAAACGTTCCTCACTAACCGCGAGCAATTCGTTACTATCAACGACCAGTCCTCCGTCCACCTTCCGGTATCATCAGGTCAGACAGACAGACAAAGAACGTTTATTTTGGTCCTGAGAAGACGATGAGTGTCCCCGTTAGGGGGCAGCGTCTGCGGGCCGCACCCACGACGGAGCCGGGAGGTTGAGACTCTCGGCGATATCGCGGGCTCTCTGGACAGCCCTGAGTTGCTCTTCCTTGGCGGAGCTGGTGACGAGCCGGAGCCAGTCTTCCTCTGAAGAGGGAGACCCTGAGCCCGCGCACAAGTCGGGGCACTGCCAGAGCATGTGCTTAAGAGTGCATCTGGGATGTCCACAGCGCGGACAGCCCGGGTTGATGCCACCTAGGAACTTTGAGCAAATAAATGGAGACGGATACGTCTCCGTCTGCAGCATCCGCAGGGTGATTGCCTGTGGTCTGTTTAGGTGTGGGTGTGGAAGTGGAAACTTCCGACGCCCTAGTTGATAGTGCCTGCAGACCTCGTTAAATGTAAGGAGAGGGTCCCTGTGCCATTGCCACCCCCCAGCCTCCGATTGCCCACTTCCGGCGCGGCGGGTGAGATCTCGCGCCTGGGAGTGAGCAAGTTCGTTGGCGTTGGGGACGGCTTCATGAGCATCGCTGCCCATGTGACCGGGGAACCAGATTAAGTGTTTTTTGCCTGTCCAAGATGCTGCAGAGAGAACGCGAGCGGCTTCCTTGCATACCGAGCCTTTCATGAATGCTCTAACGGCAGCTCGCGAGTCTGTGAAAATAGTGGAACGGTTCGTGGTGGCCATGGCGATGGCTACAGCCACCTGTTCGGCTTTGTCGGCGTTCACATTTTGATGCGTAAGCGACGTCAGCAGCTCCCCCCGCAGCGATGTAGCCACCGAAACAAAATGATTGGAAGCAGCGTATTGCGCAGCGTCGACGAAGGCGACGGTGTCCTCAATCTTAGCCGCCAGGCTAAGGAGGGCCCTGGCCCTCGCCTTACGTCTGCCGTAATTGTGCTGAGGGTGCATATTTCTAGGTATCTGGGATACCGAATACATTTCTCTGACTTTGACGGGGAGCGCGCACTCCCGCTGTTTGGTGATGCACGAACCTTGACCGATATGCGCTAGTAGCTGCCTGCCGGCTTCCGTGGAAGCCAGTCTTGCAACTTGTGACATCTGCTGCGCCTCGACTATCTCTTCAAAGGTGTTGTGGACACCTAGCTCCAACAGCCTTTCAGTACTGGTGCTCTGTGGGAGACCCAGTGCCTTTTTTATGCTCTTGCGAATGATTGTTTCTAATCTAGCTGCGTCCCTTCTGCTCCATTTGTGGGCCAGGGCTATATAGTTAATGTGGCTGATTAGGAAGGCGTGGAAGAGTCGCCTTAGATTATCCTCTGATAGCCCCCCTTTTTTGTTGGCCACCCTCGTGATTAACTTTGTCATGGAATCGGCTTTGGTTGCGATGCGCTCTAATGTGTAGTCATTACTGCCGTCCTCCTCCAGGAACATGCCCAGGATTCTGATTCTGTGTACTACCGGAATGACGGATCCGGTCGCAGTGGTGATAGAGATATCGGGAGCTGTCCCTTTCTTTGCACCGATTGTGGGTCGGTATAGTAGCAGTTCCGATTTCTTAGCCGACAGGCAGAGTCCTGCCTTCGCGAGAAACTCCTGAACGACTGTGATCGCTGTTTGTAATTTCTCTTCGATGTACCCGTCGCTACCTCCCTCGCACCAGACTGTGATGTCGTCGGCGTAGAAGGCGTGACCGATACCTTCAATCTCGGCCAGCTTTTGGGAAAGAGCTCTCATGGATAAATTGAATAAAAAAGGGGAGAGGACTGCCCCTTGAGGGGTGCCTCTGGGACCGAGATCGAATGTTCTCGAGCCCAGAGCTCCTAGGCAAATAGTGGCTTTTCTATCCTTTAGGAAGGAGCTGACGTACTTGTAGAATTTTTGTCCTAGACCTGCTTCTTTAATCGATTCGAGGATGTGAGAGTGTGTTACCTTGTCGAAGGCCTTTTCTAGGTCGAGTGCCAGGACGGCCCTGGTGTCTCTGGAGGCCTTGTCAATAATCTTATGTTTTAGAAGCAGCATTACGTCCTGTGTGGACATGGATGGTCTGAATCCAATTTGATTAAACGGAAATAGATTTCTTTCCTCTGTGAATTTAGCGGCCCTATTGAGAATGACGTGCTCGGCGACCTTTCCCACACAGGAAGTGAGTGAAATCGGCCGTAGCGAGCCAAGCTCTAAGGGTTTCCCTGGCTTCGGGATGAGGATTACGGTCGCGTTACGCCACTCCAGCGGTACCTCGCCTGTCTCCCAAACCTCGTTGATTTTATTTGTGAGGAGCTCGATGGCCCCATCATCCAAATTCTTTAAGAGTTTATTTGTGATCCCATCGGGACCCGGTGCTGATCTGCAATTGAGTTCGTATAATACCTCTCTCACCTCCGCGTACGTGAAGGGAGAGCCCAGAGGGTCCGTTTCGTTCTCGTGCGTCGCAGAGAGGTAGTCATTGTTTGAGCCGGGTTCGATACAGAGGTACCTAGAGGCCAACTCGTCCGTAATTTGTTTCTCGGTCATACCAGAGTTTTTTAAGTTGTGGATGAGCCTATCAATAGTGAGCCTCTGATTGGCTTTGGATTGTTTGTCCCCAAGCAGATGCTTGAGGATGTTCCATTTTGCTCCGCTCCTCATTTGCCCGTCGACGGCGTTGCATACTTCGTCCCATTGCTGCCGAGCGAGGGTTTGGCTATGTTCATCTATTTGCTTATTAAGTTCTGCAATCTTTTTGCGTAGGCGTCTATTTAACTTTTGTGTTTTCCATTTTGCCTGTAGCGCGTTTTTGGCTTCTAGCAGGTGTGCTAATCTACGGTCCATGCGCTCTACCTCTTTGTCCGTCTCTATTTCCTTTGTGGAAGCAGCAACGTCTTCTCGGAGGCGGGCGAATAATTCCTCTAACGAGCTGTATTTAGTCTCGTCCTTCTTTCTGATAGCTCTAAAGAGATCCCAATCCGTTACTCTGAATTTTCTGAGAGGTGGTGATGACACTCTTATCGCGAGGCTGCTGATGTAGTGATCACTGCTGAGGTTCTCTTGTAAATTGGTCCATACCGGTTCCTCCGCATTCCTAACCATGGTCAGGTCTGGCGTGGTATCCCTGCTGACTGAGTTGCCAATTCTGGTGGGGTATTTTGGATCGGTGACCAAGGTGAGACCGCAGGCTGCTATCTGTGCCGCGAGGGCCTTGCCCTTGGCCGTATCTTTGATGTAACCCCAATCTTGGTGTTGTGCGTTAAAGTCCCCTGCTATGATAAGCGGATGATCGCCTGCAATTTGACATGCCTTCTGGAAGAGAGCGTTAAACGTCTCCCTTCTGTCGGCTGGCGAGCTGTACACGTTCAGAATGAAAACGGATTGGTTGAGTTTAGCGTTTTGGATGAGCTCGATCATGATGTGTTCGACTTTTAAGTTCGGCCTAACGTCGTGACGTAAATAGGCGAGGCTCTTTGAGACGAGTGTCGCTATTCCTCTTTTGCCCTCCGAAAAGTGCGCTTCTGCATGGTAGTCGCGAAGAGCGATCACATCGGTGAGTGTTTCCTGGAGGAGGATTACTGACGGCCTTTCGTTAGCAGAGCTAAGTAGTTGTTGCAAGACTGCCTTCCTTTTGCGGAAGCTGGCGCAATTCCATTGCCAGATAACTAGATTGCTTGAGTTAGCCATTTTACTTACGTAGTGGGGGCGTACCGAGCAGCGCAAGCTGTCTGTCGGATTCTAAAATTTGGAGCCTCGCTGTGTGCTCGTTCAGTTGGAGCTTGATGGGGCTAATTTCGGAAACTATGTCCGATCTTAGCTGGTCAAGCAGTTGCTTAATCCCCGAGACGTTAAGCGTCTCCTCGTCGTCCATGGGCTCGGGGCCCGCCCTGCGTTTAGCGCCTCTGTTAAGAGAGGCGGCTGCTGCGACAGCTTGGCCGCCGATCGCGCGTTCTCTCTGCTGCATTTCCTGCAATAATGACTTAATTTCAGACAGTTCCTTTTTAAGAGACGCGTTTTCGCGCTCGAGTGATTGAATTTTGCCTAGCGTTTGCTCTTGGAGTTGCCCTTGTTGTGCGGGAGCACGGGTCTCACCTGTTTTAGCTGCCTTTTCCGCCCAGGTGGGTTGTGAGTTGATCCGGACCCGGGATCTGCTCCTGGATCTCGATCTAGAACGTTCCGCGGTGGCGTTCCTGGGAGCGTTCGTAGTTGGCGTTGTGGCTGGAACTGGGGTTCCTCGACCCCCAGCGTTGCTCGTTGCGTTGTTCTTGTTGCCGCGTTTCCTTCCTCTTCTGCGTCGTCTCCTCACAACATAAGGAACTTGATACCTGTTTTTGCAAGTTCGGTCGCCGGTGAGGTGAGCGTCTCCACAAAGCGCGCACTTGGGTTGCACACATTCGTGTCCGTTTGTGGTTTGCAAAGTTCCGCACTTTTCACACACTTTTTCGGTCGGTCTGGGGCAAACGTCGTGCCTGTGACCGACCCGTCCGCAGTTGCGGCAAGTGTCTATTTGCCTCTTGTACAGCGTGCAGCGCACCATGTTGGGGCCGCAGCGCACATAGTTGGGCACTTTCATGCCATTGAACAGTATGATCACGGTAGTCGACTCTTTTATGCGCCTGACTCCGAGCACCATCGGGTTTCTGGGTGTGACAAAAAGGCTTTGCAGTGCAGCTTCGGGCAGATCGGCATCGACGCCTCTGACCACGCCTCTGCAGGTATTACCCGGAGGCGTAATGTATGCCGCGATAGGGTGCCGTTTATCCGCCAAGATAATCTCTCGGACCTGGGAGTATGCAGTGGCGTTCAGTTCGGAGGGTGTGCTTATAACAAAGATATTCTGCATTGCATTCGCACACACGATATCCTCCTCGGCTGCCACCGGGGGCAGCTTGGCCGCCATTAAAATGGCGTTCGTGACTTTGATCTGACTGCATTTTCGCACGTCCAGCCCTCCCCCCGGGCGGACGACAACTCGAAAGTGGGATTTAGGCAGGCGCGGTAGCCTGGAGGCTGCGGCAACCTTTCTTAGCTGGCTGGCTTGTTTGGCGCCAACGCGGGTGCCTTTTTGCGTTGTCTTGCGCGTCTCGTTCTCGACGCAGGTTTTGTCCGCGTTCCGCTTTCTGTGAGCGGTAATCCAGCCGTTGGACTCGGCGTCTTCTTTGGAGATTTGCTCTCCCTGTACCATTGCCTCGTAAGGCATGGCGGAATGTTCTAGAACGCTCTTGGGCGTCGGCTCAGCGAGCGGCCGCACCTTCCCGCGCTACGGCGGAGCCGATGTCGTGCCAAGCCAAATTAGGCTTAACCCTTGGTGTCGGAGAAAGGACACACAAAAAAGGTTTCAGTGGACGTACCGTGTTAGATGCGCCATCCAATTGCTCCTTGTAACTTCCCGGAGTCGTTGCAGCAGAAATTGTGAGGAAAAAGTACATTGGAACAAGTAGGACAACTTCGGTTGGCGGAGCTGATGCAGACACGTCCGCACGTCACGCCGCCATCTAGCGTCCTATCATCAGGTGTCCCTCAGGGGGCTGTTCTCGGACCACTTCTATTTTTAATATACATCAATGACTTACCCCTTCATGTAACTTGCAAAATTCGGATGTTCGCTGATGACTGCGTGCTTTATCATACCATTAACCATGACACTGATGGAGACATTTTGCAACAAAATCTCAACCATGTACAGTCTTGGTGTGCCCATTGGCTAATGACTCTTAATCCCAAAAAATGTAAACATATGTCATTTACCCGTAGTCGTACACCCTTCTTACCTTCTTACACAATAGCCAACAATCAGATTGATACAGTAAAATCATTCAAGCACCTAGGCGTCATAATTTCCCGTGATCTTAACTGGGGCACGCATATCAACACCATAGTATCATCGGCGAACAAAACACTCGGATTTATGAGGCGCCACTTGCGTCATGCGCCTCAGGATGTCAGACTTGCAGCGTACAAATCGCTTATCAGGCCTAAAGTCGAATATGCGTCGCCAATCTGGAACCCATATCAAGAATATCTCGTTAACGCACTTGAGCGCTTCCAAAATCGTGCGGTAAGATACATTCATTCATCCTATTCATATGACGTAAGCATATCATCTTTAAAAGAGAAATCTGAGTTACAGTCTCTCTCGCACCGCCGTAAGATAGCCAGCGTTGCTCTCTTTCATAAGTTTTTCTACAGTTCCCTTAATCGTGAGCCATACATTATTCTACCCGCAATAATATCGCAACGCGCTCGTCATCCACTCCAAGTTTTAAAACCACGCTCACACACAACTACCTTCTCTGCTTCTTTTTTTTCGCGAACAGCAACTGATTGGAATGCCCTTCCCAACCATGTTGTATATACAAATAATCACCATGCGTTGCTTCTATTTTGTCAAATTAATTACCATTTTGTACAAATTCATCACCTACTGTACTTTTTGATTGTATGCAATGTATCTACCTTTCTTCATATGTTACACTAGTTACTAAAATGATTTGTCCATTACCACTGTTTCTTCTCTTCGGCCAAATTTACTGTTGCTTCTTTATTCTAATTGACAATTTGACATGAGTAAGCACTTGTGTGTACAAAGTATGTATCACTTTTCAAATGTTTCGTTTGTTATCATGTTGAATTTTTTGTTACAAGATGTACCCCTCCCCTTATGTAACACCCCTGATAAAGGGGCCTTTAAGGAAATAAACTGACCTGACCTGACCTGACCTGACGAAGACGCCAGCACTGCGTCCAGCGGACCTGTGTTTGCCACTGAGTAGTTCAGCTCCGCAGAGACAATGCACCGGTGATCTGCGATCAGGCGGTAGAGGAGGGCGATGGCCGCCTGCTCGGTGTGGCTCTGAAATCGGCGGTAAATGCTCGGCACAGTCGCGACGCTCACTTCTCCGAGCTCGTCTCTCGTGTCTTCGCGTAGCTGGAGGCCCACGTGCCACAAGACTTTGTTGCAGGCTGTCAGGTGTCGCAGCAGTTGACAGACGCGATTCTGGCCTCGCGTGCAGTTTAGACGAAGCAGCTCGGCAGAAACCAACTCGCCCTCCATGGGGAACCCGCGTTCCAGGCACGGCTGTCCAAGTGATCGCCTCGGTGCTGACGTGGCCACCGTCTCTCCTCGGGACAGGTGTCTGTGACGCTCACTCAAGCGCCAGCTACTTTTTATACACCCGTTGTGCGTAGCCTAATCTTTAGCCAATCATAAGACGCATAGGTAACAACACCGTTTAATGCGTCGCCAATGTCAGAGGGGAGCTAGGAGAGTTCAAGAGGTAAGTAACAAAATTGATAACGCATATCATTTTCGTGCTTGGTTCTGCGCGATGCCAAAATTTTTACCGAGGCGTTGAGATATCGGTTCGAAAATATGCGTTCTGCGCATGAGAATTGGGGCAATTGCGAGGATGAAAAAAAGAGAAGAGAAAGAATAAAGAGAAATGGAAAGTTGTAGCGTCTTCTGAAAGGCGAGGCATCGATAACGCACAGCTCACTTTAAGATATGACCTAACAACGTGCGTACACGTGGGGCAGTTGCCGTCATTGCCATTTAGGTGTCTACTGGGTGCTCTTGGTTGTCAGGGATTCTAGAAAAGGATGATTACGTGACATTTTTAGCGAACGTAAGCGGACAAAGGCACCCCCCCCCCTCAACACCATTTTGAACAACGTTTCTCGTGTGGGAGCCGAAACGTCTTACTTTTATAAACTTTGGTTGGTCGGTGTCCGTTTTCAATTGTCATGTATGCTCCCGACCAGACTGGTCTCCGTCCCGTTCTCAATTTCAAGCGGACACATACGCCTAGCGCCGAGCACGACAATGTGGTCGTGGTGCTAAGCAACCAACTGCGTACGCGTATATAATTAAGGTTACCGACAACAGCCAGTAGGCAGATAAATTTTGGTTAGCGTCATGGTCATAGAACTTCGTACAAGCACCACCAGAGTGAACTGTGATGCTATAATGTCTACGGAAGCTGCAAACAGGGTAGTTCGGCCAGCACGGGAATGATGGGCACTATATGGATTTGGCCATGTACTTCGTCCTCCTGGCTCCAAACAGCGTCTTGACTTTGTAATACGTGACCATTTTTGAAGTGCCCGGTTATAAATAATTAGATAAACTGCCATAAATCTGTCCGACGGCAGATATAGAAGTCGGCACAATTAGCACAGAAGGCAAATAATAAAAATCTCGCGCTATGGACGCATGATCGAGCGAGAATCTTATCGCGTTCTGCATTTAAAGAATGCATATATTGCTTAGAAATATAGTCCAAATTAGGCCTGAAGGCAAAGCGTTATAAACAAAGCCGCTAGAACGTCTGAATCCACAAGCACGAAGATCAGGCACATCCGTGTACATAGCCATCATTCCCATGGTGGGTGAACGATTGCAGCGCCAGATTTCCCTATAGTAATTGTTGTAGGAAACTCTATGGTACTAGTGTCCGTATGCTTGGGTATACTTTATGCATTGCGTTTGGCGCTGTACAAAACTGCTTCGTCGTTTAAGTTGGAGGCTGTAACGAACTAATGGGTTTTGAGATCAATGCGTGTCTCGCCATAACGAAAGTCGGTTGCTAGCGTTGCCTGAGGGGTGTGACACATTGTCGACAAAGGCTACTGATGAGGGCTGCCACCAAACATGTAATCGCTTGCAATCTATTGGCTCTCCATCTCAACCACGAAACTTTTCTTTCAGGTGATTGCTGCAATGGTATTTGTGAATTAACTATGTAAATACTCTACATGATGTGCCGTTGTGTTAGCATCCATGAGTAGTTCGTTATGGCGGCCTGTTTCAGTGAGCGGTGAAAGTAGCAGCGAGCTTTTTTCATACGAAATGCGTGCCTAAGTATTTCTTTTACGCTATATTAAGTGCCCATATTTGAGTAGAACAACTCACCAGAGTAATAAGAAACATGATGACAGCTTTGCCGGTCAGTCTCTTTCTAACAGGGATAACATGTTGACACTAGGTACCAAGATATTTCTTACATGTAAAATGTTGTGTCCCTCGTAGCTAAGTACTATGAGAATGCTAAGTGTTTAGCAAAGCATCACACACAATTTCGTGTGTTGAATTTGCAGGCATTCCTTTTCGGCAAAATTTATAGACAGACACGCCGCATATATGCATTGCGAGACCAGTAGACTCCTTCAACGCTACATAGCTTGCCATATCCAATCCGCAAATATTGTCGAGTCAAGCGCTTTTGAAGAAGCAATTCTGTGGTTTAGGCATGGCAGCAGAAAGAAGCCCACGTACCCTTTTATAAGTGTGGCTCGAGCCACCAATATCCCGAACATACACGAAGCGAACGAACCCACCCGGCAGCTGAGCGAGCCGGCATTTTCGGCATTCTGGCCGTGACGTCACTCGCCAGAAGGTGCCACTGGAAGTTCTCTTCACTAATATTGCACCGACGCAACTGCATCCACAAGAATGCCTCTTCAGCAGTGCAACCGCTGACTTCTGACACACATCCCTAAGTTTTTCCTCAAGAGTGCATTGATTTACCTCTCTAAATTGATTAACTTTATTTTTTTTCGTTTTGCAATTTGATCCTTTACTACCCGTCAAAGCTTTAATACTGTGAGCCTTCATGCGCATAGTGGTGCTTAGTAGGCGCTAAACTTTGTCCTGCGCGCATATCTCCACTGTTACCGAACAATATACGAGTCACGTTTCTTTTCTTACACTCGTCCGGTGGCCACAAGCCGTAAATCAACGCCAGTCATTATGCGTATAGATGCTGAGGTGGTTAGTCACGTGACAGCCAAGGAAACACCCAAAGAATCACGCGCGCGTCGCTCTAGCTGCTGACCTTGTGACACTACTAAATATGATTACGTATCTACAACTAAACCGCATGCCTTTATGCGCCGTTCAAATGCACGTTCAGCGGAGGGGTATAAATGGGCGATACAAATTGAAGCCGCCACTACAACTACGTACACCCACGACAGACGGTCGATGAACGCGGACGTCCGTACCACTTCCACAATTCGTGCATTTCTCCAGAGACGCTGATCTTCTTGCAAAGGTGAAGTCGCTGGTTCGGGGATGATTCCCTCTACGTGCACACGGGGCCACAGTCGCGTCTGTCATCTGTTTCGACAACTGACAGCTTGCAACAAAGTGTTGTGGAACGGCGGCCTTCAGCTCAGAGAACAGTTTCGCAACAAGCTCGGAGACCTAAGCGTCCAGACGGTGCCGGGCGTTTGCCTCGGATCCCCACATTGCGAATTGTGCACCCACAACGAAGAAGCAGCCCTGTCCCTCTTACGCTGGCTCCTGAAACGGCACCGATGTATTGTCTCAGTGGCGGCAAACTACGGTGCCGCGAACACAAGCCTGCTGGTCGAAGCCCTGCAATCTTCGTCTCGACTCGAGAGGCTCACCCTATTCGGCAACGCAAGCGACCAAGTGGAAGTCTTCGAGCAGTCGCCCGGATGTTCCGTCGGCCATGCTTGTTCCGCCGAGCGAATGAAAATTCCCGCCCGCCTGTTGGAAAAAGATGGCGCCGGACTGGTCTCGCTGGACGTATCGGAGCTGAAATTAAGCGTTGTCATGGGGAAGAAGCTCATCGATGCTCTTCTAAAAAATGACACCATCACTGAACTGACTGTCGGAGGCTGCTTCTTTGCTTCAGGCCCCCTGGAAGCCGCATCGGTGTGGTTCGCGGAATATCTGGTCAAGAAAAACGGGACGCTCCGGAAACTCAAACTGGTAGAACACCAGCTCGTGTTCGCAACCGCGGCGTTACAGACGCTGGCACAAGGGATCAACACAATGTGGACTTTGGAAGATCTATTCGTGGCAGGCCAGGCCGCGAGCAAGGACTGCGCGCTGTTCTTGGAAGCCGTAGCCCATAGCCCGTCTCTGCAAAGTGTGTGCTTGCTGCTCAAGGGAAGTGACGAACACTTCCTTAATCCGCAACCGGATGAAAACGTCGACGCACCCGGCGTCCCTACTTGGGTGTTAGCGTTGCAGGAAAACAGCACGCTGAAGCATTTAAAGCTTAGGTTAACGTGGTCCACCAGGGAAGACTGCTACCTCTTGCTCGAAGCACTTGAAAAGAAGTGCCGCCTTAAACTTTTGACATTAGAAACCGTTCCGATTGATTGTGGTATTCAAGAAATTTGTCGCTTAATACGGGATTGTGGCGTGTGCGAAAGGGTGCGCATCGGAAGCTATGTCGTTCACCCCGAGGACGTTGAAATAGTTTCTGCGTGTGAGGCAGTGACAGCCCTCATTGTCAATTCCGTTATCTTCGTAGCAGACGTGGTTGCATTGAGAAACATGTTTAACGTCATCGCTACTTGCAACCACATAACGTTCCTTCACGTGGTTCTGCATTTCTTTGACAACGACGCGTTCGCATCGCTAGCTGCGTACATTACGGGATCAACCTCCATCAAGGTAATTGACCTAATTATCAAAATATATTACTCTGGCGAAGACTGGGACGAAATTCAACAGGAGCACTACGAGTCCCTACGCCAGTCGCTATCTAACTTGTGTGAAGCTCTGTCTTTGAATCGGAGCATCAGCAATATCTATCTGGACTCCACGTTCGAATTGCGCGACGAAGCTTGTCAGATGCTCGCCGACGCCGCTTTGAACAACCGGCAGCTTTACGAGCTCATTCTCCCAGCCGTCAGAGGCAGCTCTGTGCCTCTGACGGCGTCTTCTGCCGCGGTTAGCCGAGAACTACAACCTACTTTTCCTTGAGATTTCTTTCTGCTTGCAGCACAACGACGAGATGTGCGCTGCCCAGGATGTCGCGCGGCGTAATTTCGGCCTCGTACAGAGGGCGACCCGGTTCGTGATGGGAGACCACGGCCCAGAATGCGCACGCCCCTTCGAGCTCCTCTCGGAGGAGCCGGTACTCGTCGAGAGTGTCCTGCGCAAGCTAGACCGGGACCGGGACCCGGCGCAGGTGACCCGGAGTGAGAAGGCAGAAGCCGTGTCCAAGATCGAGAAAGCCCGCCAGCTTCTGCGCAATGCGGACTTACACACTTACATGAAGATGACGGGCGTCGTCCAGGAACGGGTCGAGTGCGAGGTCCAGCAAGACGGTAGCAAGCAGTTTGACAAGCTGAACGAATACTGCTTTCTGCACATTCTTCGGTACCTGAAGATAGCGGACGTCGTGGAAGCTTGAAGCTATCTGGACGAGGTCGCGTCCTCTGTGTGTCCCGCCTCTCCAACAGCATTCTGTATACTCGCTACAAAAGAGATGCTCCATTAAATATGTCGTGGGCATTTGCAAAGAGTGGCAAGTCTTCACGGTAATTGCGGCTACCCAGCGTAATTACAGTGCGACGAAGCATTCTAGCGAACCGCAAACACGCCCTGGTGCCAGTCTGCGCATCGAGCTGAGACTCTTGGTGTTCGTGCCTAACAGTTTTCTTGATGGCAGCGCACGTGAAGCCACTGCTGGATTGTTTAGTGGAAGCTCGTTCGAAGTCCGAGCTCGTTGCTGGAATATATTGGCGCGTGCACTGCATGTACTTCGTTTGTGTTTTACCAGTGGCCACCTTTTAACGGCTAACATATCCTAAACATTATCGCGTGGTGCAAAACACGTCTGCATGTATCGGAACATTGTCGATTAGCATAGCCGATTGTGTCTGCTGCCTTTGTCGTCGCCTAACCCTTTTTTCTGTGTTCATGCACGACGCGAATGTGTTGCACTTCTTGAAAGCACTCTCGCACCAACACTGCACTCTCGCACCAACGTGCGAGAGCCCGCGATAACGCTTCAACTTTCGACTGATCATGTATGAAAGCCGATGGGCCGGACACGCTGATGAAATTTCGGACGACGGCTGACTGTGCTGGTCGCTATCGTTGCACTTTCAGTGCAACTTGCTTTTCTGGGAGCAAATTCGTCCAATAAAGAGTGTTATGATTAACTATTTTTGGTACTGTGTTCTTTGCCATCGCAACAAGGTGTCAATATAGAAATAGCACAAGTGTTCTACATAGACAGCTGGGGAATCTATACGAATACCGTTTTGAGAGCGCCGCTCTTAGACGACCGTTCCTGCACTTTGTGTTGGCGTCCTCGGCGTGATGGAGCGAACGAGCACAGCGAAGAAGGAAGGAGGGAACGCAGAGCGTACCGGCGGATGAAAGGCGGCAATAGCGAAGTGAGCGCAAGAAGGAAAGCGTAGTGCCGTGCAAGGCGGGCTCTGCGGCGACGACCGAATATGGCGACCTCCTCTGCGGGTCATCCCGGCATTGCACTACCTTCAGGAACGGCCTACGTATCGGGAGCGCTTAACGCCTCCTTCACCTCCACCGCGGGTCGGTTAAGTATTGCACTATCTTCGGGATTGACCTCGTAGAAAAAACTGTCTACGCGCACACTCGATCCGCCAGATCCCAGACATAGACACCTTAGATGTAAATATTGCCGCGAACACCGCGGTCAGTTGAAAAGAGCAAAGAAGAAACGAGCTGAAACACCATGCTTGCGAAACCGTAACTCTGCAAGATGCTCGAATGTTAGTTTCATAAACTGTATGTGTTAGAGCATGAGCAGCCGACATGATTGATATAGAAGTTTACAAATTACGTGAAACTTCTTGCAATTCTTCTTACGGTTTTTCATAAATGCTACTCCTGCATTAGTGCTATACTTTTTGTCAGCTTTTGAACGCGAAAGAAACTGCGCAAGTACTTGGACATGTGAAGGGATCTTTTAGTACGCGATTGGAATCTATTAGCGTGTTTTTTCATGTTCTTACTCTCTCGCGGACAACGTGCGCGCACATCTGCGAGGCATGTTGAGATCGATCGGATAGTTATCATTGGTCGTGTACGTTTTTCAAATGCGGCTTCATGTTCTGCATAACTTGCTGCTGCAAGTATCATACGCACTTAGTTTACGACGCAGCAATATCGTTGCTTGATAAATATCAATAGCGGGTTAAATTTCATTGCCCGTAAGAATACAGAGCATCAGGGATTGGCGCGGGCCTTCACTAGCCTGCATACGCAGCATATGACCGGGCCGCGTCGTCGTTTCTCGATCGCATGCGCCCCAGGGCACAATAACACGGAGGATATATAGCTTGCTGTAATTATGTTTCGACGTGAAACGTCTGTAACGAGGGTCTAAGGGGTTCGCTTGCTGAAACCCATGCGACGAAAACGCGGTAACTGTGGCATTGTCGCTTCTAGCTTCGCAATCATACTAGACCCATGTCCCTCTTTGGCGACGTTGTGTATGGGAGAGAAGCCTTTACTCGGCCATGTGCACTTCTTGCATGGGATAATGGGGGCGCTTTCGGCCCACACATGGAGCAATCGGATCTAAATTTAGACCCACGCGCAGCGTTCTGGGAGGCGCATATCTGGGCAGTATACACTTCTCCATCCGAGCAGGAACGGTGGCGTTTGAGAGAGCTCAGCATGCCGTAGTAGGTATAACGTATCAAGCTCAAGCTTGCGCCTATCGCGTGCTGTGCAAGGCTTATAAATGTGCAATGTGTTGTAAAGAATTTTACGCGTGCTGGGCATCGACATACGCCTCCTTGCGTTCGACATAAACGGTTCAAAAAACTAGGAGAACGCTTAAGCTTCGCCTTCAAGAGTGGAACGCGATAGCGTTATTGCACCCCGTTCGCACCGCCCACTTATTCGCTCCGAAAACCGAAACTCCGAAAAAAAATTACCGACGATTACGTTACTTCCTAATGCGAAATTTGAGCGCAGCAAATAAGCTGTTTCACCTTTTCGATAGATTGAGGCAAAGAAATCGAGCAACACATGTATGCGCTATCACAGAATTTTTTTTTATTTTTCACACGTATTCCTTTAACAAAGACTCCACTAACAGTTGTTGACAGCCATGAAGGAAGCTTTGTGGTCGGAGAAATAGACTGATATATGTTCGACTTGGTACACCAATGCTTGATTCTCAAAGACGATATCTATACAAGTGCCTCGCGAGGTTGTCACAGCCGTGGGACGCGTTACGAGCGAGAGGAACGGGATGTTCTCCCGCATAAGTGTTAGGAAATTGCTGTTTGTCTGTATGTCAACATTAAAGTCCCCCACTACTAACATCGGTGTGGATCGATGGACGGTTAATGCGAGTTGCAGGAAGTGCACGACGTCTTTCGTGAGTGCGGTAGCGGACTCACGAAAGCGGTATCAGTCGGTCGCTGCTAGCGCTGGGGAGATGAAAGGGGGGCGGAGCTGGTTACGAGGCCGACGACAACGCCAACGCGAAACCCAGGAACGGACGCCAAAGAGCCATTTGTGTATCCAGCCCTCCTCCACAGTCTCTCCTCCTCCCTCGCCCGGAGAGCCGACAGCGCGCATGCGCGGCGGCGGAGCAGATTCGTCGGCGAGCTGGTTACGAGGCCGACGACGACGCCGACGACGACGCGAAACCCAGGAACGGACGCCAAAGAGCTGCGCTCTAAAACAAGCGCGAACGAGACCGACCCAACAGAACCAAATAGGCGCGGGCGAGAGCTGTGGCGCGAGCCATAGAGTTTCTCACTATAACACCTAGAGGGTAATCTGGCGCCACCGTCTATGGGACTTTCTTAGTGCCGTCATGGGAATGACGGTATATGTGTCTGCGAGGCTCGTGTTGGCTGGTGTTGTAAGAGGCTTCGTCTAAAACGTGGATATGGCTATGCAAATAATGCGTTCTCAAAGTAAAATCTTCATAAAATGTTTCCATTAACGCATATTACATATTTACTCACCCACGATGCATGACCAAGCGAAGAAAAGTAAGAACATACGACCAACTGTATCAAAGCGAGCGCGAACCTTGTCGTCTGTCCTCCAACTTTAGCGGCCCGCTGATACTTTTTATGTAACATGTAGTCATACACACAATAACAAGTTCTCATAGTTAAATAAAACATGTTTTCGCGTAATAATAACGCTAAAACAGCTTTTCACGTGCTGTTTTAGTAGAAAGTGAATCATTGTGACAGACGGAACGGTACTTGCCAAGCGCGTCTTCAAGGTGTCCTGTCTCTACGAGAACGATGCCAATCCGAATCCACAATATACCGGCATTTCTATGCATACCACGGCGCAGCAGCGCCAGATTTCCCTCTAGGTAATGTAGTGAGAAACTCTATGGCGCGAGCAGACGATAGTACGAAACGAGCGGATCGGCTGAGACCAGACACGAGTGCGCATCGAGCCGTAAGGAGGGTCCGCATGACACCAGCATCGCGCGCGCACGTCACTGAAGGGGCCGCTCTCATTGGTCTCCGCCATTCGCGGCTCGCGTCCTTCGTCTCCCACTCCAGCGAAGGGGGGCGGAGCTGGTTACGAGGCCGACGACAACGCCGACAACGACGACGCGAAACCCAGGAACGGACGCCAAAGAGCTGCGCTCTAAAAAGACGGGCGAATTCTGTCTGAATAAGAGTAAGTGCATGTTGTTCAACGTCTTCTTCTGACACCACCAATAGATTTGTAATCGCTAATCCCCCATTAGTTATTTAAAAGTGATTAGTTTACCTTTTATATTGTAATGTTACAGATGTCATTTGCGGGGGTTGTAGAGGATCGTAACCTACGTGAAAACGAGATTGTTTACGGCGACGTACGCATTGCACCAGTTCTAGCACTGCGAAAACTTGCCGTGTCTATTTATTCGGTCGTAATTTTGTCCGACGGATTTTCCGGTTGTTCTGCGCTATGAGTGCCAAATTCATCTACTGTTCTACGAGAATGTTATTCATCTATCCCCCTACAATTACGACTCGCCCGTTTCGTATGGACACCATGGCACATGGCACCAACGTTAATCTGGTTGCCAAATGCACTAGCGACGGCATCTCTTTAAAGTGTGGCCCATGGTACGTAGGCCAGACAGGGAGGTGTCTGAACTATCGTCTGCATGAACATGCGAATAATGTTAATAATGGAAAGGAAGGCTTCTTAGCCCTGCTGTGTAGCACAAGTGGATGTACCGCTCTGTTTCTAAAAAAAGTAGCTTTCATACACATGGGTGATCGAACGCGCATCATCGTTGAATCGACTAGCATGGCACGTGAAGCACCTATGCGTGTGCAGAAGTAAGCTATCCCTGGCCTTGTCACTAATGGAGATGGCATGCTTACTCAATGGCAGCGCTAACAGTGAGCGTTGATGATATCTTTATAATGTTATTCTTCTTTATTCTTTTTTCAACGTTATTGTTTGTGTTTTACATATGTAAATCTTGTGTCGCGTTCCCTACGTGTTTTCTATATCACACCTTGTATCAGGCCATCAAATTTCACTTGGCAGTACACGCTTGCCCTCCTTTTTCCCCGTGTCTCCTGTCCCACTTCGCGCTGTACCACACAGTCTAAAATGAAACACGAAGTAGCCCAAACCATCAGCCTTCTTAGTTACAGCTCTTTAAAGATCTAGTACTGAGGATTCTGCGACGTTCAGTACCTATCACTGCTGCAAGATTAAAAAAAAAACATTCCTTTGAAGAGACATATGCCAAATCATCCGTATTACGTAACACTCATTTTGAGCAACTGAGATTCCTTTGGCACAACCGATAGCGTTTCATTAGAAATTTTGAAAGTTTCGTTTACGACAAATGCCTCACCGAATAGCAATGCCTAATCTTTATTCCCACAGGACTGATTAGGCTCCTTCTCCCCGATGTTGTTATAGCTCTGAAGCGGAAGCGATGAACATTTCCTTACAGAATGTGAAGACAACTCGAAGACAACTCTCTCTGTCCCCACACCATCATTGGATTTTGTCCTCACCTTTCTACTCAAGACGCTATCATGCAGCTCAAACATCAAGTGCTAAACGACTGTTTCCGTAACATGAAAGCCACCTCGGACTCGGCGTCACTCAAACCTTTGACAGCATTTCCCATGCAGATATCCTTGACCAGGTCTCCCGCCTCGACCTGGGAGAGCTAGCCTACAACGAAATCCGTGACTTCCTCTGCAATCGCACGGCCAGCCTCTGGACCGGGGATTTACGATCAGACCAGCTTCCTCTTGG
This sequence comes from Dermacentor albipictus, assembly GCF_038994185.2. Lineage (NCBI taxonomy): Eukaryota > Metazoa > Arthropoda > Arachnida > Ixodida > Ixodidae > Dermacentor > Dermacentor albipictus. Next base: position 99,357,178 of record NC_091828.1, on the reverse strand, counting down.
CAGCGAAGGCACGCGCATGGTTCAGTTATCTATCCCATGCTGTTTCACTTAGTCACGATTGGCCTTGCCCAGCAACTACAACGAGTCGATAATATCAACCATACCATCTACGCCGACGACATCACCATCTGGGCGTACCGAGGCAGTGATGGTCGAGTGGAGTGAGCCCTCCAAACGGTGATTGAAACGGTTGAACCCTATCTCCAAGGAATCAGACTGCGCTGTTCACCGGCTAAATCGGAACCTCTCTACAAGCCCATTCAGCGGGGTCGCCTTTCCAAACACCAATCTCATCGCCGATCCTGTGACGTCATCACCATACTCCTTCAAAATGACAGTCCTTTCGCACACGTCCCTAGTATACTCACCCTCACCATCCCTACCAACGGCTCGAACTCCTTGGCTCTCAGCAAGATCTGTGCCCAATCACAAAACACACTGCGCCTTCTTAAACGCATCTCTAACCGACGAGGTGGACTCAAAGAAGAAAGCCTACTCCACCTCGTGCAGTTCTTTGTCATATGTCACATTACCTACTTTGCTGCGTACGTCAACTGGTACAGCGATGAGCAAAACAAGCATGACACCCTCATACGAGGCGTCTACAAGCAAGCACTTGGCCTCCCGCATTACACCAGCACAGAACTCTTCAACCAACTGGGAATTCACAGCTCCCTTGCCGAGCTCATTGAAGCCCAACAACACACTCAGCTTGAACGTCTCGCCCTTACTGAAACGGGACGCTTTATTTTATCCACGCTTCGCTTCACCTACCATCAGGAACAGGGCCTCAAATAACCGATCCCGACTAACATCCGTAGCTGGATCTACACAGACCCTATCCCTAGAAGCATGTACCCTGAATATAACAGGGCCCGGCGCCAAGCTCGGGCCGGAGCTATCATAAATGTCCTTGCTTACGTACCTGGCGTCACATTCGTTGATGCAGCCCAATATTCCCCATGGCACACGATTTATGGCAGTCGCCACACGCGATGGAGTCATACGCCACGCCTCCAGTGTCAATACTCCCACTGTCGAGACGGCTGAAGAAGTGGCCATCGCACTGGTCACTGTAGGTTCCAGCTGTTACACCATCTTGTGTGACTCTTGCTGAGCCGTCACTAACTTCAGCAAAGACCGTATTTCTCCCCAAGCTATTTGCATCCTCTGCCAGGTGCCACACTCTAAAGACAGCATGATCTTCCTGACATGGATCCCGGCCCATGCGGGCCCTGTCCCACCCACACCTCCCCAATCTCAACGAGGTCACCCACTCCATTGCTCGAGGCCTAGTCAAACGCGACGGAGTCACTGGAGACGAGTTGGACACCAGGGACTATCTGACAACTTGTAACGATATCGTTAAGGCATTTGACCTCAGTCGCAGAACCTCAGCCGGGAGCAGGCTACCACACTGCGTCTGCTACAAACAAACACGTATCCTTCACCCCGCCATCCCCCACGTTATATTCCCAGACGTTTACACTACCCCCAACTGCCGATGCTGTGGCATTCACCCGGCTACGCTTCCGCATATGCTGTGGGAGTGCCCAGCACAGTACACACACATTACCACAACGACCGTCTCGTCGAGCTTGCATGAAGCTCTGCGGAGCTTAGCCCTCGACGACCATATCTGGGAGACTCAGCACGCCCGTGAGGCGGCGGCGAGGCAAGCCCTCGACGTCCCCTCATGGTAGGCTTACGCCTGCTCCTCATTAAGTGCTGGTTCTACAATAAATGTTTATCACCCCCCCCCCCTCGGCATGATGGTTGTGTTCACTTTGGTTAAAAAGTGTCACGAGGTTGCGCTACCAGTACTGCAGTCCGAAACCTTGAGCCAGCTCGCTCTGCGCCTTGCGATTTTTGACGGGACGCCCGCAGATACTTGAAGGCGCATATCTCCGGGGTCACACACAAAATAATTCTGAGATGATGATGATATTTGGAGATTTCAATGGCGCAGCAGCACTACAGGCTACAATGCGGCAAGCGCATGTTTTTCAAAGTAGCATATTTGTTCAAATGTGGTAAAATGGTGTAAATCGCCAGCTAAAAATAAAAGAGCAGCAAATGTGATACAAATCCTGAAGAGTTCCTGTGGCTTTCTAATAGTTAAATGCATCTTCATATGGCCGAAGTGGTTCATCGCTGAGTAAGAGCATGGGATGGAAAGTGATCTTTTTCTCGTAAAAAATTAGTAAATATCTTTGTCTCCATTTATCTAAGCCGGATATGTTATTAAGATGTGGAGCACGTTTAAAAATTCACCGCAGTATTGGCATGTTGGATTTGGTTTATTATTTATTAGGCAACTATGGGTCAGCCTTGCGTAAGTAATACTTCAGCGACATATGAATACCTCGTAAAGTCTCTCTCTGTAGTGACAACAGCCCCATTCTCCCAAAACAGGATTCATGCAATGAAGTTTGGTATGTTCTTGCTGATTCCAGTTTCTTCCAGTGTTTTACAACTGGCATCATTAGTGTGCCATTATAGTCTTGCGAAGGTAGGCCATCATGATATAGCTCCAGATTTTTGGTGCCCGCAATCGTAAAATCTGCTCTATAGATTCCGCGGATTCCTGCACGGCTTGGAACCCAGCGGAAAGTGATGTTCCAAGCTGCTTTCTTGCTTTTCTGCCCTTTCCCTCCACGACGGAAGCGAAACGGCTCTACTTGGTTGCGCTCGTGGCGTGATCGCGAGCCTATGCCGCTTTAAGCGTTGCTGATTATTCACGCTTTGGCGTCGGCACAGCTGCGAACACTTCAAACAGCCCTTTCCGGCAACTGCTCTGCTGTGGAAGTAAATGGCTTTTTTCTTTTTTCGTGAACGAAACGCCTCCGAAACTTGTGAGGCAACACAAGCCTCGCTCGAAAAACCCGATTGTCATTGCTAAACGGATTCAAGTGTTGGTGTCGACAGTCACGCTTTGAGATGCGCAAGAAAATTCGACGTCATTCCCTAGTCTTTAATCGTTGCTAATTATTCACGCTTTGGCGTCGGCACAGCTGCGAACACTTCAAACAGCCCTTTCCTGCAACTGCTCTGCTGTTGAAGTATATGACTTCTTTTTTTTTTTGACGCGAACAAAATGCCTCCGAAACTTGTGAGGCAACACAAGCCTCGCTCGAAAAACCCGATTGTCATTCCTAAACGGATTCAAGTGTCGGTGTCAACGGTCAGGTTTTCGATGCGCAGGAAAATTCGACGTCATCCCCTAGTCACAGACGTGCATGTTTCCATCATACCTGCGCGACCCGACTGGGCCTGTGGTTCAACGGATCGTGTCACCCCTAATTTGACGTGAGTTCCTGTATTCCCCTCCCCCCCCTCCCGAACACAGTATTCCTTGCCCATCGTCTTTCTATCCCGATTGCTCCTTTTATACAGTGCTGACCAATCTTCTGGGGTCAGCCGCACGCTGTAGACAGTTACGGTGAAGTCAGCAAGCTTTCCTCTTTGACATTCGAATTCTCTCTCCTACATACGAATATTTACACGTGCTGAGATGGAGACTAAAGCACAGCCACAAAATATTAAAGAAAAAACACCCAATAAAAGCTTTTGTTGCGGTTGCATTGGTCAACATGAAAGCGCGTCAGCTGATTCGAGCGTACAGCCGTTATAGTAGAGTAATGCAGTGAATTGCTGAATCAAAAGATGGTTTTATTGAACATGGCTATAACTCATGGGAAAAAAAAACAGCATAAAGATTGTCACGACTATAAATCGGGGCTCGTCTGAAGCATCGCTGCTGTGTCGTCACTAGTGACGACATCAGCACTAGTCTGCATTTTTCCGTAGATTATTTTGCGCACCTGCACGCGCGCCTGATGTTTTGTATGAGCAGCTGTCAAAGATTTCGTGTTTGCTTAGTCACTTGACTATTTTCGTTCTTCGGTTTTATGACAATGTCAACAAGAAGTACGAGGAGATTGCCAAGTAATGTCTAAATGATGCTGGGAATCCTACCTAGGCCACGGCATCGCATGTGCACGTACGCTGGTACAAACCTGCGCGGTATGATGCGATCCACTACTCTTACGAAGGAAGCGTGCCCGATTTATACGAGCAAAGGCCAAGCTGCGATCGTTTCGGGGCCATTGCTTCGCAGCAACGTCCGGATGTTACATTTAGGAAACCGACTCAACGTTTTTTCAACAGACGCCGACGGCAAACAGCCAATCAGACGTCCAATGGAGCAAGCAGTCAGAAGCCCACACAAACGATTGATGTTAAAAAAGGACAAGTTTTATTAAAACTTCTAAAGGTTTCTTCTCACCATGCGTCATAAATTGCAGCCTGACATATCGCCTTGTCCGGAGGCCGCTGAGGTGGCAGACGAAAATGAATGATAAAATATTAAAAGCAGCTGTCTTTATCAGCTTGCATCGGGGACGTATATAAACAGTGAAGTTATACCAAAGGTAGCAAATATTGTTCCTTCTTTCTCTCTACTTCTCGCAATGAGTGATTGAAAATAAGCTTTAAGAAGAAATGGTAAAAGACGACACGGGGTGACAAGCCACGTCCTGCGACTCGGCGTCCTAAGAAAGGAGTAAAATCAGAGGAATAAAAAGGCTGTCATGATAATGGATACCGACAAATTAAACGGGATGGCTCAAACAAACACTCGCCGCGTGCTGTCCACGTCCCGAAATCACACTTTGCCTGAAACTCATCTCTGGTCACATTTGTCCATTAGTCAACACGGGAGCGAGTGCCGACTGGTACCGTTTCCTCAATGCAAGTCACTCTAGCGAGGGCACGTCACACTGCATCAGAATGTGCAGCCACTCGAGGCATAATTGAAGCGCCATAGTGTGGCGACCGCTGGCAATGAGGTTCTGTGAAGGCTCGATGAACGCCAGCACCGAAGGTCATCGGGGAACCGACTGCGAATCGGGCGTTCGGCGCGAAGGTGCGACACAACGAACGACGAGGTGATACCTTCATGACTCCAATACATCGGCTACCTTCAGGTATTTCTGAATGCGAGTCCACAAGTCATAGCCCAAAACGTTCAACTGCTTGCCGCCGTCGTGCCGGACATAGCACTCGACCCGGGTCTTGACGACGCCGGTCAGGCGCATGTACTCGTGAAGGTCTACAAGGCCGAGACTCCGCTCGACTTTAGTGATCACGGCTGCAGCTTCGGCCTCTCCTCCTAGCGACGCCCTGGCTCGAATACTGTCGACGAGTACCGGGTGCTCGGAGAGGATCCCGAACGGCCGCGCGCAGTAGGGGTCGTGGTCTCCCAACGCGAATCTGGTCGCTCGTTCGACGAGACTGCAGTTACGTCGCACGATGTCTTGGGCAGCGAACATCTCGGCGTTGGCTGTGTAGCAAGCGTTGACTTCCAGGCGAAGCAGGTTGTACTTGTGGGCCATTCCTGGCAATAGACAACCCAGGAAGGTCGCGCAGGAGTTTTCGTTGAAACCTCTCAGACAGAGCTCGGAAAGACGGGGATTCGTGGCGGCACGGGCGAGCACCGGGTAGACATCATCGTGCAACTGCACCGTCAACTCCAGCAGGATCTTGGTGAGACCGAGGTTCGAAGACAACGCTTCGCACAAGGCAAACATTGAGCGAACGAGGGGAGACTCGTCGTGAAAGTGGGCGTGAAATTAGTCGGCGTGAAATTGGTCGACCTGGGCACAGAGCTCAATTGATTTCAACGCGGACACACTTCTTATATAAGCGGACAATGACACAAAAATGCCGAGGTGGAAGAAGTCGAGGAATACGGTAAGCGATGTGACGTGGTTACAAGTAGCCAGGACGTCGAAGGCGCTTAGAAGGTCATTCGGGTGCGGAAGGTATCCATACCTGAGAATGAAGGCAGTTACTTGGCGAAAGTCCGAAAGCACTAAAAGATCTCGAGGTCCTACGCGATGGCCCTCGATGCTAACCCTGTGGGTGAGTTCGCATTGCCGTATCGTGCCGCATACTCGCCGCAGGCCACCGTCGTGAGGAAGACTGCACAAGGTCAATTGCTCGATGGAGCGGCTGGTCGCAAGTGCTCGCAGTAAGACGCAGCAGTCTTCGCTTGTGGACTACGAAATGTCGAGGAGCAGCTCCTTCAGAGTGCGGTTTTTCTGCAACGCCGAGGCCCAAGCGTGAACGTCGGCTGCGTGCGCGCGCACAGTTGGGTATGGAATCATCAGTCCATCGCCGAAACCCGTGAATCGCAGTCTTAAGGTGCGGATGCTGCGGCTTTCGGTGACCACTCTCGTGAAGAGCGCGTAGTCTCGGCTGCCGCCGTGAAACTGCACGGCCAACTCTTGCAGCGTCGTCATTTCGCAGATGGCGTGCACGAGAACCTCGCACCCGGGTGCGGTATCGAAGTAGACCGCTCTCAGAGTAAGTTTACGAAGCGTGGGGTCTTCCTTGGTCAGATACTGCGCAAACCGCTCTGACGGTCGGTTCCTAGGGCCGCACGTAAAGACAGAGGCTCCAACGACGAGTTCAGTGATCGTGCAGTTCTCTATGAGCGCGTCGATGAGCTTCTCGGCCGAGGCTCGGTTCATTCTCGTTGCAGCCACGTCCAACGACGTGAGCATGGCATCGTCTCGCGTGAGCAAGCGATTCTGGATCGTCATTCTTGCATAAGAATGTCCGCAGGTCGGGGGGAAGATGAATTCATCAGTGTAATGCAAGTGGGACAATTCGTATTCCGGGTGGTCGTTCGCGATTCCGATGACTCTGAGCCTTCTCAGACTCGACGAAGACGCCAGGACCGCGTCCAGTGGACCTGTGTTTGCTACCGAGTAGTTCAGCTCCACAGAGACAATGCACCGGTGATCTGCGATCAGGCGGCAGAGGAGGGCGATGGCCGCCTGCTCGGTGTGGCTCTGAAATCGGCGGTAAATGCTCGGCACAATCGCGACGCTCACTTCTCCGAGCTCGTCGCTCGTGTCTTCGCGTAGCTGAAGGCCCACGTGCCACAAGACTTTGTTGCAGGCTGTCAGGTGCCGCAGCAGTTGACAGACGCGATTCTGGCCTCGCGTGCAGTTCAGACGAAGCAGCTCGGCAGAAACCAACTCGCCCTCCGTGGGAAATCGGCGTTCCAGGCACAGCTGTGCAAGTGATCGCCTCGGTGCTGACGTGGCCACCGTCTATCGTCGGGACAGGTGTCTGTGACGCTATCTCAAGCGGCAGCTACTTTTTATACACCCGTTGTGCGTAGCCTAATCTTCAGCCAATGATAAGACGCATAGGTACCAAGACAATGTCAGAAGGGAGCTAGGAGAGTTCGAGAGGTAAGTAACAAAGTTGATAACGCATCGTTTTCGTGCTTGGTTTTGCACGATGCCAAAATTTTTACCGAGGCGTTGAGATATCGGCTCGAAAATATGCGTTCTGCGCATGAGAACAGGGGCAATTGCGAGGACGAAAAAAAATGGCTGTGGCTTAGCTAAGGTTGAGCCCAGGATGCGAAGCATACTAGCCTTTATACAGCTGTTTATTTATACAGCATTTATACAGCTGTTATGACGCCAGTGCCTTAGCGGGAGGAACGGGAGTTAGGCCGCAGCACCGGCTGTGCCACCGCAGGCGAGCGCAAGAGTTGAGCCCGGAAGGAAGGAAGGAAGAAAATCAACTTTGTTCAGGTCCTGCAGGCCATTAGAGCTTTGGGCTCTCATGGAGTCCGGCTTGCAGCTGTTGTGACGTCAGTGCCCTAGCGGGAGGAGCGGGGGTTAGGCCGCAGTACCATCTGTGCGACCGCAGGCGAGCGCACGAGCTGAGACCCGGCTATGTAGCTACGCGGCCGCAAGCGAGCGCACGAGTTGAGCCTCCGCTTTTGCAGCTGTTATTACGTCATATGGTAGCTACGCGGCCGCGCGCGGCGCAGCAAGGAAGAGCGTGGTTGTGCGGCTAGTATGCTTCGCATAAAAAGAGAAGAGAAAGAATAAACAGAAATGGAAAGTTGTAGCATCTTCTGAAAGGCGAGGCATCGATAACGCACAGCTCACTTTAAAATGTGACCTAAGCAACGTGTGTACAGGTGGGGCAGTTGTCGTCATTGCCGCTTAGGCGTCTGCTGGGTGCTCTGGGTTGTCAGGGATTCAAGAAAAAGACGATTACGTGACATTTTAAGCGAACGTAAGAGTACGACGACCCCCCCCCCCCCCCCTCAACATCATTTTGAACAACGCTTCTCGTGTGGGAGCCTAAACGTCTTTCTTACCTTTATAAACCACTAGGTACCAAGATATTTCTTACATGTAAAATGCTGTGTCCCTCGTAGCTAAGTACTATGAGAATGCTAAGTGTTTAGCAAAGCATCACACACAATTTCGTGTGTTGAATTTCGAAATTCCAGTGTCGTGGTGCCACTGGAAGTTCTCTCCACTTATATCGCACCGACGCAACTGGATCCACAAGAATGCCTCTTCAGTATTGTAGCCGCTGACTTCTGACACACAACCCTAAGCTTTTCCTCAAGAGTGCATTCATTTACCTCTCTAAATTGATAAACTTTATTTTTTTTCGTTTTGCAATTTGATCCTTTACTACCGGTCGAAGGTAGAATATTGTGAGCCTTCATGCGCACAGTGGTGCTTAGTAGGCGCTAAACTTTGTCCTGCGCGCATATCTCATCCGTTACCGAACAATATACGAGTCACGTTCCTTTTCTTACACTCGTCCGGTGGCCACAGCTCGTAAATAAACGAAAGTCATTGTCGCGTCTAGGTGCTGCAGGCTGGTAGTAACGTGACAGCACATGAAACACCCAAATAATGACGCGCGTGTCATTCTACCTACTGACCTCGTGACCCTACTAAACTTGATTTTGAAACAACGTAACCGCCAGCCTTCTTGCGCCGTTCAAATGCACGTTCAGCGGAAGGGTATAAATGGGCGGTGCAAATTGAAGCCGCCACTGCAAATGCATACACTCACGACAGACGGTCGACGCAACGCAGACGTCCGTACCACTTCCACAATTCCCGCAGTTCTCCAGAGACGCTGATCTTCTTGCAAAGGTGAAGTCGCTGGTTCGGGGATGATTCCCTCTACGTGCACACGGGGCCACCGTCGCGTCTGTCATCTGTTTCGACACCTGACAGCTTGCAACAAAGTGCTGTGGCACGCCGGCCTTCAGCTCAGAGAGGAGTCTCGCTACAAGCTCGGAGACCTAAGCATCCGGACGGTGCCGGGCGTTTGCCTCGGATACCCACATTGCGAATTGTGCACCCACAACGAAGAAGCAGCCCTGTCCCTCTTACGCTGCCTCCTCAAACGGCACCAGTGTATTGTCTCAGTGGCGGCAAACTACGGTACCGCGAACACAAGCCCGCTGGTCGAAGCCCTGCAAGCCTCGTCGAGACTCGAGAGGCTCACCCTATTCGGCAACGCAAGCGACCAAGTGGAAGTCTTCGAGCAGTCGCCCGGATGTTCAGTCGGCCATGCGTGTTCCGCCGAGCGAATGAAAATTCCCGCCCGCCTGTTGGAAAAAGATGGCGCCGGACTGGTCTCGCTGGACGTATCGGAGCTGAAATTAAGCGCTGTCATGGGCAAGAAGCTCATCGATGCTCTTCTAAAAAATGACACCATCACTGAACTGACTGTCGGAGGCTGCTTCTTTGCTTCAGGCCCCCTCGAAGCCGCATCGGTGTGGTTCGCGGAATATCTGGTCAAGAAAAACGGGACGCTCCGGAAACTCAAACTGGTAGAACGCCAGCTCGTGTTGGCAACCGCGGCGTTGCAGACGCTGGCACAAGGGATCTGCACAATGTCGACTTTGGAAGATCTATTCGTGGAAGGCCAGGCCGCGTGCAAGGACTGCGCGCTGTTCTTGGAAGCCGTAGCCCATAGCCCGTCTCTGCAAAGTGTGTGCTTGCTGCTCGAGGGAAGTGACGAAGAGTTCCTTAATCCGCAACCGGATGAATACGTCGACGCACTCGGCGTCCCTACTTGGGTGTTAGCGGTGCAGGAAAACAGTGCGCTGAAGCATTTAAAGCTTAGCTTAACGTGGTCCACCAGGGAAGACTGCTACCTCTTGCTCAAAGCACTTGAAAAGATGTGCAGCCTTAAAATTTTGACATTGGAAACCCTTCCGATTGATTGTGGTATTCAAGAAATTTGTCGCTTAATACGGGATTGTGGCGTTGGCAAAAGGGTGCGCATCGGAAGCTATGTCGTTCACCCCGAGGACGAGGAAATAGTTTCTGCGTGTGAGGCAGTCACAGCCCTCACTGTCAATTCCATTATCTTCCTACCAGACGTGGCTGCTTTGAGAAACATGTTTAACGTCATCGCTACTTGCAACCACATAACGTTGCTTCGCGTGTACCTTGATTTCTTCGATAACGACGCGTTCGCATCGCTAGCTGCGTACATTACGGGATCAACCTCCATCAAGGCAATTCAGCTAATTATCGAAACATATGACTCTGGCAATGACTGGGACGAAATTGAACACGCGGAGGACGAGTCCCTACGTCAGTCGCTATCTAACTTTTGTGAAGCTCTGTCTTTGAATCGCAGCATCAGCAATATCTATCTGGACTCCACGATCGAATTGCGCCGCGAAGATTGTCAGATGCTCGCCGACGCCGCTTTGAACAACCGGCAGCTTTACGAGCTCATTCTCCCAGCCGTCAGAGGCAGCTCTGTGCCTGTATTCCTGCGGCGTCTGCTGTCGCGGTTAGCCGAGAACTACAACCTACTTCTCCTGGAGATTCCCTTCTGCCTGCAGCACAACGACGAGATGTGTGCTGCCCAGGATGTCGTGCGGCGTAACTGCGGCCTCGCACAGCGGGCGACCCGGTTCGTGATGGGAGACCACGGCCCAGAATGCGCACGCCCCTTCGAGCTCCTCTCGGAGGACCCGGTACTCGTCGAGAGTGTCCTGCGCAAGCTAGAGCAGGACCGGGACCGGGCGCAGGTGACCGGGAGTGAGAAGGCCGAAGCCGTGTCCAAGATCGAGAAAGCCCGCCAGCTTCTGCGCAATGCGGACGTACACACTTACATGAAGATGACGGGCGTCGTCCAGGAACGGGTCGAGTGCGAGGTCCAGGAAGATGGTAGCAAGCAGTTGGACCAGCTGAACGAATACTGCTTTCTGCACATTCGTCGGTACCTGAAGATAGCGGACGTCGTGGAAGCTTGAAGCTATCTGGACGAGGTCGCGTCCTCTGTGTGTCGCGCCTCTCCAACAGCAATCTGGATACTTGCTACAAAAGAGATGCTCCATTAAATATGTCGTGGGCATTTGCAAAGAGTGGCAAGTCTTCACTGTAATTGCAGCTACCCAGCGTAATTACAGTGCGACGAAGCATTCTAGGGAGCCGCAAACACACCCTGGTGCCAGTCTGCGCATCGAGCTGAGACTCTTGGTGTTCGTGCCCTACAGTTTCCTTGACGGCAGCACACGTGAAGCCACTGCTGGATCGTTTAGTGGAAGTTTTACCTGTGGTTCATGTCCGAACTCGTTGTTGGAATATATTGACGCGTGCACTGCATGTACTTCTTTGTGTTTTACCAGTGACCACCTTTGAACGGCTAAATATTTTAAACGTTATCGCGGGGTGAAAAACACGTCTGTATGTATCGGGACATTACCGATTAGCGTAGCCGCTTGTGTCTGTTGCCTTTGTCATCGCCTAACCCTTTTTTCTGTGTTTATGCACGACGCGAATGTGTTGCACTTCCTGAAAGATGCGTGAGAGCCAGCATTACGCTATGACTGTCGACTGGTCATGTATGAAAGCCGATGCGCTGGTCAAGCTGATGAAATTTTGGACGACGGCTGACTGTGCTCGCCGCTATCGTTGCACTTTCAGTGCAACTTGCTTTTCTGGGAGCGAATTTGCCCAATAAAAAGTTTTATGATTAAATATTTTTGGTACTGTGTTCTTTGCCATCGCAACAAGGTGTCAATATAGAAATCGCACAAGTGTTCTAATTAGACAGCTGGGGAATCTATGCGAATACAGTTTTTAGCGCGCCGCTCTTCCACGGCCGTTCCTGCGCTTAGTGTTGGCGTCCTCGGCGTGATGGAGCGAACGAGCACAGCGAAGAATGAAGGAGGGAACGCAGAGTGCAGCGGGGGATGAAAGGCGGCAACGGCGAAGTGAGCGCGAGAAGGAAAGCGTAGTGCCATGCAAGACGGGCTCTGTGGTGAACACCGCTATGAGATGGCGCTAGAGTAGCGGCCCGCCGTCTGTTCAGGGACAGAATGTGGCGACCTCCTCAGCGCGTCGGCCCGGCATTTGACTACCTTCGGGATCGTGCCACGTATGGAGAGCGCTTAAGGCGTGCTTCACCTCTGCCGTGGGTCGCTCAGGTATTGCACTATGTTCGAGATTGGCCTCGTAGGAAAAATATTGTTGGTCTACGCGAAGACACGATCCGGCAGATCCTAGCCATAGACAGATTATCTGTAAAGGTTGCCACAAATACCAGTCGGTTGAGAAGAGAAAGAGCTGGAACACAATGTTTGCGAATCTGTAACTCTGAAAGATACTCGAATGTTCGTTTCACAGACTATATGTGTTAGAGCATCTTCAGACTCGCGGGGTACAGAAGTTTACAAATTACGTGTAACTTGTTGCAGTTCTTACGTGGGTTTGGCATAAATGCTACCCACACACTAGTGCTATACTTCTTGTCAACTTTTGAGCGCAAGAACGTGGACATGTGAAAAGATGCTGTAGTAGGCGATCAGAATCTATTAGCATGTTTTTTATGTTCTTACTTTCTCGCGGACAACGTGCACACACATCGACGAAGCGCCGTTGGGATCTAATCGGATCGTTATCATGGGTCATGCGCGTCCTTCAAATGCGGCTTTATGTTCTGCGTAACCTGGTGCTGCAAGTATCTTCCGCATTTAGCTTACCATGGACCAATATCGTTGATCGATAGATATCTACAGAGGATTACATGTTACTGGCTGTAAAAATACAGGTCTGTGCACGCCTTTGTCAGCCTGCACACGCAGCAGATGACCGTGCCGCGTAGTCGTTTCTCGATCGCATGCGCCCCAGGGCACAACAACACGGAGGATATATAGCTTGCTGTAATTGCGTTTCGACGTGAAACGTCTTCAACGGGGGTCGAACCTGCCGAAACCCATGCGTGGAAAACACGGTAACTGTGGCATATTCGCGTCTAGCTTCGCAACCATACTATACCCATGTCCCTCTTTCTAGAGAGGAGTGAAGCCATTAATCGGCCCTGCCCACGTGTCGCATGCGATAATGGTGGCGCTGTCGTCCCGTGCATGACGCAATCGGAGGTAAATTGAGCCTCGAGCGCGGTGTTCAGAGAGGCGCATATCTGAGCAGCATACATTTTTCCATCCGAGCAGGAACGGTGGTGTCTGAGAGAGCTCAGCATGCCGCAGTAGGTATAACTTATCCGGCTCAAACCGGCGTTCGTCGGGAGTTCTGCAAGGGTTACAACTGTGCATTATGTTGTAAAAAAATTTCATGCGTGCTCGGGTACGACCTCCCCCTCCATGCGTTCGACACATGCGGTTCAAGAATGGCGTGGACGTATTCGGGCAACAAGGCAGGGAGATATCCGACACCTTCGACTACCGCGGTTTGTGTTCGTATTCATGGCGAGTACAAGCGCCGGTGATTGAAGCAATCGAGAGGGCACCACAACCCTCTGTAATGTGCGGCGCGGGCTCGGGCCGCTGCAGAAACCACAGGGGTCCTGGACTAGAGACCCTACCCCCCCCCCCCCCTAGACTTTGTAAGGGTTGGGCCCTTAGGGTTCAGCTTACACCTCTCCTGTAAGTAGAAGAAATAAAGTTTACCACCACCACCACCGGGCTCGAGCAGGGCAGGGAAGCATCGGACACCACCTCAAGAGAGCGAGGAGCCACTTTTTCTGCCTTCGTGCTCCTACACTATCTCCAAAACAAGTGAGCCCGCCTCGAATGAAGAGTGAGCCCGATTGCAAAAATTAGACCGCAAACACCCCCACCATCTAGCTGTACCGTAAGTTAGGCATGACTGATCTTTGAAATGGGTGAACAAGATGTAACTGATGGTACTTGTGTATTTGGTTACGCAAATTCTGTACCCAAGTGACCATACACCATTCGCAGCCCGCACAGGATGTTTCACGTATCCCACAGCCTAGCGTAGCAAGTGACCCAAGGGCTGAAGATGAGAAAAAACAAAAAACAATTGAAAACCCCGAGTCAGTGAAAAGGAGGTCGGAGGACGTCATGTGCTTTTGTAGGGTAAAGTATTGACGTAATTTCTGTCGCATATCTGTACACGTGTACTTGTGTGATAGAGTTTCCCTTTCTTTCGCGCGGCGCATATCGCGATCCCATCACCCTTGCCCACTATGCGTATATAATCGCTGGCCGCAAAACCATTGTTTCTCGATAGCAAAGCTGTGGTGTTCTTTTTGTCCTTTTATATTCCCTGTGTGTCATTAGGCCACGCTAAGTTTCTGCCATGCAATAAAGCATGTTTCAAGTTCAGTCGGCCTCTTCGTTCACGGAAGCCCCCTTATCTTACGTTTGTGTCATGTAGTTGAAAAGGCCGTTTTTATTTGTGCTGATGATGAAAGAATAAAAGACGTTTTGAAAAACGAGTCAAATGCTATTTTATTCATAACAAACGTTATCACGAACTGTAACCCGGCCGCGCCTAGAACGCTGCCATCCTTTAACAACAAGTTAACGTACTTAGAACAAAATTCTGAAAAGTGATCTCGAGACCTTTGAAAAAGAATATCTTGAAAAGAATATCTAACCGCTCTGCTATTTCGCAGACCAAATCTCATCCTTCGACTTTAAACGAGCAATCCGACCACAAAAGAACAAAACCCGCCCGATTGGCTTCGTAAGTTCCGCGACGGACTTACAAATCGTTTAGGAGGCTCGGAGCAACGGTTTTCGGCGCCAGTAGGGCGGTAATTACCACTAAACGACAAGAGGCAATGTAACGACAAGAGTCAAAATAAACGTTCTAAATCACGGGATAAATTGGCCACACGCGACGTCCGCGTTGCGAAGCGATGTCACGTGATCCCACTTCCGACCCAAAAGCGACCTCCGCGCTGCTGCTACCAATTTCGGCCATCGCGCTCACTACTTTTGGGTAATCTGCGGCAAGTGCAAGTCGAGCTGGGTGATAACTCGTCAAATACACTCACACTCGCCTAAGGCTCAATATGAATAAATATCGTGTGATTCTGTCAGAGAATTCAGAGTTCTGCCGGAAAGACGAAGCACGGATTGCGATAGGAAAATTAGTACATTGCGGTACGAAGTGTAGGTAATAGTTTTATCAGCCGTATCAACTTGTAAACATTCGCTTACTAACTAAATTAACAATGATAGATTATGTAAGCGTGACTCAACGAGGATGTAGAAAGAAAGTGACACACGAAGACAGCGTTGTCTGCTGTTTTCTACGTCCTTGTTCAGTCGCGCTGACACTTTCTATCACGGATTCAAAATAACTAGCCAGTCAGCGTGTTCTAACTGAATTGACCAGCACGGCGCCACGCGCGCACATGTAAACATGAACACACGTCGCTCGATGACAGCGGAAACTGTCCGTGGAAACGCTGGAGCATGGAATCGGGGCAGCAGTCGAGAGGCCATTGACCTCCGCGCATCTGTCGCTCCATTGCGTATGAAACGTCTTAAGCACAGCGCATGCGAAGCTACCGGAACGACGCGCACTCTGAAAACATCGTGGATCCGTTTGAAGATGGAGTCCCACACGGGCTCGCTCTTTAGCCACGTTGCAGACTGCCTTCCAGACATACGAGCACCAGCAACGCGTCCCTATGGCGCCCGCCAAAGGCGTCCACTACGGCGTCTGCGATTTCCGTGACAACGCCGTGGTAGACGCCGCGGTTGTCTCCACTCTGTGCGGAGCGGCGGGCGTGGAGAACGTCGAGGCACGGTAACAACCGCCGTAGAATAACGCCCTTCCACCCCGCCTCACCCCCCTGCCTCGCATGCCACGGGAGAAGGCACGCAACCGGGCCTCGTTCCTCGCTGTGCGCATGCGAGATTGAACCGCGTTCGCCGCCCTACCCTCACATGCTTTCATTCGTACGGAACCTAACGGCGACGGCGACGGGAGATATATGCCTGGAGTGTCAATGTAATTGCTATCGCAATAACAAAAATGTGGACCGCTTCACAGTTTTGCTTGTCATCTTTGCGCAGGGGTCATGCAAATCTTCTTTGTATCGTTCCAATTTTTAGTATATGCACTTTGGAAGCGCACTTGCTAATCTTTCGTTCAACTATATATATCGCTATGATTTCGGTGGTACCAAAGCGGCAGCGAGAGTTCTTTAATATCGTAATATTTGAGGCCCTGATGGGAAATAAATCATAGAAAGTGCCATGTTTTACAGGTATTGGGATTCTTAGCAACCAACTGCTATACTGACGACAGTTCATTTCAATGAATAGGATTCGCATACCATATTATTTACCTGTACAACGAGGGAACTACGCCGGCTTCCGATTTCGGTGGCTCTGTTTGTTCCGCCCTCTCGTGGGCATCACTCGAGTTAACACACATGCCGCGTAAATTCAAAGCGCGGTGCCAGAATTCCACGCAGAAACTACTCTGGGAGTTGTCTAAACTGTGCGTAAGCATTATGCCACTTGCTCATGTCCAAGCACGCCGGTGTGTCATTCTAAATGTTATGAAACTTCATCCGACCAGTATAAACCTTTTACAAACATTAGTGGACCAGATCCTACACTTTTGAACTTTGTCTTCACCGCCACACTAACTTCCATGGTAACCTTCGGGTACGTCCCCGCGCCGCGCAACATGTATCCAGAGCACAACGGTAGAATTCACCGTTACGGTGCATTCTGCAAACACTACAAGTACCGACTCCACATACGCTACGCTACCTTCTTGCCTATTGCATCCCGGAGCAGTGTGAAGGCGCCCTTCGCGACGGCGCCTTTGAGGTCCGCCTGGCAATGATCCCATGGGCACCAACTTTCGCCGAAGACTTCATATAAGGGGCCCGGACTGCCTCCCCTACTCCCTTTCTCTGTTAATAAACACGTTTGCATCGCCATCACGAGTGTTAACTCCAAAAGAAAGCCCGATGGTCATTGCGAACCCGATTGAAGTCTCCCAGTCGACGGTAACGCTTTCGGTGCGCCGGAAAGCTGGACGTCATCTCCCAGTCACAGCTGTACATTCTTCCATTCGACCTGGGGGACCCGGCTGGCCGTGTGGTTCACTGGATGGTGTTACCCTTAATGTGACGCGAGTTCCTATATTAACGAGCACAGCCTTCTTTTAGCATCATCTTTTTTTATCCTATTTCCTATTTTCGACAGTGCCGACCAAAGTTCAGGAGTCAGCCTTGCTGTGCAGACAGTAACAATACAGTCAGCAAGCATTCAACATTGACAGTCGAACACTCTCTTCTATTTACCGATATTTATGCTGGCTACGCTGTTCTGTATGAGGGGCGTGACTGAGATGGAGACTAACAAACAGCCACAAATGTTGAACTCAGTGAAGGCTTTTGTTGTGGTAGCATTGGTCAGCATCAAGGCACATCAGCTGATACGAGCGTACAGCAGATATAGGAGCCGAATTGACAGAACTGTTGAGCCTGTAGATGGTTTTATTGAACATATTTATAAACAAGGTATAAAAGAAACCGTGTGAAATTTGTGGCAAGCAAATATCGACACTTGTCCGAAGTATCGCTGTCGCATCGTCAATAGTTTCGTCATTAAAACTAGTTTCCGTTATGTCGTCCAATATTTTGCCTACCGACATGCATGCCACTTTGCAACGGCAATGGCCGTTCCCCCAGCCTTTGATCTCAAGTTTCGTCTGCTGTTGAAGATTTAGTTTTTGTTTATCCAGATGAGCATGCTAATTCCTCGCGTATCCGGCAGTCTCAACAAGAGTCAATTGTCTTCAAGTAATGTCCAATCCAAGTTTCCAATAATGCTGGCAATCCTGCATACCTACGTCGGTACAAACCTGCACAAGATGATGTGAACCACTATTTGTGCGAAGGAAACGCACGTGTTTAATAAGTGCATATGCAAATCTGCGTGTTTTTGATGCGATTGCCTCGCAGCAATGTCGGCATTTTACATTTAAGAAGCAGACTCAACGATTCTTCAACAGACGCCGATGGCAAGCAACCAATCAGCAGTCTACCGGAACATTCAAAAGCTCAGACTAGCAATTGTGAAAAAAAGAACAAACTTTATTACAACTTGTATAGGCTTGCTTTCACCCTGCGTCATTATTTGCAGCTGGACATATCGCCTTGTCCGGAGGCCGCCGATGCGGCAGATGAAAGTTAGTGATGAGACATTAAAATCAGGTGTCTGTATCAACTCGCATCCGGTGCGTACATAGATAGTGAACTTATACGAGACGTCGCAAATAATGCTCCCTCTCTCTCTCCCTCCTCAGAAGGACGGATTGAAAATAAGCTTAAAGAGCAAACGGTAAAGGACGACCCATGCATGTGTATCAAGCCACAGCCTGCGACTCGAGTCCTAAGAAAGCTGTAAAATGAGAAGACTAAAATGTCTATGATGATACAGAATACCGAAAAATGAAATGGGATGGCTGGAACAAACAATGGCCGCGTGCATTCCACATCCCGAAACCAAACTTCACCTCAAACTCATCTCCGGACACATTTGTCGCCTACGATATAAGTCAACACGGGAGCGAGTTCCGATTGGTACCGTTTGCTACACACAAATCCCTCTGGCGAGGGCACGACACATTGCATCAAGAAGTGTAACCATTCGAGGCATAATTAATGCACAATAGTATGTCGACCGCTCGTTATGGGGCTTTGTGAAGGCTCCATGAATGCCAGCATTGGGGTCATCGGGGAGCAGACTCCAAAACGATCGTTCGGCGAAGGTGCTACACAAAGAATGACTTGGCGAACTCCCTTCAGGGTTCCAATACGTCGGCTACCTTCAGGTACCGGCGAATGTGAATCCAGCAGTCGTAGTTCAACTGGTCCAGCTGCATGCCGCCGTCGTGCCGTGCATTGCACTCGACGCGTTCCTTGACCACGCCGGTCACGCGCATGTACTCGTGGACGTCGCTATGGGCCAGACACTGCCGGGCGCCACTGACCATGGCCGCAGCTTCGGCCTCCCCTCCTAGAGACGCCCTGGCTCGAACGTTGTCAACGAGTACCGGGTGCTCGGAGAGGATCACGAAGGCCCGCGCGCAGTAGGGGTCGTGGTCTCCCAACACGAATCTGGTCGCTCGTTCCACGAGACTGCGGTTACGTCGCACGATGTCTTGGGCAGCGAACATCTCGGCGTTGACAGGTGTGCAATCGTTAATTTCGAGGCGAAGCAGGTTGTACCTCTGGGCCAGACGGGGCATTAGACGTCCCAGGAAGGCCACGCCGAAGATTTCGCCGAAGACCTTGAAAGAGAGCTCGTGAAGACGGGGATTCGTGGCGGCACGGGCGAGCACCGGGTAGACATCATCGCGCAACTGCACCATTGACTCCAGCACGATCTTGGCGATGCCGAGATTCGAAGAGAAGGCGTCGCACAAGTCAAACATAGAATCACGTAGAGACTCGTCGTTGCCGACGTCCGCCATCCAGACACTGATCTCAATTGCTCTCAACGCGGGCGCGTTTCTTATGTAAGTGGAAAGTGACTCATAAACGCTGTCGAGGAAAAAGTCGAGAAATACGCGAAGCGATGTGACGTGGCTGCAAGTACCCAAGACATCCAAGGCGCTTCGGAGGTCACTCCTGCCGCGAAGGTATCCGTAACTAAGAACGACGGCCGTCACTTCGCGACAGTCCGAAAGCGTCGCCAGATCTCGAGGTCCAACGCGATGGTCGCTGATGCAGACCCTGTGGGCGAGTCCGCACTCCCGTATCGTGCCGCAGACTTGCCGCAGGCCACCGTCATGGGGAAGACTGTGCAAGGTCAATTTCTGGATGGAGCGGTTGTGCTTCAGTGCTCGCAGTAAGATGCAACAGTCTTCGGTTGTGGACCACAAGATGTCCAGGACCAGTTCCTCCAGAGTTGTGTTTCTCTGCAACGCCGATGCCCAAGCGCGAGCATTGACCGCGCGCGCGCCTTCTAGTGGGTGGTGATTAATCAGTCCATCGCCGAAGCCCGTGAATCGCAGGCTCAACGTGCGGAGACTACGACTCTCGGCAATCACTCTCGTGAAGAGCCCACAGTCTCGGCTTCCGACATAAAACTCTGCCGCGAACTCGTGCAGCGTTGTCATTGCGGAGATGGCCTGCACGAGGATGGGCCATCCTGGTGAGGTATCGAAGTAGACCGCGCTCAGAGTGAGTTTACGAAGCGTCGCGTCTTCCATGGTCAGATACTGCACAAACCGCTCTGACGGTCGGTTCCGGGGACCACACGAAAAGACGCAGGCTCCGACGGCGAGTTCCGTGATCGTGCTGTTATCGATGAGCGCATCGATGAGCTTCGCGGCCGTGGGACGGCTCATTGTCGTTGCCGCCACGTCCAACGACGTGAGTGCGGCACCGTCTCGCGTGAGCAGGCAGTTGGGGATCGTCATTCTCTCACCGCAATGGCCGCCGACATGCTGGCACGCGAATTCGCCAGCGTAGTGGAACTTGATCCGCCAGATCCTAGCCATAGATCGACACCTTAGCTGTAAATATTGCCGCGAACACTGGTCAATTGAAAAGAGGAAAGAACAAACGAACTGAAACACCATGCTTGCGAAACCGTAACTCTGCAAGATGCTCGAATGTTCGTTTCATAAACTGTATGTGTTAGAGCATGCGCAGCAGACACGCGTGATATAGAAGTTTACAAATTACGTGAAACTTCTTGCAATTCTTCTTACGGTTTTGCATAAATGCTACTCCCGCATTAGTGCTATACTTTTTGTCAGCTTTTGAATGCGAAAGAAACTGCGCAAGGACTTGGACATGTGAAGGGATCTTTTAGTACGCGATTGGAATCTATTAGCCTGTTTTTTTTTCATGTTCTTACTTTCTCGCGGACAACGTGCGCGCACTTCTGCGAGGCATGTTGAGATCGATCGGATAGTTATCATTGGTCGTGTACGTTTTTCGAATGCGTCTTTATGTTCTGCATAGCTTCCTGCTACAAGTATCATCCGCACTTAGCTTATCACGCAGCAACATCGTTGGTCGATAAATATCTATTGCGGGTTAAATGTCATTGCCCGTACAACACAGAGCTTCAGGGATTGGCGCGGGCCTTCATTAGCCTGCACACGCAGCAGATGACCGTGCCGCGTAGTCGTTTCTCGATCGCATGCGCCCCAGGGCACAATAACACGGAGGATATATAGCTGGCTGTAATTGCGTTTCGACGTGAAACGTCTTCAACGGGGGTCGAACCTGCCGAAACCCATGCGTGGAAAACACGGTAACTGTGGCATATTCGCGTCTAGCTTCGCAACCATACTATACCCATGTCCCTCTTTCTAGAGAGGAGTGAAGCCATTACTCGGCCCTTCCCAAGTGTCGCATGCGATAATGGTGGTGCTGTCGGCCCGTGCATGACGCAATCGGAGGTAACTTTAGCCTCGCGCGCGGGCCTTCAGAGAGGCGCATATCTGGGCAGCATACATTTTTCCATCCGAGCAGGAACGGCGGTGTCTGAGAGAGCTCAGCGTGCCGCAGTAGGTATAACTCATCCGGCTCAAACCGGCGTTCGTCGGGAGTTCCGCAAGGGCTACAAATGTGCAATTTGTTGTAGAAAAATTTCACGCGTGCTCGGCTACGTCCTCCCCCTCCATGCGTTCGACACATGCGGTTCAAAAATGGCATGGACGTATTCGGGGAACAAGGCAGGGAGATATCCGAAACCTTCGACTACCGCGATTCGTGTTCGTATTGATGGCGAGTGCAAGCGCCGGTGATTGAAGCAAACGAGAGGGCACCACAACCCTCTGTAATGTACGGCGCGGGCTCGGGCCGCTGCAGAAACCACGGGGGTCCCGGACTCCGAAAATTTCGACCACCTGGGGCTCTTTAACGCACACCTAAATCTAAGTACACAGGTGTTTTCGCATTTCGCCCCCATCGAAATGCGGCCGCCGTGGCCGGAATTCGATCCCGCGACCTCGTGCTCAGTGAGTGAGTGAGTGAAGAAACATTTATTGTAGGTCCGGCGAGGACGCGAACTCGTCGCGCACCCGGCTAGTCCCACGTCGGGACCGGCAGGTCTAGCCCACCGGCCCGGTCGCGGGCACGCCGGACAGCCAGGATTTGCTGTTCCAGAGCGGGGCTACGCAGAAGCGAGTCCCACTCCTCCTTGATGAACTTAGGGTATGTTGACCCGCACTCCCACAGCATGTGCGCTAGAGTAGAGGTCTGCCCGCAGGAGGGGCAGGCGTCGTCGCGATACACGTCCGGGTAAGCCTCGTGGAGAACGGACAGACACGGATACGTACTAGTCTGCAGAAGCCTAAGAGAAACGGCTTGCGCCCTATTCAACCTGGGGTGAGGGGGTGGAAAGACCCTTCTAGTATTGTAGAAGAATTTAATAATCTCGTTATGAGTAGCGGGAGCATCCCTGTGGCCGTAGGGAGGAGGGGAGTCGGTGCTTCTTGCAGAGGAAGCGCGGTCGGTGAGGTCACGCGCAGCCTCGTGAGCAGACTCATTCAGGTTCTGGGGGGCACCCTCGACCGACCCTACGTGAGCTGGAAACCAGTGGATTGAATGATGCGTCAGAGCATATCGATTCGAGTTGCTAAGAAGACGAGCAGCTTGCTTGGCGATGCAACCCTTCTGAAAAGCCCTAACTGCCGTTTTGGAATCGCTATATATCTCGGACCCACGACTGTCTAGCAGGGCGCGGGCGATGGCGGCTTGCTCGGCGACTCCGGGGTCTGAAGTGCGAATGGGGGCGCAATTAGAAATCTTGCCGCTGGAGTTGACCACAACGATGGCAAAGGTCTTCCCATCGCTGTACTCCGCGGCGTCGACGAAGCTTGCTCTAATGTCTCGTTGCTTTATCTGTTTGAGGATGGCTGCTGCTCTGGCCTTGCGTCTGCCCTCGTTATGGACGGGATGGACGTTTCGGGGCACAGGGGCCACTTCGAACTTGTCTCGAATGCACCTAGGGATCGGGGTACTGACCATCGGGAATCCCGCAGGGTGGTAACCCAACTCTTCGAGGATGTGTTTACCTGCCGCTGTGGTGCTCAGGCGAGTGAGTTGCGCACGTTCTTGGGCCTCGGCAATCTCCTCGGCAGTGTTATGCACCCCCAGCTTGAGGAGATCCTCGGTATGGGTCCTGATGGGTAGCCCGAGAGCCATCTTGACCACTTTGCGGATGAGAGCGTTGAGCTTGTCTCGCTCCGCTCTGAGCCAGTTGTGCATAGAAATTGTGTACGTAAAGTGACATAGCACGAAGGCATTGATAAGCCTGAGGAGATTGTTTTCCTTCATTCCTCGGTGCCGGTTTGCTATTCTGCGAACGAGGCGGAAAGCGTTGTCCGTCTTTGCGATGATCTTGCGGAGAGCCGTTCCGTTCCCGCCGTTGAATTCGACAAACATGCCGAGGACCCGAATAACGTCGACCCTGGGTATCATCCCCCCGTCACAAGTACGAAGACTGATGCTGCTTTCGGAAACTGGCTTCCAATCTTTGGGTCTTCCTCCCTTCTCTTTTCGGTAAAGCAGAAGCTCCGACTTGGCGGGGGAGCATCGAAGTCCGGTGGGGCGGAGATACTCCTTGATCACATCGATCGCCTCCTGCATGGATTCTTCGACTCTGCCCTCGCAGCCGCCGGGGCACCATAAGGTGATGTCGTCGGCGTATATGGTGTGCTTGACGCCCTCTTCGCGTGCCAACCTCTCGGAAAGACCAATCATACAGATGTTGAACAGGGTGGGCGAGATGACGGCGCCCTGAGGAGTGCCCCGCCCTCCGAGGGGCACATCGTTGGAGCGGAAGTCCCCAATGCGAAGCTTGGCCTTCCTGTCCGTTAGGAAAGAGCTGACGTAGCTATGGAATCTGTAACCGAGACCCAGGTCTGAAATGGTCTTTACGATGAAGCTGTGGAGCACGTTGTCGAAAGCTTTCTCGAGGTCCAGACCGAGCAAAGCCTTGACGTCTCTGGAACGGCCATCCACAATCTGATGCTTTATTAGCTTCATTGCATCCTGCGTCGAGAGTCCGGCGCGGAAGCCGATCATGTTGTAGGTGTAAACCTCGTTGTCTTCGAGGTACCCGTTGACCCTGTTGAGGACGACGCGCTCCATGACCTTGCCGACGCAGGAGGTTAGAGAAATCGGCCTGAGGTTCTCGGTGTTCGGGGCCTTGCCGGGCTTGGGAATGAGCACCGTACAGGCCATCTTCCACTCTGCAGGAACAACGCCGCTATTCCAGCACTCGTTGATTTTGTCGGTCAGGAAGACGATCGACGTGTCCTCTAGGTTTCTCAACATTCTGTTGGTGACTCCGTCTGGACCAGGCGCAGACTTGCGGTTGAGTGCGAAGATGGCCTGTCTGACCTCGGCAACGGAGAAGTCTTCGTCGAGCTCGGGGCGTGGAGGGCCTCGGTAGTCCGGGAGTTGGGTCACTGGATCTCCATCGCGACAGACGGGCAAGTACTTCTATACGAGTTTTGAGACGAGCTCATCAACCGTGTGAGACCTGGTGGCTTCGTGAAGGGCCCGGGCCAACGTATGCCGCTGATTTGACTTTGAACCGCTTTCGTCGAGAAGGTGCTTCAGCATACCCCAGGATTTGCGGTTGCGCATCTGTCCGTCGACGGATTCGCAGAGCTCGTCCCACTGCTGCTGGCATAGCGCCTTGCAGTGTTCATCGATGACCTTGTTGAGCTCTGAGATCTTTTTTCGGAGTCTGCGATTGAGCCTTTGGCCCTTCCATCGGCGGAGCAGGGCGTTTTTGGCCTCGATCAGGTGGGCAAGTCTGCTGTCCATCCGCTCGACGTCGAGATCGGTTTCTACTTTCTTGGTAGCCGCGGAAGCGTCGTTCCGGACGCCTTCGCACCATTCTTCGAGGGTGGCGGGTGCCCTGTCTTTGCCGGGTTCTTCGCGAATCTTGCGAAAGCGGTCCCAATCGATGAACGTGAATTCCTTGATCCTACTCCGAGACACCTTGAAGTTGGTCTCGAGAATGTAGTGGTCGCTGCCGAACTCCATGGCGGTGTTCTCCCAGCCCACGTCCTCAACGTTCCTGACGAACGAGAGGTCGGGTGCTACCTCGTGCTGAGCAGCCCAACACCATAGCCACTGAGCAACCACGGCGGGTCACAGGTAAACATGAACACACATCACTTGATGACAGTGGAAATTGTCCGTGAAAACGCTAGAGCTTGGAATCGTCGCAGTAGTCGCGAGGCAATTGACTTTCGTAGAAGTGTCGCTCCAATGCGAACGAAACGTCTTAAACACAGCGCATGCAAAGCTACCGGTACGACGCGCACTCTGCAAACATCGTGGATCCGTTTGAAGATGGAGTCCCACACGGGCGCGTTCTTTAGACACGTTGCAGATTGCTTTCAAGACATACGAGCACCGGCAATGCGTCCCCATGGCGTCCTCCAAAGGCGTCCACTACGGCGTCGAGGCAGGGTAACAGCCGCCGTAGAAGAACGCCCTTCCACCCCGCCTCGCATGCTACAGGAGAAGGCACGCATCTGGGCCTCGTTCCTCGCTCTCCGCATGCGAGATTGAACCACACCACCTAGATAACACATGGCCTGTTTACTCCGATCCATGACGTCACGCTTCCTGGCCCCAAATTTCCATTGACAAGGCTGGCGTATTGAAAGCGGCGACATCAAAATCACTGTTGCCTAGTCGCAAGCGTCTCCATTAGACTCTATGGCAGTCGGGCTAGGTAGCATGACGTCATGGATCCGAGTGAAAAGGCCATGTGCTATCTAGGTGGTGTTGGATTGAACCGCTCTCGCCCGCTCACCCTCACATGCTTTCACTCATACGGAACTTCATGGCGACGGCGACGGGAGATATATGCCTGGAGTGTCATTGTAATTGCTATCGCAATAACAAAAATGTGGACCGCTTCACGGTTTTGCTTGTCATCTTTGCGCAGGGGTCATGCAAATCTTCTTTGTATCGTTCCAATTTTTAGTATATGCACTTTGGAAGCGCACTTGCTAATCTTTCGTTCAACTATATATATCGCTATGATTTCGGTGGTACCAAAGCGGCAGCGAGAGTTCTTTAATATCGTAAGATTTGAGGCCCTGATGGGAAATAAATCATAGAAAGTGCCATGTTTTACAGGTATTGGGATTCTTAGCAACCAACTGCTATACTGACGACAGTTCATTTCAACGAACAGGATTTGTATACCATATTTGTTACCTGTACAACGAGGGAACTGCGCCGGCTTCCGATTTCGGTGGCTCTGTTTGTCCCGCCCTCTCGTGGGCATCACTCGAGTTAACACACATGCCGCGTAAATTCAAAGCGTGGTGCCAGAATTCCACGCAGAAACTACTCTGGGAGTTGTCTAAACTGTGCGTAAGCATTATGCCACTTGCTCATGTCCACGCACCCCGGTGTGTCATTCTAAATATTATGAAACTTCATCCGACCCATATAAGCCTTTTACAAACCTTAGTGGACCCGATCCTACACTTATCAACTTTATCTTCACCGCCACACTAACTTCCATGGTAAGCTTCGGGTACGTCCCCGCGCCCCGCAACATGCAACCGGAGCACAACGACGGTAGAATTCACCGTTACGGTGCATTCTGCAACCACTACAAGTACCGACTCCACATACGCTACGCTACCTTCTTGCCCACTGCGTCCCAGAGCAGTGTGAAGGCGCCCTTCGCGACGGTGCCTTTGAGGTCCGCCTGGCAATGATCCCATGGGCACCAACTTTCGCCGAAGACTACATATAAGGAGCCCGGACTGCCTCCCCTACTCCCTTTCGCTGTTAATAAACACGTTTGCATCGTCAACACGAGTGTTAACTCCAAAAGAAAGCCCGATGGTCATTGCGAACCCGATTGAAGTGTCCCAGTCGACGGTAACGCTTTCGGTGCGCAGGAAAGCTGGACGTCATCTACCAGTCACGGACGCACATTCTTCCATTCGACCTGCGGGACCCGGCTGGCCGTGTGGTTCACTGCACGGTGCAACCCTTAATGTGACGCGAGTTCCTATATTAACGAGCACACTCTTCTTTTAGCATCATCTTTTCTATCCTATTTCCTACTTTTCGACAGTGCCGACCAAGGTTCAGGAGTGAGCTTGCGGTGTAGACAGTAACGGTGGAGTCAGCAAGATTTCCTCTTTTACGGTCGAACACTCTCTTCTATTTACCGATATTTATGCTGGCTAAGCTGTTCTGTATGAGGGGCGTCACTCAGATGGCGAATAACAAATGGCCACATCATAATTCTGAAAAACTGAGTAAAGGCTTTTGTTGTGCTAGCATTGGTCAGCATCAAGGCACATCAGCTGATACGAGCGTACAGCAGATATACGAGCCGAATGCACAGAACTGTTGAGCATGTAGATAATTTTAGTGAACATAGTTATGAACAAGGTATAAAAGAAACCGTGTGAAATTTGTGGCAAGCAAATATTGACACTTGTCCGAAGTATCGCTGTCCCATCGTCAATAGTTTCGTCATTAAAACTAGTTTCCGTTATGTCGTCCAATATTTTGCCTACCGACATGCACGCCACTGGGCAACGGCAATCGACATTCCCCCAGCCTTTGATCTCAAGTTTCGTCTGCTGCTGAAGATTTAGTTTTTGTTTATCCACATGAGCATGCTAATTCCTCGCGTATCCGGCAGTCTCAACAAGAGTCAATTGTCCTCAAGTAATGTCCAATCCAAGTTTTCAATAATGCTGGCAATCCTGCATACCTACGTCGGTACAAACCTGCACATGATGATGCGAACCACTATATGTGCGAAGGAAACGTGCATATGCAAAGCTGCGTGTTTTTGATGCGATTGCCTCGCAGCAATGTCGGGATTTTACATTTAGGAGGCAGACTCAATGATTCTTCAACAGACGCCGATGGCAAGCAACCAATCAGCAGTCTACTGGAACACTCAAAAGTTCAGACTAGCGATTGTTAAAAAAAAGAACAACTTTTATTACAACTTGTATAGGCTTGCTTTCACCATGTGTCATTATTTGCAGCTGGACATATCGCCTTGTCCGGAGGCCGCCGATGCGGCAGATGAAAGTTAGTAATAAGACATTAAAATCTGTATCTGTCTGTATCAAGTCGCATCCGGTGAGTACATAGATAGTGAACTTATACGAGACGTCGCAAATAATGCTCCCTCTCTCTCTTCAGAAGGACGGATTGAAAATAAGCTTCAAGAGCAAACGGTAAAGGACGACCCATGGTGTCGAGCCACAGCCTGCGACTCGAGTCCTAAGAAAGCTGTAAAATGAGAAGATTAAAATGTCTATAATGATACTGAATACCGAAAAATGAAACGGGATGGCTCGAACAAACAATGGCGGCGTGCATTCCACGTCCTGAAATCACACTTCGCCTCAAACTCATCTCTGGACACATTTGTCGCCCACGATATAAGTCAACGCGGGAGCGAGTTCCGATTGGTACCGTTTGCTACACACAAGTCCCTCTGGCGAGGGCACGACACATTGCATCAGGAAGTGTAACCATTCGAGGCATAATTAAAGCACAATAGTATGTCGACCGCTCATTATGGGGCTCTGTGAAGGCTCCATGAACGCCAGCATTGGGGTCATCGGGGAGCAGACGACGAAACGATCGTTCGGCGAACGTGGTACACAAAGAATGGCTTGGCGAACTCCCTTCAGGGTTCCAATACGTCGGCTACCTTCAGGTACCGGCGAATGTGAATCCAGCAGTCGTAGTTCAATTGGTCCAACTGCATGCCGCCGTCGTGCCGTGCATTGCACTCGACGCGTTTCTTGACCACGCCGGTCACGCGCATGTACTCGTGGACGTCGCTATGGGCCAGACACTGCCGGGCGCCACTGACCATGGCCCCAGCTTCGGCCTCCCCTCCTAGAGACGCCCTGGCTCGAACGTTGTCAACGAGTACCGGGTGCTCCGAGAGGATCACGAAGGCCCGCGCGCAGTAGGGGTCGTGGTCTCCCAACACGAATCTGGTCGCTCGTTCCACGAGACTGCAGTTACGTCGCACGATGTCTTGGGCAACGAACATCTCGGCGTTGACAGGTGGGCAATCGTTTATTTCGAGGCGAAGCAGGTTGTACCTCTGGGCCAGACAGGGCATTAGACGTCCCAGGAAGGCCACGCAGAAGATTTCGCCGAAGACCTTGAAAGAGAGCTCGTGAAGACGGGGATTCGTGGCGGCACGGGCGAGCACCGGGTAGACATCATCGTCCAACTCCACCATTGACTCCAGCACGATCTTGGCGATGCCGAGGTTCGAAGAGAAGGCGTCGCACAAGTCATACATAGAATCACGTAGAGACTCGTCGTCGCCAACTTCCTCCATCCAGACACTGATCTCAATTGCTCTCAACGCGGGCGCGTTTCTTATGTAAGTGGAAAGTGACTCATAAACGCTGTCGAGGAAGAAGTGGAGAAATACGCTAAGCGATGTGACGTGGCTGCAAGTACCCAAGACATCCAAGGCGCTTCGGAGGTCACTCCTGCCGCGAAGGTATCCGTCACTAAGAACGACGGCCGTCACTTCGCGACAGTCCGAAAGCTTCGGAAGATCTCGAGGTCCAACGCGATGGTCGCCGATGCAGACTCTGTGGGCGCGTCCGCACTCCCGTATCGTGCCGCAGACATCGCACAGGCCCCCGTCGTGGGGAAGACTGTGCAAGGTCAATTTCAGGATGGAGCGGTTGCGCGTCAGTGATCGCAGTAAGATGCAGCAGTTTCGGTAGTGAACCACAAGATGTCCAGGACCAGCTCCTCCAGAGTTGTGTTTCTCTGCAACGCCGATGCCCAAGCACGAGCACTGACCGCGCGCTCGCGTTCAAGTGGGTCGTGATTAATCAGTCCATCGCCGAAGCCCGTGAATCGCAGGCTCAACGTGCGGAGACTACGACTCTCGGCAATCACTCTCGTGAAGAGCCCACAGTCTCGGCTTCCGACATAAAACTCTGCCGCGAACTCGTGCAGCGTTGCCATTGCGGAGATGGCCTGCACGAGGATGGGCCATCCTGGTGCGGTATCGAAGTAGACCGCGCTCAGAGTGAGTTTACGAAGCGTCGCGTCTTTCTTGGTCAGATACTGCACAAACCGCTCTGACGGTCGGTTCCGGGGGCCACACGAAAAGACGCAGGCTCCGACGGCGAGTTCCGTGATCGTGCTGTTATCGATGAGCGCATCGATGAGCTTCCCGGCCGTGGGACGGCTCATTCTCGTTGCCGCCACGTCCAACGACGTGAGTGCGGCACCATCTCGCTTGAGCAGGCAATTGGGGATCGTCATTCTCTCACCGCAATGGCCGCCGACGTGCTGGAACGCGAATTCGCCAGCGTAGTGCAAGGACCAGAATCTGTCGGTGCACGGGTTGTGGATTGCCGGCTCGTCTCTCACAATTCCGGAGACTCTGAGTCTTCTCAGACTCGACGAAGACGCCAGGACTGCGTCCAGCGGACCTGCGTTTGCTACTGAGTAGTGCAGCTCTGCAGACACAATGCACCGGTGCTTAGCGATCAGGCGGCACAAGAGGAAGATGGCCAACGGCTCGTTGTGGCTCGGTAATCGGCGGCGAATGCTTGGCACAGTCACGACGCTCACTTCTCCGAGCTCGTCTCTCTTGTCTTCTGTGAGCTGAAGACCCGCGTGCCACAGGACTTCGTTGCAGGCTGTCAGGTGTCGCAGCAGCTGACAGACGCGGTTATGGCCTCGCGTGCAGTTCAGATGAAGCAGCTCGGCAGAAACGAACTCGGTCTCCATAGGGAATCCTCGTTCCAGGCAGAGCTGTAGAAGTGATGGCCGCGGTGCCGACGTGGCCAATGCGGCCACCGTCTCTCGTGGGGACAGGTGTCTGTGACGGTCACTCGAATGCCGGCTGCTTATCACACACCCGTTGTGCGTAGCCTAATATTCAACCAATCATAACACGCATAAGTGACGAGACCTCTAATACGTCGACAATGTCGGGGGAGGATATGGAAGTGATAATGTGTATCGTTTTCTCGGTTGGTTTTCGCGATGGCGAAATTTTGAGCACGCCGTTGATGTATCGACTCGAAAATACGTGTTCTGCGCATAAGAACTGTGACAATTCCGAGGGCGAAAAAAATAAATAAAAGGAAAAAGAAGGAAAAGGAATTGTAGTTTCTTCTGGAAGGCGAGATATTGATAACGCTACAGCGCGCTTTAAGATGTGACGTAAGCAACGTGCGTACACGTGGGGTAAGCTGGCGTCATGGCGATTAACCGTGTGCTTGGTGGTCTGGACTCAAGGAAAAAAAAATACTTGCGTCACTTCTTAAAGCGAACGTATTCGGACCACGGCCGCCTTCAACTTTATCGCGATGAAGGCTTCCCGTGCGGGAGCCGAAACGTCTTTTATAAACTTTCGTGGTCGGTGTCCGTTCTTAATTGTTGTCACGTATGTTACCGGCCAGACAGGTTTCCGTCCGATTCCCGATTTCAAGCGGACACATATTGCCGCAGTGAGCTCTCCGCATGCCAGTTACGAGCACTCTAGTGAGGTACGCTTCCAAGCGCCTCATTTGCTAAGGCCTCTAGGCATTGCTCATCGCATCGCCATTAGAAGAGCACCATCAACGCCTCGCGCATGGCGAGACAGCGAGTGTCTCTCGTGCAGTCGCACACGGCAGCTTCCGAGTACCCCCCGTCCATGGCCAGGGGGCTCCTGGTCTTCGGGACCAGGAGCCCCCTGGTTCCTGGCTGCCCCCCCGAAGACCAGGAGAAGACTCCTGGTCTTCGGGGCGCGTGAAAGTGTGTTCGGTGTGGAAACGTGGTTAACCGTTCAATAGGCTCCCGTCAACTCTTGTAAGTTGTGTGGATGCTTTAGTCTCGAGGGTACAAGTTCGCCCGCAATAGACCAGTTTGCCTAGTGTACTTCATTGAAGAGTATTGTTTTCCTGGTGGAAGTGGGGGGATGACTGGAAGTCCCGGGTTCGTGAGAGAGAGCGGAGCCCCGACCCTTAGCGATAGGAATCCACAGAACGGAATCCACTACACCAGCGCGCAAGCCGCCGCCTCGCCGAGGAGACCCGCCCGTGTTCCGACCGCTTGCTGTTGCTGCAGCAGTGCAGACAACGGTTACTGCAGCGACGGTGCAACCATGACCATCGCGGTGGCATCGTCCCAGCTCGTCGTGTACCCACGATGCACGCCCGAGTCCTTCCAGGTGCCACGCTCGAAGATGTGGAAGACCGGTTAGAACACTTCGAGCGAGTCGCAGGTTTCGACGGCTGGGTCGAGACACGGAAGCTTCGCAACGTGTAATTCGAGTTAGAAGAGTCAGCGAGGACATGGTACGTGAACCACGAAGCGGCGCTATCTTCAAGGGAAGAATTTCGGCGACATTTGCTTGCCACGTATGCCAGCACCGATCGGCGAGAGAAGGCAGAGCACGCTCTACAAGCTAGAAACCAGCTCGCTGACGAGAAGGCTGTCGGCGTGTGTATCGAGGACATGTCCCGCCTCTTGAAGCGCGCTGGTCCAAACATGACCGAAGAGAAGAAATTACGTCACCTGGCGTTTGCAGGATTCGACCGCAACCCACCACACAGTTTTGCCGAGTTTCACGCCGGAGAGACGAGCATAGAGAAGGCGCTGCAGCATAGTGCCCACCACTACAATTGTAATGTAAGCATCGCGCCAGCCGAACTTCTGTCCGCAGGCCCAGGCAGTAACACGGAAGCGCTAAGAGAACTGGCGCGATCAGTCATAAAGGAATCGAAAGCTGCAGCTACCGCAAGCCACGCCAACAATTTCAGCTGTCGCCGTCCAGTCTTTGAGCGTTTAAGCGACAGCTGACATCACGTCAGCTCGTGCGGATTACCAGAAGGGGCAATAGGCCACTCAGAATGACCACATGAGTGGCAGGATGGAGGAAACTGAGTGACCTGAGTGAAACTGAGTGAAACTGCTGACGTTACGTCAGTTGTCGGTTAAACGTTCAAAAACTGGACCACAGGGAGGCTCCTTAACTCGGCTCCCCAAACCTAAGCCCGGGGGCGCACCTGCTTTGCGAATCCCACGCATATATTCTCTTTGGAACCATATATATTTTTTCGCACCGCAGCTGGACCACAGAGTTGCCGGAACGGGCCGTGTCTTGTATATGTGCACTGTGACACTGTGTTACTTACCACAAGTTGCCGCTCTTCTCTCTTCCTTCTGGGCCCCTTCTCTATTATAATTATATATCCGTACTGGTGCTTTGTATTGACAAAAAGTATTTTGTTGCATGTATTACTTCTTTAAATGATTATCAATTTGATATTTGTGCAATATTGCAGTGCCATGAAATCAAGAGCTTTATAACAGCTCATTTGGTTGGGAATTAACTTGGCACGAGAAAGGCACTAACCACAGTTTCAAAGTCAAAACTGTACTGTTGTTGTTGCCTTTCTTGCGCTTTTTTAGTCGCATGTGAAAAAAGAATTCCATCTGCCAGGATCATAAACATAGTAAGTAGACCTAACTATATCGCCTGAAGCTGAAACAAGCCTGGGCATTGAATGTCTACACCGCAGCTACAGCAGTGCTTCCCAATGTGGCTACTAGCCATAAGTGGAGAAAGCCTTAGCTGAGCTACCAGCTGGCTTGTAGAGGTCTAGGTCTAGAGCACAGCTTACAAAAGACGACCCCTAGCCATGGCCTTAGCTAGATGAAGCTGGAAGGTAGCCGTCTACTAGTTAACTGCGTGCTTCCTGGGTTCGCATACGTGCCCTTGTGCTCGTCCCATTTACTGGCGCTGTAACTGTGTCGCATTCTCCGCTTTGCGACACCCGCCTTTGTGTCGAGTCAGCTGCTTACTAGCAGCCTCTTGGGCACGATCTCCGCTGTTACTCGCCGGCCATTTCCTAGCTTTCCTCCTGCTACACCGGGTGTCAACACGTGCTTTACTAGTTTGCATTGCCACCTCATAGAGGGCGCAGGAGATTTGAGACATGGACATTGAAAAATCTATGGGAAATTAGACGCATACAGCTCCGCTGTAAAAAAAAAGTGGCAGTTTTGGCGTGAAGGGCGATGAGCACTGACTGTGATAGCTAGGCTTAGCATTGTGCCTGAACTCCTAAAGTCCCTAGATAAAATTTCTTAATTTCTTTTCAACAAAAGCAACCGCGCCAGTAAAATGATATTATGCTCAGGTTTCTACACTGATACTGCTTTGCACTTTTAATATTTATTTTGGTGTGAGAAGATTCAGATAAAAGCCATGCGCCGTGAAATTAAGTTCCATGACATCTTTCTGCGAGCTGCAATTCTGAAACTTCTGTGGAATAATTTAGTCTAGAATGTGCCTCACCATGAAATGTTTGCAAGTTTACCAGATACAGGGGCGTGGGCCCTATTAGGAAAGCAATAGCCTACATTTTTGTATTGTACCGAGCTGGAATGCTAAAATTTTGCGGACAAGCTTACTTGCTTTTAAGAGAGTTTAATGACAAATGGAGAAGTAACATGTTGAGCACCAAGCTGTTTCCTTTCTAGTCATTATAGCCATGGCGACCAGAACAGAAACATTATAGCAAGCTCCTACTTGATAATGCACAAACTCCGTCATTTGCTCTTGAAAATCAGCTTGATGGGCGTTACTACCAAGTATCACACGCTCGCTCACAACAATAATTTGTTACATGAAAATGCAAAAAATTTTAAAACGCTCAAACGTGCTCAATGCAATCTTGAGGAAGTGATACTTCATGATTACTGAAACTGGCAGCTACTGTTCATTTTATTATTTAATGTACGCTTAGGGACATATGGAATTAGACAGGGGAGTGGTTACAAAGTGGTAAAGCAAACAAACAATTGCGGTGAGTTCTGGTAATTTAATAATTCTTCTGATTATACAATTTTAGATAATGTTTTCAGAAAAAGTTTGTTATCGGTGATGGCTACAATACTTGAGGGAAGGTAGTTCCATTTCTGAAATGTACGTGGGATAATGATTGAAAGACTTCGTGTAACATGAACCAACTCCTTCCTTACTGCGATGATCGACGCATTTTGATATGCACTGAGGCCGCAGTATGAAGTCGCCGTGAATTGTGGTGTGATAAAATTTTATGAAATAGCGAAAGACTGGCGACATTACGGCAGTTAGCTAGTTGAATAAATGCCAAGGATAGTGTGATTTTCCAAAGATATGTGAGCATACTTATATGTTTATTTAGTTTCCTTGTTTATTCACACAATTGTTGCAGAAGTCCTTGTAAAAACTGTTGTCTCCGTAACATTCCTTGTTTTCTTACGAGTACTCCATTTGTCTCAAAGCCTTTACTGCTGCATCTGAACACTAAATGTGCAGCATAAGTATCAAGCAGACAATATGTCCTGTAAAATTAGCTCAACGTTACTTTCCCCCTACACTTTGTGCCTATCACAGATGTCTTGTCAAAACAATGGGGCATTGCAGCTAGAGCTTATCTCGCTGACAGTATATCTTTGCCGATCATGTTTTTTTTAAATCTGCCCGAAATCGTCGAACGCAGACACTATACGTATGGTATGAAACACGTCAAGCAGCCCTTTACGTAACTACAAGTGCGTGGGTAGCCCAGCATAAATATTGTTGTCTGAAGTATCGCTCTCCTTGCCGTACCGGCATGCCAAACTCGAGAAAGCTGTGCTCGATTTTAGCTTTCAGTTCCATT
The DNA here is from genome assembly GCF_038994185.2 of Dermacentor albipictus. Classification (NCBI taxonomy): domain Eukaryota; kingdom Metazoa; phylum Arthropoda; class Arachnida; order Ixodida; family Ixodidae; genus Dermacentor; species Dermacentor albipictus. Next base: position 99,321,374 of record NC_091828.1, on the reverse strand, counting down.
AAATAGATGGCTATCTGTGTTTCTGTAGTTTGTAAGCTTAGTGACCGATAGCACTGAGTCCATCTGACCTGTACGAAAACTGAGCATGTACGGCTTCATTCACAATTGAGGATAAACAATGTAAGCGTACTTGTTTCAAGTGTTTTTTTTTTGCCAGTTGAGGCTTTTTGGTCACATAGCTACATAATAAAGATATCTGTATCATGTTACAGTACCGTACACACAAATACTGCCCGGAAAGCTGTAACAAAACACCGAAAACCAGCAAGCGAGCAGTGCGATGAGCACCACTAGCCGCTGCCGCACCGGCCATATTGCTCAGCACGTAATAATGATGATAATAGTTCTGATCTTGCCAGTGCCATCTCTCGGTCGCATACTTTAGTTCACAACGCCACCACTAATCTTATTTTCGTTGCTCTGTGGAAGGTACTGTTTCCCTTCTCTGAGTTTATATAGGTATTCCGTTATCCGGCGTCGTACGACGCTCCGGCAAAAAGATTTTCGAACCACACATACCAAGACCGTTCATGTGACGCAAGGATTTCACTGAACTAGTTGAATTTCTCACGTTAAATTACGTGCAAAAATTGCAAGCTACGCCTTACACACAACCTGCACACACGATAGCTCCCGGATTGTAATTTGAATATACCAGAAAACAATTGTGTTGCCTGAGAACTCAAACCCCTTTTCAGCGTTTCTATATTGCACAGACCGGAGACAGCGTCCGCCATTTGCGCATGCCGGCGCGTAAGTATCTCGGAGCCCACGGAGTGGTGCGCCCGCTTCCTTGAAACTAGGGTGGAGCGCTGGCATCGAGGCACCCTACTTGAAAGACTTCCAGCTGGCGCTCGCCTCCGCCGCATCGCGGTCCATGCAAAAGAGGCCGCGTTTCGACCAGAAAGCCCGCTTAGGCCCGCCTTCGTGCATAACGTTCGCCGCGAGCGTTTCCCGGTAAACATTACGGTTACACACGCTGCAGTTGCCGGAAAGCGTGAGAAGCAGTGAGGGATCTTTGAATGTTGTCGCGTTCCACTCTTAAAGGCGAAGCTTAAGCGACCTCCAAATTTTTAAAGCGATAGTTTTACTGGCCTCGAACTTGCGATTTCGCAGTGGCGGAGCTCCGAGGAGATACACGACGTCACAACGCGTTCCTCGTCGTTGCGTTCGCCTCCGCTCACTTCGCCAGCTGCGTCGCATGCCTTATAACATGTCGGAGGACTGAAAAGGAGAGCTCGCGTGCGCCGCAACCACAGTTGAGGCGGCAGTATGGACGGCGACAATTCTGATAAGCAGGAGGAGGCTTGGAATCGACATCGGAACGAGATGAATTACGAGGAAACGAATCGCCTAGGAAACAGACGAATAGCGTATCGAACGACTGGCTAAACGCCGCAACATAGCTATACAACCAGACTAACCTGGACTTGCAATCAATATTAACCAAGGCTAACCATGCTATGCTTCAGATTTCGCTACTTATATCCTGGCATAGCCGAGCTAAGCCACTGCCATTTTTTTGCCTTGGTGCTAATCACATTAACGTCGGCGTTCTTTGAGATGGGTTGCGCAATGTTTTTACAGTGAAAGCTGTATATTACTAACGTTCCGTAGTTTTTTCGGCTTCCAGCAACGGAAACGGAGAGCAATATTTAAGAAACCCACACGGGTGCAGTGCGGCGGCGGAAATGTCAATATGCGGAACAGATTAGAACGAACGCCGTAAACAATAGTTTGACGTCTAAGTTATCGCAGTATATAAGCATGAGAAATATCGCGACAAAAAAGAGCTGCGCTATTGATGGGAGGGACACGTATAGTTGGTACACCCGAAGAACAACATGCGTACGAGGAGCGCCGGAGGGAGCAGAAACGAGAATGTACACGGTGCCGGCACGAAGCAACCACCGACGAAGAAAGTTCCCACGATGCTGAATGAAAGCAACAATCGCGAGCCCAGGCACCTCCGAACGAGGAACGACGCCAGACTTGCAATGCAGAAAATGAAACGCATTCCAATATGCAAAGATGGAATGGCAGCGAAAGCACTGCTTTTCGTTTGAGAGCTTTGACTGTCGTCAGTTTTCGCTGCCATTCCATCTTGAAAGAGTGGAATGTTTCTTGCGCGGCATCGCTGCGCCTCGCGCGGAAGTAAATAGTGAAATCTGCGTAGGTTTGGCTGCCAAAAAATCGTGATGTGTATTCTGTATTGAGTGACCGCTGCCGACTTGATGTTGAAAGTCATTAGCTGTTAAGCTTATGGTAACACTGACGCATCATCGAAAACATGTGAAGACGTAACCAGAAATGCAATAACCATTTTTGTAAGGGTCCGCTGGCTATCTCAGACTAATCTGAGTATAATGCTGTGCTGTCATACAATGTGGTGGTGCATGCTTGCATGTAAGGTGTCTCGAAATCGGCGTTACCGAAAGATGCCTTTTAGACATCACCCGTTCAGCCCAAAGCAAACTCTTGGAGCGCGTTAGGCAAGTGTTTTTGTTCATCGCTACTGCGACGGCGGACAGACGCGGCCATGTAAAACAGAGAATCAAACTTGCGGCTGCAACAAACGTCTTTATTTACGCTTTTAAAGCGCTGCCATGCCCTGGGCAACAAATATGACAAGTTCGAAAGCATCGTCAAGTTGTCAACTGGCGAAACTGCATTAACATTGCCGTGAGACAGTGGTGGCCTTTGAAGGAGTGTAACGTCATAACCGTATAAAAAGCAGCTCTTCCAAGTTTTAGATTAATACACAGAGATATGAAACTTGTTCAAAACGTTGCTCGTAACACTCCAGCCATTTCGTACGAAGACGAAGAATTATTTCTTGATAAAATAATGCTAGACGTCGGGCGTGATGCGTCAAGCACTGGAGTCATTGCACGACGAGAAGGGACAGTGGAATAAAAGCAGACAATGGGCAATGACGCGGACGCTGATTGACGAACAGCCACCGGCCCTTCTAGTCCATGAATATGGTCGAGCAGCGAGTGACCGAACACTATTCTAAATATCCGGCGATTTGAGTGGGGTGGGACGATAAGCACCTCAGCCGAGGTGACGGCCTCGAGTCCTTGGACACGGGAGGCTTCCTCGGCGTGCTGGACGGCGCACAGTTGATCACCGAGGTCGTGGCTGTGCAGGGCGGCCTCCCAACGCGCCCCTCGGTTCGAGACTGCCACGACGCCGCCGTTCGTGGGGGACTCGTGCTGCTCCCTACCGGTGCATGCCCACAGCATGTACTGCAGCGTCGCTCTGGCTCCGCACGCTTTACAATCGTCGGACGAATAAATGTCCGGGCAGCAGAGGTGAAGGATAAGCTGTGATAATTACACCGAGTGTTACACCATGCAAGTCAAACTTCGCAAGCAGTCTATATGTCGGTTACATCTATACGTTCGAAATAAAACTGAATAAAAAGTAAAAGACGAGAGCCCGCACCACTAGGTACACAGGAACCGCTTTAGCTATCGTCAGGTGCACTCTACACTGGAAACATGGCCACCTATGCTATTCGAAGTAGGGTGTGCCGTTTACCTAAGGGGAGTCCACGTTTCAGCATTGAACAGAAGCACTGGCTGTATAAGCTTCTCCGTCGCTTGCTTCAAGACGGTTGGTGCGGACGCACACTAAGATACCATTGTATTGCTAGACCAGATTCTTCACGTGCGTATAGGTTTACCATGCAGCAGTGGACTGACGTGCATGCATGTTGAACTACAGTAGTATGTAGGTCCACTTGATTAACCTGCACTTTCTGAACAAGATACAGCACCAGTCACGGCTAGAGCCCGATGGAACGGGTTAAGCCTTATCCATATGACCTAACTAACCATTTCATGCCGTCACCTGCACGCTACCGCACGTGAATCGCTTTGTTCAGTCTTCGTGGAGGACAACTGTTCGCTGCGCTCGCCAGAGCGGGCAGCGTGTACCATGATGACGGTTCCGCATGAGTTCGGCCGGTGAACAAAGTAGAAGATGGCGCGTGGCGCTAGTGCATAGCGCGAGACCAAGGGGCAGTGGATGCAACGCCTTGAACGTCATACACTTTAAAATCATGAAAGTCATTCCCCGGAGTATAGGGGTAGTCTGGAGGGCGCTCTAGGAAGAAGATAATGGAATGAAATTACACCAGTGCTATGCGTGGTACGGAGGTTAACGCGTGCGTCAGGGTTTCACCACATCTGCTACAATGAGGTACCGGCGAATGTGCAGCCAGCACTCGTGGTTCAGTTTGTCGAACTGCTTGGCGCCGTCCTCTCGTGCGTGGCACACGACTCGTCTCTGCACGACGCCGACCAAACGCATGAACTCGTGCACGTCGGCGAGGCGTAGACTCCGCAGGCCTTTTCGGATCGAGGCCACGGCTGCAGCCTCGTCGCTCAGTGCCGCCCTGCGTCGAACGTTGTCCACGAGCTTCGGGTGCTCCGAAACGAGTTCCACGGCGCATGCGCAGTAGGGATCCTGGTCTCCCAACACGAACCTGGTCGCTCGCTCAACCAGGCTGCAGTTGCGTCGAACGATGTCCTGGACTGCGAAGGTGTTGGGGTAAGGTTTCAAGCAGAAGGGAATTTCGAGGCGAAGCAGGCTGTAGTTTTGGTGAAATCGTGGCAATAGATGACGCAGGATGGCTGCTTTGTTATCTGCTGCAATGTTGAGGGTGAGCTCGTGAAGGCGTCGGTTGCCGAAGACAGTGCCAGCGAGTGCTTCACAGTCCTCGTCACGTAAATTTACCGACCACTCCAAGGTTATCATGGTGAGGCTTAGATTCGAACAGAGTGCCGTGCACATGTCGGAGATAGACTGAGCCAGAGGCTCATCGTCCCAGTCATCGTCGATGTCAACATCGATGTCCAGCCAGATTTCCTTGAGCGCTGACGCGCCTTTTATGTAAGTGGCCAGTGATGCGTAAACAATGTCGTCCATGAAATCTACCGACACGCGCAGTGATGAGATGTCGTTGCAAGGAAGAAGGCGATGGAAGAAGCGCGGCACATGGACTGCGTCTTCGAAGTGCGGCAGATATACAGTGACACCTGTCACCTCAGGAAAGTCTGAAAGCGTTGGCGTATCCATGTACTCAACGTGATAGTCCACAATGCCGACCTTGTGGACAAGTCCGCTCTTCCTTATCGCGCTGCAGACTTCTTCCAGCCTGTCAACGTCCGGAAGATTACGCAGCGTGACGCTTTCAAGGCACTGCTTGTTCGCGAGAGCTTCAAGTAAGAGACAGCAGTTTTCGGTTGTGGACCACGAGACGTCGAGGTCCAACTTCTGCAGCGAGTCGTTTTCCTTCACCGACGAGATCCAGGATCGATCGTCGGCGGCCTCTGCGTCTTCGTCCCGCTGCTGCTCGTCCATTATGTGTTCCACCGCGTCAAGCCGCAGCGTCAAACAGCGGAGTAAGCGGTTGCGCAAGACGACCGTGGCGAACTGCTTGCAGTAACGGCTCGTGCTACGCCACATGACGTCTAGTTCTTGCAGCGTCGTCATCGCCGAAATGGCTTCGGCCAGCGACTGCAACCAGACGAATTCGTTATCGAAGTGCGGCCCTCTCAGAGTGAGCTTCCTGAGCGTTGCGTTTTGTTTCAACAGATAATCTTGGAACGACTGCGACGAACGGTCGAACAGACCGGAAGCGAATACGCACTGTCCGACGGCGACGTCCGTGATGGTGTGGTTCGTAATGAGAGCTTCGACGAGCTTCTTCGACGTGAACGGGCTCATGTGCAGCCCCGCCACGTCTAGCGACGTGAGTCGGGCATCCCGTTGTTCCAGCAAGCAGACGGGGATCTTCATGCTGTCCGAGTAGTGCACGTAGCCTTGCGGAAACTGGAATACGGCCCTGCATTCCAGGGAGCGGGCTTGGGCGGCGAACTCGGGGAATAATTCTGGCTGATCGCTCGCCACACCGGAGACGGTGAGGCTTTCCAAACTCGACGAAGATTGTATGGCTTCGGCTAGCATGCCGGCGTTTGCCACGGCGTAGTTCAACTCTGCCGAGACGATGCATCGGTGCGCTCTGAACAGGCAGCGCAAGAGGGCGACGGCTGCTTCCTGGTTGGTTTGGCATGTTGTGCAATACGGGAACACCTTGCAAACGCCCGACACCGTCGCGACGCTGACGTCCCCGAGCTGGCTCCGTGCATCTTCTGTGAGCTGGAGGCCCACGTTCCACAGTACCTTATTGAAGGCTCTCAGGTGTCGCTGTAGGTGACAGAAGCGAGTCTGGCCCCGCGTGCAGGAAAATATAACTTTGTCGGCTTCAACGTTCTCACACTTCAATGAAAGCAAGGATAACGGGAGAACTGCCGAAGTCCTCGCCATATGGAAATCCAATGTGCGCTCCTGCTGGGCGTATTCCTTTAGTAAAGGCAATGCTGCTGCTTGAAATTGTGGCTTTTTATATTGCCGACCGTTGAGATGTTGGCGTGGAACGCGATAGTGAACCGCGCATAATGCAATAATGCGTGCGAACCTTTGTAGTGCGGCCAAATTTAGGAGGCGGGTCACCAGGCCTGCCGCTAATATGATAACAGACGTGGCATTCTATTGGAGAGCTCCTGGTAATCTGCGATATATGTGTTGCCGATTTGCCGTATCTACGCGAGAATGCGTGCCCTGTGCACGTCGTATTTTAATCGTGTTTTTAAATCTTCCCGACGCAGAAACGTAATTGACATCGTTGCGCATAGGCGCCTGCATTGCAGCTTAAGTCGTCTCCGATTGCCTCGGCGCAGGGCAAACATTGGAGAAATACCAAATGTGAGCCGTGAAAAGCGAATCGTAATGTTGCTGATGAGAAGGCAGCCCTGCATTTATTTGACTATGTAAGTTTTTGGAGTAGGAAGGTCCCGTAGATGTGGCGCTGCCTGAACGAGGATGTAATGAAGATGGAACAGCTTAGCTTGATGGCAAGCATTTAAATGAGCGATTATTCAGAAATAGTTTTTCTTACTGGTGGATCATTTGTAATTTGTTTCACCTTAGTACTAGATTGTAGAATAATCCCCATAGATTGTACGACTCGTGTAATAACGGCTGTTTTCGAACATTTATTTTAGTCCCTTGTTTGTTTGAATAATTACGCTAGGAAAAAAAAAGACACGAAAGCGCATGGACTTATCGGAGGTGAGTCCATGACACACGTATTGAAGAACACCGTGGGAGGCTCTTCGAAGCGTCGTAGCATTGCAACTGTTTGTTTCTTTCTTTTTTGCGTAAGTCTATATATATACAGTGCATTATGAATTTTCGTTTTATCATCGACACAGGACGCTGCTGGAGTAGGTAAATAGCCTGGGAAATCGTTAAGTCTCAGTGTACATCTCTAGAGAGATTGTCAGCGACGGTTTGTTCACCAGGGTCTACCTGTTTGACGTCACGAAATGAAGCAAGGGCTTTTTTTAGCACCTTATGTAGAATTTGGGCATGATTTTTATGATCCGTTCAATTTTGACTAGATAGCAAAACCGAGGAACGCGAGAATCTGCGTGCTCCGCAGCGGTTCGAATAGTGCAGCAGGACGTGCAACTCGAACCCTCGACCTTTGCTTCGAGCAGCGCAAGGCTGAGACGCGGGCGGTTAAGCTGGTCCGTGACGTTTGTGTCCGATCCACTGCGATCCTGTGGCACCCGTCTGAAGAGTAGCAGCGTTTCGCTCTATATCCTGTAGGTAATCACCGACATGATTTATTACAAATCAGTTGCTGCACTGATTGATGGTGAATGAAGCAAACGTACCGGAAAACAAAAATAATCGCGAAAGACAGATCTATTGTTTTGGGTGCTTTTTCATAAACGTTAGAAACTTGCTTCTGTTTCTCGTCACGTATCTAAATTATTCGGGTGCATTTTGCTACCAATCCCGTGATGTTTCTTCGCCGTACGCTGCTGTGTTTGGCATGAACAGCGCGAAGGAATCGTGAAACGGAGGAGCGCGCACGCAACATAGAAATGCTAACCGAGACCAGCAGGAGACGACGAATAAGAGGCGCGTATAGCAGCGATGTTCACTCGTGTGACATGACGGTGCGCTTAGATGAGGCCGCTGTTTCGTGGAAGATGAGCACTGGCCGATGCGTGCTGTAGTACGCGACGTACTTTTGTCACGTTCGGCGCACCACCTCGTACGTAAACGTGCATGGCTGACGACGCTTCCTCCTCTCGATGCGAACCATTGTCAACCGTATACTCCGGCGGCGGCTGCGTATGGCCTGGCCGCACCGGCCGTATAGTCTTGAAAGCGATCTGCGATGGGTACACAGGTCGCGGAGTGCTGATAGCTTCGTGTGCGCTGTGTTCTGTCGCCGCGTTGTTGGCGCTCAAACGAGAGCCAGCACGAAGGTTGATTCGCTCGCTCTTTCGGGCCCCGTCTTGAAAGCGGTGGACTTTTACGTGATGGACGGACGGGTTTCCTTATTTGGTATATATGCAAGGAAATGCAGTTACACATTAAAAAAGAAGCGCTGCTTAGTCACTGTTGCTGAGCAATGAGGGGTGGAGGGACCATTGTCTGGCAGAGTTAATCTGCCTTTAGCGTCTTCATCTCAGGCAATGAACGCCTAAATAAACGGGAAAAGCAATCGACGCCTTGAGGGCGTCAGAGGCTTTTGTGGTGCCGTATACGTTTCAACTTTAGCACGGGCTTGTTCTCGCTGACGGCCGGCGAAGTAAGCCTACCATCGTAAATTGTCACGTTGACAGCCTAGCGGTTCTCTCGTTATTTCTGCGTACATCTTTAGAGAGCCGGCATGGTTCGTGGCGCGCATGCAAGTTGACGTCCGCGTGCCTCTGCCGGGAATGTCGACTTTAGCGGCGGCTGCGTCTAGGAAGCAGGACCGGCCTCTAGAGCGACACCGACGGCGATGACACCAGCGTTTACTCGCTCAGCAGTGAGGACTTCTTTAATGACGCCTTCGAGCTTGTGCGGAGCCGCAAGACGAAACGAAGACTTACCACCAGGGCATCCATGTCTTCGAGCACGCCAACGGTAGGACCAACTCGGAATACCGCAGTCAGTACGATTCTATTTGTACCAAAACTCGCTACCGACAACCTGACGCGACGCAACAGACAGTCCGTATCGTTGTAACTTGAAGCGGTGGCGCCAAATCAGATAACAGACGTTAGAGTCAACACACGAAAAATGTGTTGACTATCGGCGTCATACATGAGACTGCGCTGAGAAATTTGACTCAAGTTACAGAACTAGGTGGCGTTAAACTCCGCTAGTACATCCCCCTGAACAGTGGTTCCACTACTGGTGTCATCTGCGACGTGGACGTCTCCATCTCCAGCGCTGACTTGCCGATTCTAGTGAAGCCTGCCGTTGATGGCGTCGCCATAACACATGTGGATCACCTCGGCACATCCCGCTGTGTGAAAATTATATTCAAGGGTGAAACTCTTCCTTCGCACGTCAAGGTGGGCAACTTTAGACACCCTGTGCGACCAATAATCCAAAGGCCACTGCAATGCCGCAATTTATGAGGCTGGGACAAGTGAGCGCAGTGTGCGAAAACGAGAGTTTGCTCACGCTGCAGTGAGCCCCACGCTCCAGACTGTTGTGCAGCCGCGGTTCTCAAATGCACCAATTGCCTTGGGTCCCATGATGCTTCCTCGAAGGGCTGCTCCAAAATGAAGAAGGGAAAGGCGATCTTGAAGCAGATGGCGAGAGACCATTCGTCTCGTCAGGAAGCTATTGCGGCCGTTAGAAAGCGACGCCCCCGACGCCATCGGACTTCAAAGAACGCTGATGCCTCTGTGAAGCGTACGCCCCATCCGACAACACCTCCTCCTCTGCCGCCTAGGCCTGGGGCAATTCAATCTATATATGACAAAGTCATGGCGGAGAAGAATGCAACCTGGTCCTCATTACTAAAGCAACAGTCAAAGCCAGAACAACAGTGCAAGTCACAACCGAAGCCACAGCTGATACCACAGCCGATGCCACAGCCGGAGGCGATGCTGCAGTCGGTGCCACAGTCGTAGTCACGTCAAGTGATACAGCTGCGCACGGATAGAGTGCACAGCGCGGGTTCCTGACAAATTGCCCCAAGAATTCAGACCGGCAAGTGGTTATGATGCTCCGGTCTCTGATGAATACTTTTCGAATGCTCCTAAATAACCTGCATACTCCGTGAGCGCGAAGTGCAATGCAAGTGCTGGATGCTCTCAATTCAGTACTTGCAACTCTCGAGTGAGCATCATGGCTCATGTGCATCATTATATTCGCACTGAGGCTGTGGTTTAGCTTAAAAATATACTGCCACAGTTTTCCCTCTATCCCGCTTTCCTCTGTCTGTTCCCTCTTTCCCTTCCCCAGTGTAGGGTAGCAAACCGGCCGCTCGTCTGGTTGACCTCCCTGCCTTTCTTCTTTTTGCTATCTCTCTGTCTCTCTCTCTTGACAGCCTAGCGAGGGAGAGCGAGGAACGTCTATTAAATATGACATGCATGCAGGTGAATAGATAAAAAGATAGATAGATAAAAAGGGGTTATCGATCTGGCGACTTTCTTTCCAGCAGATATAACGGCGGGCTCCCGTAGTTCACTTTGCGACTGGCGGGGACCAAATTAAATGATGGCGAGACGCAGTAAATGTGGGAAGGTGAACTATCTAGTGCGGGAAAACGGTACATACTATAGTTATTTTGCTAGGAAATTCATTTTTTTGGATTTCGCAACAGCTTCTCTACTGGCTTGTCTTAATGCATGCTATAAGTTGGGCTGTCTGAATCCTCCTTTTTTTTGTCTAGACAGGCGTGACTGTTTCGCGTCCAACACTGTCTCCCAATTAGTCGTCTCTCATCATACTGGCAACTGCAGAATCCGTAACTTGTGCTGGCAACACTGTCCAAGTAAACAAAGAAGTTTTATGGCCTCACAAGTATAGTTTTTCGACCAACCCGCCATATGATGCAACGCTTTGAAATAACATGCCCGACGAGTCTAGAGTAGTTCTGACACCTTTCAACGAGTGGATCTGCTGACGGTGGCCTCCCATTGTAGGTCATCGCCATGTGCATCGTATTGAGCAAGCTACATGCAAGTCTTGTTTCAGGGTGCATGGTGATCAGCCTTTGTCAGAGTAGTTGCAGCCGTCAACATATTTTGGGGTGAAAGTTTACAAGAAGGTATACGATGCTGGCCACAAAATGACGAAAGATTAGAGAGGCCACGTTGTCCGCTACAGTCAGAATCAGAAATAGTCTTTTTTTTCAATAAAGTTTGGCCTGAGCCGCCGGAGAATATATAGCGTATGCTAGCGCAGCGCGTGACAAGTTTACTGAGAGCACGCCACCGTTTTCTATAATTGTTGCTTTACTATATGTTCTGGCAACATAGATTTCATAAGGAATAAATCTTGTGTGTTAAAATAAAACGAAAACCAACATATATATTGAAGGTGTACGCAGGTTTCCTGCGCGCATTGCCTTACAGTTAATTGAAGGAAATTTAATAAATCGCGTGCCCACATGGGTACATGTCATAGCAAAACAGGAAAAAAAAATAAATACAGGAATGCGCCGCAACCATGCCGCAAATTTTACCGATATTGTGGACCAAAATGGCCGCTCGCCGAATTTGGCGGCAAATAGCTGTTCAAATTTTGGTGTTGTCGCCACCCTAAACCAGCGTATGTATGTAGGCTCCCAACCTGGTATACAGCGCACTAGAAGCACCCGCCGTACATCGTGGCCAGTTCGTGCAGATTGTGGGGTCTCAAGCGAGCGACAACATAGTAGCGTAGACAATTACAAAAGCATTTATTGTGCCTTTTATACACCAATCTAGGCATTCGAATTCGTTAACGGTAGAAGTGTCGATGGGCGCGCGACAAATTGAGGAAGTCCGATTATCCGGTTATCTAACTGGTGCATTAAATGACCTACCGAGCTTCATTTCATTTCTCTTAATGTCAGTTAGAATATCGGCTATACCCGTTTGCTCTCTGATCCAAACGGGTCTCTTTCTGTCTCTTAACGTATGCCTGGCAGTCTTCGTTCCATCGCTCTTTGCGCAGTCCTTAACTTGTTCTCAAGCGCGCTCATTTGTCAGCCTCCAAGTCTCTGCCCCATATGTCAGCATTGGTAAATTGCACTGATTGTACATCTTCCTGATTGTACACCTTATAAGTGCATAATTTTATACGTTTTCACTCGTCTGTTAAGTGGAACGGTGAAAGCCTAATTCTTTAGTGAACTGAAATAAAACGCTTGCTTCACTGCAGCTATTTACTGTCGAGTTTCACTTCAGTTCGCATTGCAGTTTCATGAGTAAAAGGGACTCGGCAGTGAAATGAACTTTACCATGGATTTTTAAGAGTGAAATGCTCAGACTCCATACACTTTGTCCATGTCTGTTGCACACCTCATGGCTTCCGCCGATGAAAAGACTATTCAAGAACAGCAGACTGACCGGAGGTATCAAGTACGATGCCATATTGAAAACGTCGCATGACGTAGACCTTGTTTGCTTCTGTGATTGGCTAGTGGAGTAACACAGCCCCGCGCGGCCCGTGTGCCTTTGTTGCCAACTGGCGTTTTCTTAAGTTGTATCCTACTGTAGATGCATTAGTTGATTTCAAAACAGAGTAATAATTTTCGTGCACAATTTGCTTTACACGTTTATGTCTTGTTTTAACTCATGCAGAATACTAGAAACCATTGGGCCCGCAAATCCCCGTGTAAGCAGCTGCATCTTTGCCTGAGGTGGAACGAAGAAGGAACATCCGTAGCTGTGATCTTATCCACGAACTTTCTGCACGGGAGTCCCAGTTGTTCGTAAATGATTGCAACAAAGCATTCCAGGGTGGAAAATCAAGCTTTTCCGGATAACAGAAATGTTAGACCATCTCATCGAAACATGGCTCCTAGACCCTCTACATGCTCTTTGTGGTAGGCCAGCCACACTTCAGGTGTAATTTCAATTTGTAACCTTACAAAGCACCACAAACCGGTTTTCAGTGTGTGTCTGATGTGGCAATGGTATAGTTATTGCAGCCATCATTTAGGCAAAATAAGTCCTTTAGCACATTGATTACTGGAAAGATACATTTAAGAGAGCATTGTGAATGTGCCATTGTTGACTTTTCAACTTAATATTCTGTTCAAGTCTTAGCCTGTTCATTCTTTCCACTGTTTGCTTTATTTAAAAATAAACTCTACTACATTTAGTGATGCTTTCAAAAAAATCTCATTTGCCCCGGTACCCATTTTTAAACATATTAATTACCAACGACAATTTCTAATTTTTGGTGCGCTGATAATTAAGATTTCTAAATTCTCTATAAAGAAGTTGCATTTAGTAAAGACCTGCTCTATAAGTCATTCGTAGCAACCTTACTGAAGTACATTTGCATTTATGAAATAAGCTGTATTCTTTTACTGCTTCCTTAATGAAGCATCTGAGCAGTTATGCAAAGTTTTGTCTGTGTCGAGACAGGAAACAGCGTTTCTGCATGCTGCTTTACCTTGCTTAACATGCACTCTCCACTCATTTCCACTCAGTTCTTCTGCCATTAGTACTATTTGCAACCGTTTAGAGTGCAGTTTACCTGAGGTGATAATGTTAGTTATTGGCTGTGTTCGGTCGTGGCAATGGTATATGTATTTTCTGCACATGGATCCATGCATTTTGGTACAAGTGCAAGTCTACTGGCACATAAGATGCACATGCAGTTGAACCTAGTCACGGCCCGTGTAGCAAGGGAAATAGAATGGTGTGTTGTTTGCACTATGTCAGACAGACGTGCTTTGTAAGTGCACTGCTGTAGCCGGCATGCATGTTATGGCATGCTAATACTGACCCCCCTGTATAACAAATTCATAGTCCTTTCCGACTCAGAAAATGTCGAACTATTTACAGGCATGGTGCTCGAATATTGTGAGTGTCTGAAAAAAATGAGTGGACTGCAATGCATTATGTGCACTCAGTGTGTGCTTAGGCTGAATTGCTACACTTGTTTAAGCTGCATCTTACATTCTTAAAAATAAAGGGGCATAATGTAAAGTCGCCTGTTCTGCTGCACTTGCGTGGCCGCAGTGTCATACTTTGTATGAAAACCTCCAGTAATGTTTCAATACCAAATTTGGTACACATTAAAATTGGTTAGTGCTGGCGCCATTCTATCACTAGAAATGCATCGAGGCACCCTACTTGAAAGACTTCCAGCTGGCGCTCGCCTCCGCCGCATCGCGGCCCATGCAAAAGAGGCCGCTATGCGATTACGGTTACACAAGCTGCAGTTGCCGGAAAGCGTGAGAAGCAGTGAGGGATCTTTGAATGCTATCGCGTTCCACTCTTAAAGGCGAAGCTTAAGCATTCTCCAAATTTTTATTGTGATAGCTTTACTGGCCTCGAACTTGCGATGTTGCCGTGGCAATGCTCCGAGGAGGCATATGACGTCACATCGCGTTCCTCGTCGTTGCGCTCGCCTCCGCTCGCTTCGCCAGCTGCGTCGCGTGCCTGATAACATGTTGGAGGATTGAAAATGAGAGGTGGCGTGCGACGCAACCACAGTGTAGGCGGCAGTATGGACGGCAACAATTCAGATAAGCATGAGGAGGCCTGGAATCGACATCGGAACGAGATAAGGAAACGAATCGCTCAACGAACAGCGCGCCGAACGACTGGCTAAACGCCGCAACATAGCTAGACAACCAGACTAACCTGGACTTGCAATCAATATTAACCAAGGCTAACCATGCTATGCCTTAGCTTTCGCTACGTATATCCTGGCATAGCCGAGCTAAGCTACTGCCAATTTTTTGCCTTGGTGCTAATCACATTAACGTCGATATTCTTTGACATGGGTTGCGCAATTTTTTTACAGTAAAAGCTGTATATGACTTACCTTCCGCAGTTTTTTCGGCGTCAGGCAACAGAAACGGACAGCGATTTATAAGAAACCCATACGGGTGCAGTGCGGCGGCGCAAATGTCAATATGCGCAACAGATTACAACGAACGCCGTGAACAATAGTGTTACGTCCAAGTTGTCGCAGTATTAAGCATGAGAGGTATCGGTACAAAAAACAGCTGCGCTATCGATGGGGCGGACACGTATAGTTTGTACACCCGAAGAACAACATGCGTACGAGGAGTGCCGGAGTGAACAGAAACGAGAATGCAAACGGCGCCGGCGCGAAACAACCACCGACGAAGAAAGTTTCCGCGATGCAGAGTGAAAGCGACAATCGCGAGCAGAGGCACCTCCGAACGAGCAACGACGCCAGACTTGCAATGCAGAAAATGAAAAACCATTCCAATATGTAAAGATGGAATGGCAGCGAAAGCACTGCTTTTCGTTTTAGAGCTTTGGCTGTCGTCAGGTTTCACTGCCATTCCGTCTTGAAAGAGTGGAATGTTTCTTGCGTGGCATCGCTGCGCCTCGCGCGGAAGTAAATCATGAAATCTGCGTAGGTTTTCCTGCCAAAAAATCGTGATGTGTATTCTGTACTGAGTGACTGCAGCCGACTTGATGTTGAAAGTCGTTAGCTGTTGATCTTATGGTAACAGTGACGCTTCATCGAAAACATATCAAGACGTAACCAGAAGTGCAACAACCATTTTTGTATGGCTTCGCTGGCTATCTCAGACTAATCTGAGTATAATGCTGTGCTGTCATACAATGTGGTGGTGCATGCTTGCATGTAAGGTGTCTGGAAATCGGCGTTATCGAAAGATGCCTTCTAGACATCGCCCGTTTAGCCCAAAACAAACTCTTGGAGCGCGCTAGGCAAGTGTTAGTTCATCGCTTACTGCGACGGCGGACAGACACGGACATGTAAAACAGGCAATCAAACTTGCGGCTGCAACAAACGTCTTTATTTACGCTTTTAAAGCGCGGCCATGCCTTGGGCAACAAATATGACAAGTTCGAAAGCCTCGTCAAGTTGTCAACCAGAGAAACTGCGTTAACATTGTCGTGAGACAGTGGTGGCCTTTGAATGAGTGTAACGTCATGACCATATAAAAGCAGCTCTGCCAAGTTTTTTTTTATATTCATACACAAAGATATGAAACTTTTTCAAAACGTTGCTCGTAACACTCCTGCCATTTCGTATGAAGAAGAATTATTTCTTGATAAAATAATGCTAGACGTCGGGCGTGATGCGTCAAGCACTGGAGTCCTTGCGCGACGAGAAGAGACAGTGGAATAAAAGCAGACAATGGGCAATGACGCGGACGCTGATTGACAAACAGCCACCGGCCCTTCAAGTCCATGAATATGGTCGAGCAGCGAGTAACCGAACACTTTATTCTAAATATCCGGCGATTTGGGTGGGGTGGGACCATAAGCACCTCAGCCGAGGTGACGGCCTCGAGTCCTTGGACACGGGAGGCTTCCTCGGCGTGCTGGACGGCGCACAGTTGATCACCGAGGTCGTGGCTGTGCAGGGCGGCCTCCCAACGCGCCCCTCGGTTCGATGCTGCCACGTCGCCCCCGTTCGTGGGAAACTCCCGCTGCTCCCTACCGGTGCATGCCCGGCCACTGCATGTGCTGCAGCGTCGCTCTGGCTCCGCACGGTTTACAATCGTCGGACGAATAAACGTCGTGGTAGCAGAGGTGAAGAACAAGCTGTAGTAATTACACCGAGTGTTACACCATACAAGTCAAACTTCGCAAGCAGTCTATATGTCGGTTAGATCTATGCGTTCGAAATAAAACTGAATAAAAAGTAAAAGACGAGACCCCGCACCGCTAGGTACAGACGAAGCGCCTCAGTTATCGTCAGGTGCACTCTACATTGGAAACTCGGCCACCTACGCCCTTCGAAGTAGGGTGCGCCGTTTACCTAAGGCTAGTCCACGTTTCAGCATTGAACAGAAGCACTGGCCGTATAAGCTCGTCCGTCGCTTGCTGCAAGTAACTTAGTCGGTGCGCACGCATACGAAGGTAGCAGTGTATCGCTAGACCAGATTCTTTACGCGCGTATAGGTTTACAATCTTAGGCAAAGTTACACTCTTTGGCTTGCCCCTTCTGCCACACAACAATAATCGTCATCTGCCTTGATGCGTTTCCTTTCTATAGCGCTGCGAGCCCGGTAATTTCCAGTAACGAACGGCACGCGCGTTATCAGCATAGAACAGTTTACACCCTTTCGAGTGCCCCTTCTGATAACGCGCGTGCCGTTCGTTACTGGAAAGTTCCGGGCTCGCAGCGTTAAAGAAAGGAAACGCATCAAGGCAGACAACGATTATTGTTGTGTGGCAGAAGGGGCAAGCCAAAGGGTGTAACTTTGCCTAAGAGTGTATACCGTGCAGCAGTGGACTGACGTGCATGCATCTTGACCTGCAATAGATTATAGGTCCGTTTGATCCACCTGCACTTTCTGAACAAGACATAGTACTAGTCACTGCTAGAGCCCGATGGAACGGGTTCAGCCTTATCCATATAACACCTAATTAACCAGTTCAACATGCCGGCACCTTTCACGGCTGTAAAGGCTATCCCTGGAGTAGGGGTTGTCTGGAGGACGTTCTTGGAAGAAAATAATGGAATGACATTACACCAGTAGTGTGCGTCGTACGGAGGTGAACGGGCGCGTCAGGGTCCCACCACGTCGGCTACAGTCAGGTACCGGCGAATGTGCAGCCAGCACTCGTTGTTCAGTTTGTCGAACTGCGTGACGCCGTCCTCTCGGGCGTGGCACACGACTCGTCTCTGGACGACGCCGATCAACCGCATGAATTCGTGCATGTCGGTGAGGCACGGACGCCGCAGGGCTGCTCGGATCAAAGCCACGGCTGCGGCCTCGTCGCTCAGGGCCGCCCTGCGTCGAACGTTGTCCAGGAGCTTCGGGTGCTCCGAAACGAGCTCCACGGCGCATGCGCAGTAGGGATCCTGGTCTCCCAACACAAACCTGGTCGCTCGCTCAACGAGGCTGCAGTTGCGACGAACGATGTCCTGGACTGCGAACGTGTTGGCGTAAGGTTTCACGCAGACGGGAACTTTTAGGCGAAGCAGGGTGAAGTTTCGGTGAAATTGTGGTAAGAGATGGCGCAGGAAGACTGCTCTGTTATCGTCTGCTGCGAGATTGAGGGTGAGCGCGTGAAGGCGTCGGTTGCCGATGACGGCGTCAGCGAGCGCTTGACAGTCGTGGTCACGTAAATGTGCCAACCAGTCCAACCTTATCTTGGTAAGGCCTAAATTCGAACACAGTGCCGTGCACAAGTCGGAGATAGCCATAGGCCCATCGTGACGTTCGTCACTGATGCGAACATCGATGTCCAGCCGGATTTTCTTGAGCGCGGACGCGCCTTTTATGTAAGTGGCCAGTGTTGCGTAAAAACTTGCGTCGAAGTAATCTAGGCACACGCGAAGTGATGAGATGCCGTCGCAAGCCACAAGGCAATGGAAGAAGCGCTGCACACGCGCGGCGTCTTCGGAGCGCCTTAAACATACAATGACGCCTTTCACCTCGGGAAAGTCGGAAAGCGTTGGCGTATCCAGGCGCTCAACGCAATGTCCCGCGATGCAGGCCCTGTGGACAAGTCCGCTCTTGCGTATCGCGCTGCAGACTTCTTCCAGCCTGTCGACTTCCGGAAGATCGCGCAGCGTCACGCTTTCAAGGCACTGCTTGTTCGCGAGACCTTCAAGTAAGAGACAGCAGCTTTCGGTGGTGGACCACGAGACGTCGAGGTCCAACTTCTGCAGCGAATCGTTTTCCTTCAGCGACGAGATCCAGGATCGATCGTCGGCGGTCTCGACGTGTTCGCGCCGTCGCAGTGTCATCGCTACGTCGTCCATCGCGCTAAGCTGCAGCGTCAGACAGCGCAGGAAGCAGTTGCCCGAGACTTCCGTGACGAACTGTTTGCAGTAATGGCCCGTGCCGAGCCATTGCGCGTCTAGTTCTTGCAGCGTCGTCATATCCGCGATGGCTTCGGCTAGATCCCGCCACCAGGCGGATTCATTATCGAAGTGTCGCCCTCTCAAAGTGAGCTTCCTCAGCGTTGCGTTTTCCTTTAGCAGATAGTCCTAGAACGACGGCGACCACCAGTCCAACGGACCGGAATCAAAGACGCAGTCCCCGACGGCGACGTCCGTGATGGTGTGGTTCGCAATGAGAGCTTCGACGAGCTTCCTCGACGTGGGCGGGCTCATTTCCAGCTCCGCTACGTCCAGCGACGTCAGTCGGGCACCCCATTGTTCCAGCAAGCGGACGGGGATCTTCATGATGTCCAAGGAGTGCTCGTAGCCTTGTGGAAACTTGAATACGCCCATGCATTCCTCAGAGCAGGGTTTGGCGGCCGACCGGGCCAACTCCTCGAATAGCTTTGGCTGATCGCTTGCGATACCGAAGAGTGTGAGGCTTTCCAAACTCGGCGAAGATTCCATGGCTTCGGCGAGCATGGCGGCGTTCGCCATGGCGTAGTTTATCTCCGCAGAGACCATGCATCGGTGCACTCCGAGCAGGCAGCGCAAGAGGGCGGTGGCTGCTTCCTGGTCGCCTTGGCATTTTGTGCAATAATGGAGCTGCTTGCAAACGCCCGACACCGTCGCAACGCTGACGTCCCCGAGCTGGCTCCGTGCATCTTCTCTGAGCTGGAGGCCCGCGTTCCACAGTACCTTGTTGAAGGCTCTGAGGTGCTGCTGTAGGTGACAGAAGCGAGTCAGACCCCGCGTGCAGGAAAATATAACTATCTCGGCACCAACGTTCTCGCACTTCAGTGAAAGCGAGGATAACGGGAGGACTGCCGAAGTCCTCGCCATATGGAAATCCAGCGTGTGCTCCTGCTGATCGTATTTTCTTTAGTAAACGCGTACAGTTGCTTGTAATTGTGGTAACTTATATTTGGTGATCCTTGAGACGTCTGCGCGGAACGCGATAGTGAACAGCACATAAGGCAAGAATGCGTGCGAATCTTTGTAGTGCGGCCAGATTTAGGAGGCGGGTCACGAGGCCAGCTGCTAGGATGATAACAGACGTGGCATTCTTTTCGTGAGCTCTTCGTAATCTGCAATATGTGTGTTGTTGATTTGCCGTATCTACGCTAGCAGGCGCGCTCTGTTATGCGACGTATTTTGAGTGTTTCCATATCTGCCTGACGCAGAAACGTGATTGACAGCACCGCGCATACGCGCCTTTATCGCACGAAGTTGCCTCCCTTTGGCTAGGCGCAGGGAAAAGATTGCATGAAAACCCAATATGACCAGTAGTGGGCGAATCGAAATGCTGTTGATGAGATGGCAGCTATACATATATTTGACGAAATAACTGTCAGCAGTATAGGAAGGTTCAGTAGATAGCTGGCGCTGTCTAAACAAGGATGTAATGAAAATGGAACAGTTTAGTTTGATGGGAAGCATTTAAACGAAATATTATTCAGAAATAGTTGCTGTTTTTGCTGACGGAGTATTTGTTAGTTGTTTCACTGTAGTACTAGAATTCTGAATAACCGGCATCGAGTGTATGACTCACTGAATCAAGGCTGTTTTCCAGCATTTGAGTCCCCAATTGTACTGAGCTAGAGAAAAGAAACGAGAGCGCTTGAACTTATTGCAGGCGAGTCAACGATGCACGAACTGAATACCCTGGGAGGCTCTGTGAAGGACCGTAGAATTGCAACTATTTCTTTCTTTCTTTCTTTCTTTCTTTCTTTCTTTCTTTCTTTCTTTCTTTCTTTCTTTCTTTCTTTCTTTCTTTCTTTCTTTCTTTCTTTCTTTCTTTCTTTCTTTCTTTCTTTCTTTCTTTGACAGTGAAGCTGAATACCTCGACCGTCCAAGGAAATTTTCGTATCGTTGTGGTAAGCAAAAAAGTTTCCATACATGGACCGATCCCGAGAACAGTGGAACGCCGGCTTGACCCGCGGCGGAGGTGAAGTAGGCGTTAAGCACTCCCTATACGTGGGCCGATCCCGAAGTTAGTGCAATGCCGGGCCGACGCGCGGAGGAGGTGACACAGGCGTTAAGCACTCTCTATGCGTGGGCCGATTCCCAAGATAGTGCAATAGTGCAGATAGTGCAATAGTGCAGATAGTGCAAGACAGCGAAACTGTATACCCCTGCCGTCCAAAGAAAGTTTCCTGCCGTTGCGCTAAGCAAAAGCTTTCCACACGTGGCCCAATCCCGGAGATAGTGCAATAGTGCAAGATATTGCAAGATAGTGCAAATTGCGAGCCTTTTTAAATAAAGTGCTTTCACTGTGTGACTGAGTTCTGTGGCCTCAAATAAGCCTCCAGCTGTGGGGGTTCAACCCCAAAATGCTGCGAGACCTGTGAACGGTACGTACAGGTGTGACAATTTACAAGCATAGCACGAACTTTGTGCATCCGAGAAACATTTTGTCGGTTCACGTTCTGATTTTTTCGAAAATCCAGGAATGCAAACAGGCCTGCCATTTATCCAAAGCCCCATTCGACTGATTGCCTCACGGTGCTCATTTTCTTGTTACCAGTATACTGCGGCAAGTTTATGCTAGTCCCGCCATAAGGTTTCAGCCGCAGAGGTCGCAAGGGATAAGCGGGATCACCCTAAAGACAAAAGCTGCGCCCTCTGACAAGCTTTTCAAGCTTTTGGTATGTCTTGCTCTTTCGGAGGATACCTGAAAATATAGGAGCACATTTTACTACAGGATATCACTGATGAGTATATTGCAACCTGCGCACAGTAGCTGGCTTGCCAATGACGATGTACACTTGCTGAGAAACTGTTTAGTGTGATTTTTCAGATGCACACTTCCTTCATGCAACAGGGTTAATTCACGGCACTCTATTAAAGAACAAGGTTTCTTGATAATCACCTGACAATCAAACAGGTATTTCCATTGCTTCTAGTAATGATCCTACCTTCATAGGTATTGTTCCTGCTGTAAATTGAAACTGAAAACATGTTGCACAATAGCAAACAAAAGTGGCTTATAGCATTAGAATGTTAATTAGGGCACGTCACTGTTTCACAATTTCGACCTTTATAAATTAAACCATGCCTTTTTCACAACCGCGTTGACAATCGTATCACCACATGGGACATTTGTCTCAAAAGATCCCTCGTAAAATGAGTAGCAGTTGAACAAGTGCCGCTGAAGCAGTTTCAACAAAGGAACTAATCATGAAGTCTGTGCCTTGTCTCGCACGGATGTGACTGCATTATGCATGTGTTTGAGTCATAGCATGTAGCGATTAGCTGTGCATAATACAAATAATCAAAATCGTTAACTTGCCTGCATCATGTCGACTGCCCACGTATGGGCCGTTCAACTGGCAGATAATCCCATTGGGGCACATGATGGACTGGTCTTTAAGAGCATGAAAACGTTTGTGCCCCGAAAAGAAGACCTTCTGATCATTCGATGGATGGCAAATGGCCCGCGATGTCCCGTCGACGAAGCCCCAGTAATTGTGGAGCGGCGCCCCTTTGGAATTCACGGGCTGCTAGTAAACGTGATACAGCTGAACACGAGCACACCCTGGCAAGTAGCTGATTGCATACCTGGGAAAAAGCCTTCCAGTTGAGCAAGGTCGAGCCAGAAATGATTGTTCACATCTCGCAGGAGGTGGCCGAACGTGCTCTCAATGTGTGCGAGCACAGCATTAGTGGCTGAAGAAATCACTGAATAATGGCGCCCGAAGAGCGGCTCCAATTCCCGCAGCCTGTTCGGATGTGCCAGCCGCCGCAGCGTTAGGCAGAGGCTCGCAACTCCTGGAACATTGACACACCGCGGCGTCGACTCAACTTCAGGCCGTAGCAATGCACGCTGCAGTCTTCGCACATCATGTTGCTCGAAGAGAAAGTACATACGTGCGGAATTGCCCGCTGTCCATGCCATCGATGTCGAGATAGCCATGCAGTGACAGCGGGTCTCAGAGCGTGTACTGGAACACTTCCTCGCACAACAAATCTATCTCTGACCACTTCAAAGGTAGACATGAGAAAGGTGTCCTCCAGCTTCTCGGCGACATCCCTAGTGCGAACGCTAATAACTTGCCTAACGCAAGCCCAACTTGTTCTCTGAGGAAATAAGTGTGAACAACATGGAGGAAGGAAACTGAGGAGAGGCCCTACCCCTCCGCGCGCTAGGAGAAAAGTGTGGAGGAAATGACGTAGTAGGTTCTCCTTTGTTTTGCTGTTTTTTTTTATTTCTTTGCTGTAGCGGCCACGCCTTTCGGGCCACAATGGCGACTTTGTTATTGTTCTGTGCGCTCACACGTGTTGCTCCGTAGGTTTCGTACCGTGGCAAAGGCGCCGTGCTGGCAAGTTTGCGTTGGTCTCCGTGTTTTGTAGCGCTGCGTTATCTGGACCGTGCTCTACCGTATGTTTCTGTGGCCAGGTGGGATAGCAAGAACTAAAGTTCGTGAAATGAACACGCATGCAACGCTGTACGCAATGTACCGCCCCACGGCAACGGCAACGGACGAAGGAATATCCGCAGGAAATTTTGCCTTCTTTGGCGGAATCATGCTAATGTGCTAACGATTGTTCAGTATTGCTGCAGAGCGCGCGCGTCCGAGCAGCCCGGTTGCGCGCAGCGCGGCGTGGTTTCGCGAGAGATGTAAACAAGAGAGGAGAGCTCACCCGATAGGCGGAGCAACGCCATGAACAACGCCAACTTCCGGCTTCACTATAGCTTCACAAAGAGTGACGTCAGGGCCTCTCCTGAGTTTCCTTCCCCCGTGGTGAACAAAAGCGTCGCAGGCGCATTGGCGTCAGAAAGGATTGGATTGTATGCGGAATGCAACATCGCTGGCTATCACGTGGCGTTCACAAAGTCGACGCTTTATTTTCCACTCAATAAAATGGACCGATATTGCATTACAAGTCCACGTCTAGATACTTAATGAACAAAGAAGTTTTAAACATCCGTTTTATTCTGTAAACATGACAAAATGTTTTTTTTTCTTTCATCACACTGAATTTAGCCAGAGGGCGCTGCAACTACGAAAGGTGCGCTCCGCTACGCTAAACGACTAAAACGTGAAAATCGCCCGCCGCTTCGCTTTGGCTTAGCGGGGCCACCCGGAGCGGAGCGTCCCGCAAGGACGCTCAACTAAAACACTCTATTGCTTCTATTACCTCTTAGCACCATATTGGAGCGCAACTGTTTCATTACAGAATGAGAATGCCTTGCTGTTGTCTGGGCGGTTGCGAAGTTCCATCCTTACCTTTATGGTCGCCCTTATTCCGTAGTCACTGACCGTCATGCTGCACTCTGCTGTCTCTCATCGCTAAATGATCTTACAGGCCGGCTTGGTCGATGGGCTTTGAGGCTACAAGAATTTTCATATTCCATGTTGCACAACTCTGGCCCCCTGCACCAAGATGTTGACAGCATGCGTTACCCTATTGACGACTCTGACTCCTAAAATTGCCAGTGCTTCTTGCGTATTCTGTGTATCACAGCTGCTTCATTTCGCCGACGAGCAACGCCGTGACGCCTACATCAAAGCACTCATCGACCGTTTTGAACACTCTCCGGCCGATGCTGCTATGCGCCTGTTCGTCCTCCGCGACGGTAATCTGTACCGTCGTAACCTTCATCCGGACGGCTCTGGGTTCCTAACTGTAATACCTAAACACATCCGCTCCACCGTTCTAGAAGAGCTTCACGACGCACCAACGGCAGGACACCTCGGTGTATCTCGAACCTATGACCGTGTACGTCGTCGTTTTTTCTGGCCGGGCCGTGCCCGTTCCGTACGACGTTACGTCGCCGCTTGTGAACTTTGCCAACGACACAAGAAGCCTTCCCAGCTCCCCGCTGGTTACCTGCAGCCGCTCGACATTCCTACCGAGCCCTTCCATCGTGTCGGCTTAGACCTTCTTGGCCCATTTCCGGAATCTACACCAGGAAACAAGTGGGTTGCAGTCACGGCGGACTACGCGACCCGCTACGCCGTAACCCGCGCTCTTCCGACCAGTTGCGCAACTGATGTTGCGAACTTCCTCTTACATGATATCATTTTGATTCATGGTGCTCCACGGCAATTGCAAACAGACCGTGGCCGTACGTTTTTGGCCAATGTCATCGACGATATCATGCGTGCCTGCTGATATTTACCACCTCCTACCACCCCCAAAGGAATGGCCTCACTGACCGTTTGAACTGCACCCTTACAGACATGCTATCCAAATACGTTTGATACGGCCACCGTGACTGGAACCTGGCTCTACCTTACATTACCTTTGCGTACAACTCTTCCCGTGTCGAAACTGCTGGATTTTCCCCGTTTACCTCTTGTATGTCCACGAGCCGACGCTACCACTGGACACTGTACCTCCGTCCGCCATAGCTTCAGCTAGCTATTATACCCATGATGCAATCGCCCATGCTGTCCATGCTCGCCAACTTGCGCGCGCTCCTCTACAAGCGTCTCAAGACAAACAAAAGCAAGGCTACGACCTCCCTCAGCGTATGTCCATTTTGTGCCCGGCACCTTGGTGTTGCTTTGGTCACCATCGCATAAAGTTGGCCTTTGTGGAAAAGTGCTTTCCGGTTACACAGACCCATATAGCGTGCTTCGCAATGTGACCGATGTCACCTATGAAATCGTTAGAACCACGCCCACTACATCCTCCGCAGTGACAACCAGTGACATTGTGCCCCATCGCCCGACTCAAGCCCTACAACTCTCCACGCGCCTTGCATATTTAACAGCACCATGACGGCGCTTTTGTCACCGGAATGGGGGGGAGGGTAGTATTACCTTATCATCGAGCGATGCTCAAGCGACGAGCTGCCACGAGAACGACGAAGTTGGTCAGTGCCCTGGGCGCGAGCGAATGTCGGCCTGACTGCCTGGCTCCAGTGTAAATAGCCTGTGAATAGCCTCTTTCGTCTGTGTCTTTCCATGCGTAACAATATCAACATGTAACCAGAAATTCAAGGACCATCGTTAAGCGTCCACCGGCTATCTAGACATCGCCCGTTCAGCCCAAAGCAAACACTTGGAGCGCACTAGGCAATTGTGCTGACTGCTTAAATTAAATTATGGGGCTTTAGGTGCCAAAACCACTTCCTGATTATGAGGCACGCCGTAGTGGCGGACTCCGGAAATTTGGACCACCTGGGGTTCTTTAACATGTATCTAAACCTGAGTACACGGGTGTTCTCGCATTCCGCCCCCATAGGAATGCGACCGCCGTGGCCGGGATTCGATCCCGCGACCTCGTGCTTAGCAGCCCAACACCATTGACTGCTTGCTGCGACGGCGGAGAGAGACGGACATGTAAAACAGAGAATCAGAATGGCGGCAGCAACAAAGGTCTTTATTTACGCTTTCAAAGCACTCCATGCCCTGTGCAACATATATGACAAGTTCGTAACATTCGTCACGTTATCAAGCCAAACTTTCTGCAATACCATTGTGTAAGACAGTCGTGGACTCTGACAAAAGTGTGGAAAGTCACGACCGTATAAAAGTAGCTGTGCCAAGTTTTGTTTTTATAATGATACTCAAAGATATGAGAGGTATTCGAAACGTTACTCATAATGTTCCAGCTATTCCGCACGAAGACGAAGAATTTCTTAATTCTCGAGAACAGAAATGATTCACGTTGGGCGTGATGCGTGGAGCACTTGATACATAGTACTGTGAGAAGGGAGAGGAGAATAAAAGAAGACGATGGACAATGACGTCGTTGCTGACTGACGACAAAAAAAAACGAGAAAAAGAACAACAAGATTATTGGCGAAACTTTCACGAACTGTGCCTTATACGCAGGCATGTCGGTTACATCCACGGTCGAAATAAAAGTGCATACAAATAAAAGGCGAGAGGCCGCACCTCTAGGTACAGCACGAAGCGCTCCAGCTATTGTCAGCTGCACTCTGTACTGGAAACACGCTCACATATGGCCTTCGTAGTAGCGTGCGCCATTTACCTAAGGCGAGTCCACGTTTCAGCAGTGAACAGAAGCGCTGGCTGCATAAGCTTGTACATCGCTTGCTGTAAGTAACTTAGTCGGTGCGCACCCTCGAGAAAACGGCAGTGTATCGTCAGACTACATACTTCAAGTGCATGTAGGTTTACCGTGCAGCAGTGGACTGATGTGCATGCATCTTGACCTGCAGTTGATTATAGGTCCATTTGATTCACGTGCACTTTCTGAGCAAGATATAGCACTAGTCACGGCTAGAGCCCGATGGTACGGGTTCAGCCTTATCCATACAACCTAATCAGTTCAGCATGCCTGCACCTGCACGCTACCGCACGTGAATCACTCGGTTCACTCTTCGTGGAGGACAGCTGTTCGCTGCGCTCGCCAGAGAGGGCAGCGTTCGTGCAGCCTGTACCATGCCGGTTCCGCATGAGTTCGGCCGGTTAACAAAGTAGAAGATTGCGCGTACCACTCGTGGAATAGCGAGAGGCCGAGCGGCAGTGGATGCAACGCCTTGAACGTCATACACTTTCAGGATTGTAAAGGCTTTCCCTGGAATAGGGGTTGTCTGGGAGGGCGTTATTGGAAGATGATCATGGAATGACATTACACCAGTAGTGTGCGTCGTACGGAGGTGAACGGGCGCGTCAGGGTCCCACCACGTCGGCTACAGTCAGGTACTGGCGAATGTGCAGCCAGCACTCGTGGTTCAGTTTGTCGAACTGCGTGACGCCGTCCTCTCGGGCGTGGCACACGACTCGTCTCTGGACGGCGCCGATCAACCGCATGAATTCGTGCACGTCGGTGAGGCACGGACGCCGCAGGGCTGCTCGGATCAAAGCCACGGCTGCGGCCTCGTCGCTCAGTGCCGCCTTGCGTCGAACGTTGTCCACGAGCTTCGGGTGCTCCGAAACCAGCTCCACGGCGCATGCGCAGTAGGGATCCTGGTCTCCCAACACGAACCTGGTCGCTCGCTCAACGAGGCTGCAGTTGCGACGAACGATGTCCTGGACTGCGAACGTGTTGGCGTAAGGTTTCACGCAGACGGGAACTTTTAGGCGAAGCAGGGTGAAGTTTCGGTGAAATCGTGGCAAGAGATGGCGCAGGAAGACTGCTCTGTTATCGTCTGCTGCGAGATTAAGGGTGAGCTCGTGAAGGCGTCGGTTGCCGATGACGGCGTCAGCGAGCGCTAGACAGTCCTGGACGCGTAAATTTACCGACCACTCCAAGCTTATCTTGGTAAGGCTTAGATTCGAGCAGAGTGCCGTGCACATGTCGGAGATAGGCTGAGCTAGTGGCTCATCGTCCCAGTCGTCGTCGATGTCAACATCGATGTCCACCCGGATTTCCTTCAGCGCGGACGCAATTTTTATGTAAGTGGCCAGTGTTGCGTAAAGAATTTCGTCCAAGAAATTTACAGACACGCGAAGTGATGAGATGCCGTTGTAAGCCACAAGGTGATGGAAGAAACGCTGCACAGCGGCTGCGTCTTCGGAGTGCGGCACATATACGGTGATGGCTGTCACCTCAGGAAAGTCGGAAAGCGTCGCCGTATCCAAGTGCTCAACGTAATAGTCCGCGATGCCAACCTTGTGGACAAGTCCGCTCTTCCTTATCGCGCTGCAGACTTCTTCCAGCCTGTCAACATCTGGAAGATTACGCAGCGTCACGCTTTGAAGGCACTGCTTGTTCGCGAGGGCTTCAAGTAAGAGACAGCAGTTTTCGGTTGTGGACCACGAGACGTCTAGGTCCAACTTCTGCAGCGAGTCGTTTTCCTTCAGCCACGAGATCCAGGATCGATCGTCGGCGGCCTCTACGCCTTCGTCCCGCTGCAGCTCGTCCGTTATGTTTGCCATCGCGTCAAGCCGCAGCCTCAAACAGCGCAGCAAGCGGTTGCGCGAGACGACCGTGACGAACCGCTTGCAGTAACGGCTCGTCCCCAGCCACTGGGCGTCGAGCTCTTGCAGCGTCGACATTGCAGCGATGGCTTCGGCCAGCGCCTGCAACCAGATGAATTCGTTATTGAAGTGCGGCCCTCTCAGAGTGAGCTTCCTGAGCGTTGCGTTTTGTTTCAGCAGATAATCTTCGAACGACAGCGATGACCCGTACAACGGACCGGAAGCGAAGACGCAGTCTCCGACGGCGACGTCCGTGATGGCGTGGTTCATGATGAGAGCTTCGACGAGCTTCCTCGACGAGAGCTGGCTCATTTGCAGCTCCGCTACGTTAAGGGACGTGAGTCGGGCACCCCGTTGTTCCAGCAAGCGGACGGGGATCTTCCTGCTGTCCAAGGATTGCATGTGGCCTTGCGGGAACCGGATCGCTCCCCTGCATTCCAGAGAGTAGGCCTTGGCGGCGAACTCGTGGAATAATTCTGGCTGATCGGTCGCGACACCGAAGACAGTGAGTCTTTCCAAACTCGACGAAAATTCCGTGGCATCGGCAAGCATGCCGGCGTTCGCCACGGCGTAGTTCAACTCCTCAGAGACGATGCATCGGTGCACTCTGAGCAGGCAGCGCAAGAAGGCGAAGGGTGCTTCCTGGTCGCTTTGGCATTTTGTGCAATACGGGAATATCTTGCAAACGCTCGACACTGTCGCGACGCTGACGTCCCCGAGCTGGCCCCGTGGATCTTCTCTTAGCTGAAGGCCCAGGTTCCACAGTACCTTGTTGAAGGCTCTCAGGTGCTGCTGTAGGTGACAGAAGCGAGTCAGGCCCCGCGTGCAGGAAAATATAACTGTTCCGGCATCAACGTTCTCGCACTTCAGTGAAAGCAAGGAAAACGGGAGAACTGCCGAAGTCCTCGCCATATGGAAATCCAACGTGCGTTTCTGCTGAGCGTACTTCTTTAGTAAAAGTGGTGCAGTTGCTTGAAATTCTGGCTTCTTATATTGAACAGTGCATAGTGAACAGAGCATGAGGCAAGAATGCGGGCGAATCTTTGTAATGCGGCCAAATTGAGGAGGTGGATCACGAGGCCAGCTGCTAGGATGATAACAGACGTGGCATTCTTTTCGAGAGCTCTTCGTAATCTGCTATATGTGTGTTGCCGGTTTGCCGTATCTACGCTAGCACGCGTGCTCTGTGTATACGACGTATTTTAAGCGTTTTTAGAACTACCCGACGCAGAAACATGATTGACAGCACTGCGCATACGTGCCTTTATCGCACCAAGTTGTCTACCATTGCCTCGGCGCAGGGCAAAGATTGCATAAAAACCCAATATCACCTGTAGTGGGCGATTCGAAATGGTGTTGATCAGAAGGCAGCTATACATATATTTAGCGAAACAACTTTCGGCAGTATAGGAATGTTCTGCAGATATCGTGTGTGGTCTGAGCATAGATGTAATCAAGATGGAACAGTTTAGTTTGACGCGAAGCATATAAATAAAAGATTATTCAGAAATAGTTGCTGTTCATACTGACGGAGTATTTGTTAGTTGTTTCACTTTAGTACTAAAATTCGGAATAACCCGTATCGAGGGTATAACTCAGTGAATAAGGGCTGTTTTCCAGCATTTGAGTCCCTTAAGTGAATTGTGCTAGAGAAAAAAAAATGATAGCGCTTGGAATTACCGGAGGTGAGCCCACGATGCACTAACTGTAGAAGACCACGGGAGACTCTTTGAAGGACCGTAGCATTGCAACTATTCCTTTCTTTTTCCTTTTCTTTCTTCCTTTCCTTCTTTCTTCCTTTCTTTCTTTCTTTCTTTCTTTGATAGTGAAGTTGAATACCTCGACCGTCCAAGGAAATTTTCGTATCGTTGTGGTAAGCAAAAAAGTTTCCATACGTGGGCCGATCCCGAGAATAGTGGAACGCCGGCTTGACCCGCGGCGGAGGCGACGCAGGCGTTAAGCACTCCCCATACGTGGGCCGATCGCGAAGTTAGTGCAATGCCTGGCCGACGCGCGGAGGAGGTGACACAGGCGTTAAGCACTCCCCATACTTGGGCCGATCCCGAAGAAGTTGCAATAACAGCGCGACCCGCGGCTGAGGTGAAGCAGGTGTTAATCACTCCCCATACGTAGGCCGATCCCGAAGATCATGCAATGCCGGCTCGACCAGGGGCGCAGATGACACAGGCGTTAAGCACTCCCAATGCGTGGGCCGATCCCGAAGCTAGTGCAATACCGACCTAACCCGCGGCGGAGATGAATCAGGCGTAAATTACTCCCCATACGTGATCCGATCCAGAAGATACTGCAATACTGGTCCGACCCACGGCGGAGGAGAAGCAGGCGTTAAACATTGCCCATACGTGGGCTGATCCCGAAGCTAGTGCAATACCGGCTCGTAGTAGTATTAGTAAGTGATTTTAGAATGAGAAAAGAAGAGATAAGTGCACAGTACCGTGACTGTCTCTCACTTAGGAGGTTACCTCAAATGTACTGCGCGGGGGAAGGTAAAGGGAATAAAAGAGTGAAAAAAACTCTGAAAACTCTGAAAAAAAGGACCAGCCCTGCCCCTACCGGTAAATGGGAATAAACAAAGCCCGCTCTGCGTGCACCGGACCTTCGTCACGATAAAGTAACCCACAGATAACGGTGCCGGATTGCATAGGCCTCCCGCTCACTCAACCCGGGATTTTCTACTTGCTGTCGGATTGCCTGAGCACGGGCGGCTTTAACGGCTAGATCGGCGTGCCCAGGGCGAGCCCTTTCAGCGAGTTCTCGCTGCCGCTCGTCGAAGGCAGCCAGTTCCTCGGGGTGCGCACACCAAGTTGTCGTCGCGTCCGTTTTCCGAGAATGAACTTGACGGAAAGCAAGCCAGAGCAGCAGGCGCGATACCCTTCCCTGCCTTCTTGGCCCTTTCTCTCCCCGCAGGAAGCGAAATGGCTCTCCTTGGTTGCGCTCGTGGCGTGATCGCGCGCCTATGCCGCTTTAATCTTTGGCAATTATTCACGCACGGGCGCCAGCACAGCTGCGAATACTTCAAACCGCCCTTTCCCGCCGCTGCTCTGCTGTGGAAGCAAGTGGCTTTTTTTCTTGCGCGAATACAACGCCTCGGAAACTTGTGAGCTAACGTAAGCTTCGCTTGAGAAACCCGATTGTAATTGCTAAACGGATTCATGTGTCGATGTCACCGGTCAGGCCCTCGGTGCGTAGTAATATTCGACGTCACCCCCCGTCACAGACGCAAATGTTTCAATCGGACCTGCGTGACCCGACTGGCCGTATGGTTCAGTGGATGGTGTCACCCGTTAATGTGACGCGAGTTCTTGTATTCCCGAACACACTCTTCTTTCCCCCCCCCCATCATCTTTCTATCCAATTTCCTCCTTTTTCACAGCGTTGACCAATGTTGAGGGGTCAATAACGCGCTGCAGACAGTTATGGTGAAGTCAGCAAACTTTCCTCTTCGGCTTTCGAACTCTCTATTTCCTATATTCCGATGTTTACACTTGCTACGCTCTTCTGTATGAGGGGTGTCACTGAGATAGATACTAACAAACGTAAAAAAATCATAAAAATCCATTAAAGGCTTTTGTTGCGGTAGCATTGGTCAACATCAAAGCACATCAGCTGATGCGAGCGTACCGTTATAGTAGAGGAATGCAGTGACTTGTTGAGGCTAAAGATGGTTTTATTGAACCTGGTTGTAACTCAGGGGAAAAAAGCAGCCTAAAGATTGTCACGACTGTAAATCGGAGCTCGTCCGAAACATCGTTGCTGCGTCAATAGTGACGTCATTAGCGCTATGCCGTACAATATTTTGCGCACCTGCACGCACGCCTGGCGTTTTGTATGAGAAGCTCTCGAAGATTTCGTGGATGGTTAACTGCCTGGTAATTTTCAATATTTTAACACATGGCAGGGTCCACAATAAATAAGAGTCATTTGTCAAGTAATGGCCAATCCTAGTTTCAAATGATGCTGGCAAACATTTTAGCCGCGGCATGGCATGTGCACAAACGCTGGTACAAATCAGCACGGGATGATGCGATCCACTGCTCGTACGAAGGAAATGTGCCCGATTCATATGTGCAGTCCAAGCTGCGCATATTTCGGTGCGATTGCATTGAAGCAATGTCGGGATGTTACATTTAAAAAACCGTCTCAACGTTTTATCAACAGACGCCGACGGCAAACAGCCTATCAGCAGTACAATGAAACAAGCAGTCAGAAGCGCATACGAAAGATTGATGTTAAGAAGGAACAACCTTTATTAAAACTTCTCTAGGTATGCTCTCACACCATGTGTCATTAGTTGCAGCTGGGCATATCGCCCTGTCCGGAAGCCTCTGAGGCGGCAGACGAAAATGAGTGATAAGATATTAAAAGACCCTCTGTGTATCAGCTTGCACACAGGACGTACACAGTCAACTTATACCAAAGGTCACAATAATGTTCGCGTTAAAAGAAACGTTAAAGGACGGCCCCGGGTGTCAAGCCAGGACCTGCGACTAGGCGTGCTAAGAAAAGGAATAAAATGAGGAATAAAATGACTATCATAAGAACGGATACGCAAAAATGAAACGGAATGGCTCAAACAAACAATTGTCGCGTGCAGTCGACGTCGCGAAATCACACTTTGCCAAAAACTCATCTCCGGTAACATTTGTCGCCTACGATTATAGTCAACACGGGAGCGAGTGCTGATTGATGCCGGTTGCTACATGAGAGTCACTCTGACTAGGGCGCGGCACACTGTATCAGGAAGCGCAACCGCTCGAGACACAATCGAAGCATATGGCAGGAAGCGCTTCCTTGTTTGACTTTAGACGGTACAGAATGTTCTTTTGTGAACGCGCAAATTGGGCTCATTGGGGAGCCGAATCCAAAATCCCCCGTTTGGCGAAGGTACGACACACAGAATGACTTGAATCCCCTTCAGGTTTCCAATACGTCGGCTACCTGCAGGTATTGGCGAATGTAAATCCAGCAGTCGTAGTTCAATTGGTCCAACTGCATGCCGCCGTCGTGCCGGACATTGCACTCGACCCGCGTCTTGACGACGCCGGTCAGGCGCATGTACTCGTGAAGGTCGGCAAGGACGACACTCCGCTCGACGGCACTGACCATGGCCGCAGCTTCGGCCTCTCCTCCTAGCGACGGCCTGGCTCGAACACTGTCGACGAGTACCAGGTGCTCGGAGAGGATCTCGAATGCCCGCGCGCAGTAGGGGTTGCGGTCGCCCAACACGAATCTGGTCGCTCGTTCGACGAGACTGCAGTTACGTCGCACGATGTCTTGGGCAGCGAACATCTCGGCG
Organism: Dermacentor albipictus; assembly: GCF_038994185.2. NCBI lineage: Eukaryota > Metazoa > Arthropoda > Arachnida > Ixodida > Ixodidae > Dermacentor > Dermacentor albipictus. The sequence continues at coordinate 99,287,324 of NC_091828.1, read as the reverse complement.
TTGGCCGGTGAGCAAGCATTGAGTTCCAGGCGAAGCAGGTTGTACTTCTGGGACATTCTTGGCAATAGAAACTCCAGGAAGGTCGCGCAAGATTCTTCGTTGAAACCTCTCAGAAAGAGCTCGTAAAGACGGGGATTTGTAGCGGCACGGGCGAGCACCGGGTAGATGTCGCGCAACTGCACCGCCGACTCTAGCGTGATCTTGGTGATGCCGAGGTTCGAAGACAAGGCTTCGCACAAGGCAGACATACAGCGATCGAAGGGAGTCTCGTCGGCAAAGCGGGCATGAAACAAGATGGCGTGAGTGTAGTCGAGCCGGACACTGAGCGCAATGGCTTTCAGCGCAGAAGCGCTTCTTATATAAGCGGACAATGACGCATAAATGTCGGCGTCGAAGAAGTGGAGAATTACGGTAAGCGATGTTACGTGCCTGCGAGAAGCCATAATATTTAAGGCGAATAAAAAGTCAGCCGGGTCGAGAAAGTATCTGTAACTGAGAATGACGGCTGTCACTTGGCGACAGTACCAAAGCGCTAGCAGATCTCGAGGTCCTACGCGATGGGCCCCGATGCCGACCCTGGCGGCGAGTCGGCACTCCCGTATAATGCCATAGGCCTGGCGCAGGCCACCGTCGTGGGGAAGACTGTGCAAGGTCAATTTCCGGATAGAGCGGTTGCCCGCGAGTGCTCGCAGTAAGACTAAGCAGTCTGCGGTTGTGGACCACGAAATGTCGAGGACCAACTTCTCCAGGGTCCTGTTTTTCCTCAACGCCGAGGCCCAAGCATGAACTTTGACCACGTGCGCGGGTATAGTTGGGTACGGAACGATGCGTCCATCGCCGAAACCCGTGAATCGCAGGCTTACCGAGCGCATGCTGCGGCTCCCGGCGATCACTCTCATGAAGTACACGTAGTCTCGGCTGCCGCCGTGAAACTGCACCGCCAACTCTTGCAGCGTCGTCATTGCGCAGATGGCGTGCACGAGAACCTCGCAACCGAGTGCGGAATCGAAGTAGACCGCTCTCAGAGTGAGTTTACGAAGCGTCGCGTCTTCCTTCGTCAGATACTGCGCAAACCGCTCTGACGGTCGGTTCCCAGGGCCGCACGCAAAGACAGAGGCTCCGACGACGAGTTCAGTGATCGTGCAGTTCTCGATGAGCGCGTCGATGAGCTTCTCGGCCGAGGCTCGGTTCATTCTCGTTGCGGCCACGTCCAACGACGTGAGCATGGCATCGTCTCGCGTGAGCAGGCGATTCGGGATCGTCATTCTTGCATAAGAATGTCCGCAGGCCGGGCGCAAGATTAATTCGTCAGTGTAATGCAAGTGAGACAACGGGTCTTCCGGGTGGTCGCTCGCGATTCCGATGACTCTGATCCTTCTCAGACTCGACGAAGACGCCAGGACTGCGTCCAGCGGACCTGTGTTTGCCACTGAGTAGTTCAGCTCCGCTGCGACAATGCACCTGTGCTCTGCGATCAAGCGGCAAAGGAGGGCGATGGCCGCCTGCTCGGTGTGGCTCAGAAATCGGCGGCGAATGCTCGGCACAGTCGCGACGCTCACTTCTCCGAGCGCGTCGCTCGTGTCTTCGCGTAGCTGAAGGCCCACGTGCCACAAGACTTTGTTGCAGGCTGTCAGGTGTCGCAGCAGTTGACAGACGCGATTCTGGCCTCGCGTGCAGTTCAGACGAAGCAGCTCGGCAGATACCAACTCGCCCTCCATGCGAAATCGGCGTTCCAGGCACAGATGTGCAAGTGATCGCCTCGGTGCCGACGTGGCCACCGTCTCTCGTCGGGACAGGTGTCTGTGACGCTCACTCAAGCACCAGCTACTTTTTATACACCCGTTGTGCGTAGCCTAATCTTCAGCCAATGATAAGACGCATAGGTAACAACACCGTTTAATGCACCGACAATGTCAGAGGGGAGCTAGGAGAGTTCGAGAGGTAAGTAACAAAGTTGATAACGCATCGTTTTCGTGCTTGGTTTTGCACGATGCCAAAATTTTTACCGAGGCGTTGAGATATCGGCTCGAAAATATGCGTTCTGCGCATGAGAACAGGGGCAATTGCGAGGACGAAAAAAAATGGCTGTGGCTTAGCTAAAGTTGAGCCCAGGATGCGAAGCATACTAGCCTTTATACAGCTGTTTATTTATAGAGCATTTATACAGCTGTTATGACGCCAGTGCCCTAGCGGGAGGAACGGGAGTTAGGCCGCAGCACCGGCTGTGCGACCGCAGGCGAGCGCAAGAGTTGAGCCCGGAAGGAAGGAAGGAAATCAACTTAATTTAGGTCCTGCAGGCCACGAGAGCTTTGGGCTCTCATGGAGTCCGGCTTGCAGCTGTTGTGATGTCAGTGCCCTAGCGGGAGGAGCGGGAGTTAGGCCGCAGTACCATCTGTGCGACCGCAGGCGAGCGCACGAGCTGAGACCCGGATATGTAGCTACGCGGCCGCAAGCGAGCGCACGAGTTGAGCCTCCGCTTTTGCAGCTGTTATTACGTCATATGGTAGCTTCGCGGCCGCGCGCGGCGCAGCAAGGAAGAGCGTGGTTGTGCGGCTAGTATGCTTGGCATAAAAAGAGAAGAGAAAGAATAAACAGAAATGGAAAGTTGTAGCGTCTTCTGAAAGGCGAGGCATCGATAACGCACAGCTCACTTTAAAATATGACCTAAGCAACGTGTGTACACGTGGGGCAGTTGTCGTCATTAGCGCTTAGGTGTCTGCTGGGTGCTCTGGGTTGTCAGGGATTCAAGAAAAAGACGATTACGTGACATGTTAAGCGAACGTAAGAGTACGACGACCCCCCCTCAACATCATTTTGAACAACGCTTCTCGTGTGGGAGCCGAAACGTCTTACTTTTATAAACCACTAGGTACCAAGATATTTCTTACATGTAAAATGTTGTGTCCCTCGTAGCTAAGTACTATGAGAATGCTAAGTGTTTAGCAAAGCATCACACACAATTTCGTGTGTTGAATTTCGAAATTCCAGTGTCGTGGTGCCACTGGAAGTTCTCTCCACAAATATTGCACCGACGAAACTGTATCGACAAGAATGCCTCTTCAGCAGTGTAGCCGCTGACTTCTGACACACATCCCTAAGCTTTTCCTCAAGAGTGCATTGATTTACCTCTCTAAATTGATAAACTTTATTTTTTTTCGTTTTGCAATTTGATCCTTTACTACCGGTCGAAGGTAGAATATGGTGAGTCTTCATGCGCACAGTGGTGCTTAGTAGGCGCTAAACTTCGTCCTGCGCGCATATCTCCACTGTTACCGAACAATATACGAGTCACGTTCCTTTTCTTACACTCGTCCGGTGGCCACAGCTCGTAAATAAACGAAAGTCATTGTCGCGTCTAGGTGCTGCAGGCTGGTAGTAACGTGACAGCCAATGAAACACCCAAATAATGACGCGCGTGTCATTCTACCTACTGACCTCGTGACCCTACTAAACTTGATTTTGAAACAAGGTAACCGCAAGCCTTTTTGCGCCGTTCAAATGCACGTTCAGCGGAAGGGTATAAATGGTCGGTGCAAATTGAAGCGGCCACTGCAACTACGTACACCCACGACAGACGGTCGACGCGACGCGGACGTCCGTACCACATCCACGATTCGTGCATTTCTCCAGAGACGCTGATCTTCTTGCAAAGGTGAAGTCGCTGGTTCGGGGATGATTCCCTCTACGTGCACACGGGGCCACAGTCGCGTCTGTCATCTGTTTCGACACCTGACAGCTTGCAACAAAGTGTTGTGGCACGCCGGCCTTCAGCTCAGGGAAGAGTCTCGCAACAAGCTCGGAGACCTAAGCGTCCGGACGGTGCCGGGCGTTTGCCTCGGATACCCACATTGCGAATTGTGCACCCACAACGGAGAAGCAGCCCTGTCCCTCTTACGCTGGCTCCTCAAACGGCACTGGTGTATTGTCTCAGTGGCGGCAAACTACGGTGCCGCGAACAAAAGCCCGCTGGTCGAAGCCCTGCAAGCCTCGTCGAGACTCGAGAGGCTCACCCTATTCGGCAATGCAAGCGACCAAGTGGAAGTCTTCGAGCAGTCGCCCGGATGTTCAGTCGGCCATGCTTGTTCCGCCGAGCGAATGAAAATTCCCGCCCGCCTGTTGGAAAAAATTGGAGGACGCTTAAGCTTCGCCTTCAAGAGTGGGACGCGACAGCGTTCCCGTCGACCCGCCAAGGGGTATAAGACAATGCGCTACGGCACAGCAATCACTTACGATGCGCCCCGCATCGGACTTAGCGCCCACCTATCACGCGGTGAGCGTCGAGCAACGCAGCGTTCGCCGCGGCAACGAAACGTGCGCCTGAGCGAAAGAAACGAACCAAAGAACTCGGTGTCTCGGAGGGGAAACGATCTACGCCAGCCAAACGTCGTGATCGGCACGGGCAGAGAGATAGATAGTAATCTAAACCGGGAGCACGGCGAAGCGTCGTCAGGGGAGAGGGAGTCCCGCGACGCGCCTGGCAGCGGTCCCAATGCGCGCGCGGCGCGCCTCCTGTCGGGGCAGCGCCGTACATTGAGAGGAGGGGGTCTTCTGTGTTTGCCGCAAGATGGCTCTGCGTGTGCGGAAAGCGCAGAAGAAATGCAGCGGAAACGCACTTCGCAACTCGTGTAATTGTGACTTCTGTACGTTACATGTTCATAATTACCGATATACACCGCAGTATAACTTTCCACGGCTCGTTTCGAAGGCAACACCGCATTCACTAGAGGCGCGTTTGCACCGCTTGGAAGCATCGAACTCGTGGCTGATTGGTAGCGTCTCCGTCTCACACTCCGGAGACCTGGGTTCGATTCCCACCGGGCCAATCTTGGAAGTTGCTTTTTATTTATGAAGCGCCTGCCGTGATTTATCGCTCATGGTCAACGCCGCCGACGCCGACGCCGACGACACCGGCTTTTCTGCGACACGAGCTCCTTAACGCTATCGCGTTAAAAGGTGGCACCGAACTGGTCTCGCTGGACGTATCGGAGCTGAAATTAAGCGCTGACATGGGGAAGAAGCTCATCGATGCTCTTCTAAAAAATGACACCATCACTGAACTGACTGTCGGAGGCTGCTTCTTTGCTTCAGGCCCCCTCGAAGCCGCATCGGTGTGGTTCGCGGAATATCTGGTCAAGAAAAACGGGACGCTCCGGAAACTCAAACTGGTAGAACGCCAGCTCGTGTTCGCAACCGCGGCGTTGCAGACGCTGGCGCAAGGCATACGCACAATGACGACTTTGGAAAGTTTATCCGTGGAAGGCCAGGCCGCGAGCAAGGACTGCGCGCTGTTCTTGGAAACCGTAGCCCATAGCCCGTCTCTGCAAAGTGTGTGCTTGCTGCTCGAGCGAAGTGACGAGGACTTCCTTGATCCACAGGCGGATGAAAACGTCGACGCACTCGGCGTTCCTACTTGGGTGTTAGCGTTGCAGGAAAACAGCAAGCTGAAGCATTTAAAGCTTAGCTTAACGTGGTCCACCAGGGAAGACTGCTACCTCTTGCTCGAAGCACTTGAAAAGCAGTGCCGCCTTAAAATGTTGACATTGCAAACCGTTCCGCGCGATTGTGGTATCGAAGAAATTTGTCGCATAATACGGGATGGTGGCGTTGGCGAAAGGGTGCGCATCGGTAGCTATGCTTTTCTCCCCGAGGACGTTGAGATGGTTTCTGCGTGTGAGGCAGTGACAGCCGTCACTTTCCGTTCCTTTATCTTCCTAGCAGACGTGGCTGCTTTGAGAAACATGTTTAACGTCATCGCTACTTGCAACCACGTAACGTTGCTTCGCGTGTACCTTCATTTCTTCGATAACGACACGTTCGCATTGCTAGCTGCATACATTACGGGATCAACCTACATCAAGGCAATTCAGCTAATTGTCGAAATATTCGACTTTGGCGAAGACTGGGACGAAATTGAACAGGAGCACGACGAGTCCCTACGTCAGTCGCTATCTAACTTGTGTGAAGCGCTGTCTTTGAATCTGAGCATCAGCAATATCTATCTGGACTCCACGATCGAATTGCGCCGCGAAGATTGTCAGATGCTCGCCGACGCCGCTTTGAACAACCGGCAGCTTTACGAGCTCATTCTCCCAGCCGTCAGAGGCAGCTCTGTGCCTGTATTCCTGCGGCATCTGCTGTCGCGGTTAGCCGAGAACTACAACCTACTTCTCCTGGAGATTCCCTTCTGCCTGCAGCACAACGACGAGATGTGCGCTGCCCAGGATGTCGTGCGGCGTAACTGCGGCCTCGCACAGCGGGCGGCCCGGTTCGTGATGGGAGACCACGGCCCAGAATGCGCGCGCCCCTTCGAGCTCCTCTCGGAGGACCCGGTACTCGTCGAGAGTGTCCTGCGCAAGCTAGAGCAGGACCGGGACCCGGCGCAGGTGACCCGGAGTGAGAAGGCCGAAGCCGTGTCCAAGATCGAGAAAGCCCGCCAGCTTCTGCGCAATGCGGACTTACACACTTACATGAAGATGACGGGCGTCGTCCAGGAACGGGTCGAGTGCGAGGTCCAGGAAGACGGTAGCAAGCAGTTGGACAAGCTGAACGAATACTGCCTTCTGCACATTCGTCGGTACCTGAAGATAGCGGACGTCGTGGAAGCTTGAAGCTATCTGGACAAGGTCGCGTCCTCCGTGTGTCGCGCCTCTCCAACAGCATTCTGGATACTCGCTACAAAAGAGATGCTCCATTAAATATGTCGTGGGCATTTGCAAAGAGTGGCAAGTCTTCACGGTAATTGCGGCTACCCAGCGTAATTACAGTGCGACGAAGGATTCTAGCGAAGCGCAAACATGCCCTGGTGCCCGTCTGCGGATCGAGCTGAGACTCTTGGTGTTCGTGCCCTACAGTTTCCTTGATGGCAGCACACGTGAAGCCACTGCTGGATCGTTTAGTGGTAGCTTTACCTGTGGTTCATGTCCGAACTCGTTGTTGGAATATATTGACGCGAGCACTGCATGTACTTCTTTTGAGTTTTAGCAGTGACCACCTTTGAACGGCTAAATATTTTAAACGTTATCGCGTGGTGCAAAACACGTCTGCATGTTTCGGGACTTTATCGACTGGCGTAGCCGATTGTGTCTGTTGCTTTTGTCGTCGCCTAACCCTTTTTTCTGTGTTTATGCACGACGCGAATGTGTTGCACTTGCCGAAAGATGTGCGAGAGCCAGCATTACGCTATGACTGTCGACTGGTCATGTATGAAAGCCGATGCGCTGGACATGCTGATGAAATCTTTAACGACGGCTGACTGTGCTCGCCACTATCGTTGCAGTTTCAGTGCAACTTGCTTTTCTGGGAGCGAATTTGCACAATAAAGAGTTTTATGATTAAATATTTGCGGTACTGTGTTATTTGCCATCGCAACAAGCTGTCAATATCAAAATCGCACAAGTGTTCTATTTAGATGGCCGGTGAATGTATACGAATGCCGTTTTTAGAGCGCCGCTCTTAGACGACCGTTCCTGCACTTTGTGTTGGCGTCCTCGGCGTGATGGAGCGAACGAGCACAGCGAAGAAGGAGGGAACGCAGAGCGTACCGGGGGATGAAAGGCGGCAATGGCGAAGAGAGCGCAAGAAGGAAAGCGTAGTGCCGTGCAAGACGGGCTCTGCGGCGACGACCACTATGAGATGGCGCCAGGGTAACGCGCCGTCGTCTGTTCAGCGACAGAATATGGCGACTTCCTCAGCGGGTCGGCCCGGCATTGCACTACCTTCGGGAACGGCCCACGTATCGGGAGCGCTTAACGCCTGCTTCCCCTCCACCACGGATCGGTTACGTATTGCAATATCTTCGGGATTGACCTCGTAGAAAAAAGTGTGTACGCGCAGACTTGATCCGCCAGATCTTAGCCATAGATCGACACCTTATCTGTAAATATTGCCGCGAACCCCTGTCGGTTGAAAAGAGGTAAGAACAAACGAGATGAAACACCATGCTTGCGAAACCGTAACTCTGCAAGATGCTCGAATGTTCGTTTCATAAACTGTAAGTGTTAGAGCATGTGCAGCAGACACGCGTGATATAGAAGTTTACAAATTACGTGAAACCTCTTGCAATTCTTCTTACGGTTTTGCATAAATGCTACTCCCGCATTAGTGCTATACTTTTTGTCAGCTTTTGAATGCGAAAGAAACTGCGCAAGGACTTGGACATGTGAAGGGATCTTTTAGTACGCGATTGGAATCTATTAGCCTGTTTTTTTTTTTCATGTTCTTACTTTCTCGCGGACAACTTGCGCGCACTTCTGCAAGGCATGTTGAGATCGATCGGATAGTTATCATTGGTCGTGTACGTTTTTCAAATGCGGCTTTATGTTCTGCATAGCTTCCTGCTACAAGTATCATCCGCACTTAGCTTATCACGCAGCAATATCGTTGGTCGATAAATATCTATTGCGGGTTAAATGTCATTGCCCGTACAAACACAGAGCTTCAGGGATTGGCGCGGGCCTTCATTAGCCTGCACACGCAGCAGATGACCGTGCCGCGTAGTCGTTTCTCGATCGCATGCGCCCCAGGGCACAATAACACGGAGGATATATAGCTTGCTGTAATTACGTTTCGACGTGAAACGTCTTTAGCGAGCGTCAAGCCTGCTGAAACCCATGCGTGGAAAACACGGTAACAGTGGCATATTCGCGTCTAGCTTCGCAACCATACTATACCCATGTCCCTCTTTCTGTAGAGGAGTGAAGCCATTACTCGGCCCTGCCCAAGTGTCGCATGCGATAATGGTGGCGCTGTCGGCCCATGCATGACGCAATCGGAGGTAAATTTAGCCTCGCGCGCGGTGTTCAGAGAGGCGCATATCTGAGCAGGATACATTTTTCCATCCGAGCAGGAACGGTGGTGTCTGAGAGAGCTGAGCATGCCGCAGTAGGTATAACGCATTCAGCTCAAGCCGGCGTTCGTCGGGAGTTCCGCAAGGGTTACAAATGTGCAATTTGTTGTAGAAAAATTTCACGCGTGCTCGGCTACGTCCTCCCCCTCCATGCGTTCGACACATGCGGTTCAAGAATGGCGTGGACGTATTCGGGCAACAAGGCAGGGAGATATCCGAAACCTTCGACTACCGCGATTCGTGTTCGTATTCATGGCGAGTGCAAGCGCCGGTGATTGAAGCAAACGAGAGGGCACCACAACCCTCTGTAATGTGCGGCGCGGGCTCGGGCCGCTGCAGAAACCACGGGGGTCCCGGACTAGGGACTCCCCCCCCCCCCCCAGACTTTGTAAGGGCTGGGCCCTTAGGGCTCAGCTCACCCCTCTCCTGTAAATAGAAGACATAAAGTTTATCACCACCACCACTAGGCTCGAGCAGGGCAGGGAAGCCTCGGGCACCACCAGAAGGGAGCGAGGAGCCACGTTTTCTGCCTTCGTGCTCCTACACTCTCGCACGATTGCAAAAATTAGACCGCGAACACCCTCTCCATCTAGCTGTAACATAAGTTAGGCATGACTGACCTTTGAAATGGTTGAACAAGATGTAACTGATGGAACTTGTGTATTTGGTTACGCAAATTCTGTAGCCAAGTGACCATACACCATTCGCAGCCCGCACAGGATGTTTAACGTATCCCACAGCCCAGCGTAGCAAGTGGCCCAAGAGCTGAAGATAAAGAAAAAAAAAACAAATGAAAACCCCGAGTCAGTGAAAAGGAGGTCGCAGGCCTCGCTGGCCGCAAAGCCATAGTTTCTCTATGGCAAAGCTGTGGTGTTCTTTTTGTCCTTTATACTCCTTGCGTGTCATTCGGCCACGTTAAGTTTCTACCATGCAATAAAGCATGTTTCAAGTTCAGTCGGCCTCTTCGTTCACTGAAGCCCTAGAACACGACAATTTTATCTTATGTTTGTGTGGTGTAGTAGGGAAGGCCGTTTTTTATTTGTGCTGCTGATGAAAAAAATAAAATACGTTTTGAAAAATGAGTCAAACGCTATTTTTTTTCATGACAAACGTTATCACGAACTGTAACCCGGCCGCGCCGAGAACGCTGCCAGCCTTTGAAAACAAGCTAACGTACTTAGGACAAAATTCTGAGGAGTGATCTCGAGACCTTTAGGTTCTTGAAAAAGAGTATCTAACCGGTCTGCTATTTCGCAGACCAGGTCTCATCCTTGGACTTTAAACGAGCAATCCGACCACACAAGAAGAAAACCCGGCCAATTGTCTTCATAAATTCCGCGATGAACTTACTACAAATCATTCAGTAGGCTCTGATCAACGGTCTTCGGCGCCAGTAGGGCGTTAATTACCACTAATGGACAAGAGGCAATGTAATGACAAGGGTCAAAATAAACGTTCTAAATCACGGGATAAAATGGCCACACGCGACGTCGGCGTTGCGAAGCGATGTCACGTGATCCCACTTCCGACCCAAAAGTGACCTCCGCGCTGCTGCTGCTACCAGTTTCGGCCATCGCGCTCGGTACTTTTGGGTAATCCGCGGCAAGTGCAAGTCGGGTTGGGTCATAACTCGTCAAATATACTCACACTCGCCTAAGGCTTAATATGAATAAATATTGTGCGATTCTGTCAGAGAATTCAGAGTTCTGCCGGAAAGACGAAGCACCGATTGCGATAGGAAAATTAGTAGATAGTGGTACGAAGTGTAGGTAATAGTTTTATCAGCCGTGTGAACTTGTTAACATTCTCATACCAACTAAATTAACAGTGATAGAATATGTAAGCGTGACTCAACGAGGATGTAGAACGAAAGGGACATACGGAGACAGCGTTGTCTGCTGTTTTCTACGTCCTTGTTCAGTCGCGCTGACACATTCTATCACGGATTCAAAATAACTAGCCAGTCAGCGTGTTCTAACTGAATTGACCAGCACGGCGCCACGCGCGCACATGTAAACATGAACACACATCGCTCGATGACAGCGGAAACTGTCCGTGAAAACGCTGGAGCTTGGAATCGGGGCAGTAGTCGCGAGGCAATTGACCTCCGTGCATCTGTCGCTCCGATGCGTACGAAACGTCTTAAACACAGCGCATACGAAGCTACCGGGACGACGCGCACTCTGAAAACATCGTGGATCCGTTTGAAGACGAGTCCCGCACGGGCGCGCTCTTTAGCCACGTTTCTGACTGCTTTCAAGACATACGAGCACCGGCAACGCGTCCCTATGGCGTCCGCCAAAGGCGTCCACTACGGCGCCTGCGATTCCCGTGGCAACGCCGTGGTGAACGCCGCGGTTGTCTCCACTCTGTACTGAGCGGCTGGCGAGGAGAACGTCGAGGCATGGTAACAGCCGCCGTAGAAGAACGCCCTTCCACCCCGCCTCGCATGCCACAGGAGAAGGCACGCATCCGGGCCTCGTTCCTCGCTCTCCGCATGCGAGATTGAACTACACCACCTAGATAACACATGGCCTGTTTACTCCGATCCATGACGTCACGCTTCCTGGCCCCAAATTTCCATTGACAAGGCTGGCGTATTGAAAGCGCTGACATCAAAATCACTGTTGCCTAGTCGGAAGCGTCTCCATTAGACTCTATGGCAGTCGGGCTAGGTAGCATGACGTCATGGATCCGAGTGAAAAGGCCATGTGCTATCTAGGTGGTGTTGGATTGAACCGCTTTCGCCCGCTCACCCTCACATGCTTTCACTCATACGGAACCGCACGGCGACGGCGACGGGAGATATACGCCTGGAGTGTCATTGTAATTGCTATCGCAATAACAAAAATGTGGAACGCTTCACAGTTTTGCTTGTCATCTTTGCGCAGGGATCATGCAAATCTTCTTTGTATCGTTCCAATTTTTAGTATATGCACTTTGGAAGCGCACTTGCTAATCTTTCGTTCAACTATATATATCGCTATGATTTCGGTGGTACCAAAGCGGCAGCGAGAGTTCTTTAATATCGTAATATTTGAGGCCCTGATGGGAAATAAATCATAGAAAGTGCCATGTTTTACAGGTATTGGGATTCTTAGCAACCAACTGCTATACTGACGACAGTTCATTTCAATGAATAGGATTCGCATACCATATTATTTACCTGTACAACGAGGGAACTACGCCGGCTTCCGATTTCGGTGGCTCTGTTTGTTCCGCCCTCTCGTGGGCATCACTCGAGTTAACACACATGCCGCGTAAGTTCAAAGCGCGGTGCCAGAATTCCACGCAGAAACTACTCAGGGAGTTGTCTAAACTGTGCGTAAGCATTATGCCACTTGCTCACATCCACGCACCCCGGTGTGTCCATTCTGAATATTATGAATCTTCATCCAACCAGTATAAACCTTTTACAAACCTTAGTGGACCACATCCTACACTTATCAACTTTGTCTTCACCGCCACACTAACTTCCATGGTAAGATTCGGGTACGTCCCCGCGCCCCGCAACGTGTATCCAGTACGTCGGTAGAATTCACCGTTACGGTGCATTCTGCGAACACTACAAGTACCGACTCCACATACGCTACGCTACGTTCTTGCCTATTGCATCCCAGAGCAGTGTGAAGGCGCCCTTCGCCACGGCGCCTTTGAGGTCCGCCTGGCAATGATCCCATGGGCACCAACTTTCGCCGAAGACTACATATAAGGGGCCCGGACTGCCTCCCCTACTCCCTTTCTCTGTTAATAAACACGTTTGCATCGTCATCACGAGTGTTAACTCCAAAAGAAAGCCCGATGGTCATTGCGAACCCGATTGAAGTCTGGACGTCATCTCCCAGTCACAGGCGTACATTCTTCCATTCGACCTGGGGGACCCAGCTGGCCGTGTGGTTCACTGGATGGTGTTACCCTTAATGTGACGCGAGTTGCTATATTAACGAGCACACTCTTCTTTTAGCATCATCTTTTTTATCCTATTTCCTACTTTTCGACAGTGCCGACCAAGGTTCAGGAGTGAGCTTGTGGTGTAGACAGTAACGATGCAGTCAGCAAGCTTTCCTCTTTTACGGTCGAACACTCTCTTCTATTTACCGATATTTATGCTGGCTAAGCTGTTCTGTATGAGGGGCGTCACTCAGATGGCGAATAGCAAATGGCCGCATTCTGAAAAACTGAGTAAAGGCTTTTGTTGCGGTAGCATTGGTCAGCATCAAGGCACGTCAGCTGATACGAGCGTACAGCAGATATAGGAGCCGAATTCACAGAACTGTTGAGCCTGTAGATGGTTTTAATGAACATAGTTATAAACAAGGTATAAAAGAAACCGTGTGAAATTTGTGGCACGCAAATATTGACACTTGTCCGAAGTATCGCTGTCGCATCGTCAATAGTTTCGTCATTAAAACTAGTTTCCGTTATGTCGTCCAATATTTTGCCTACCGACATGCACGCCACTTTGCAACGGCAATCGACATTCCCCCAGCCTTTGATCTCAAGTTTCGTCTGCTGCTGAAGATTTAGTTTTTGTTTATCCACATGAGCATGCTAATTCCTCGCGTATCCGGCAGTCTCAACAAGAGTCAATTGTCCTCAAGTAATGTCCAATCCAAGTTTCCAATAATGCTGGCAATCCTGCATACCTACGTCGGTACAAACCTGCACAAGATGATGCGAACCACTATTTGTGCGAAGGAAACGTGCGTGTTTAATAAGTGCATATGCAAAGCTGCGTGTTTTTGATGCGATTGCCTCGCAGCAATGTCGGCATTTTACATTTAGGAGGCAGACTCAATGATTCTTCAACAGACGCCGATGGCAAGCAACCAATCAGCAGTCTACTGGAACACTCAAAAGTTCAGACTAGCGATTGTTAAAAAAAGAACAACCTTTATTACAACTTGTATAGGCTAGCTTTCACCATGCGTCATTATTTGCAGCTGGACATATCGCCTTGTCCGGAAGCCGCCGATGCAGCAGATGAAAGTTAGTGATAAGACATTAAAATCAGGTGTCTGTATCAACTCGCATCCGGTGCGTACATAGATAGTGAACTTATACGAGACGTCGCAAATAATGCTCCCTCTCTTTCTCCCTCCTCAGAAGGGCGGATTGAAAATAAGCTTCAAGAGCAAACGGTAAAGGACTACCCATGGTGTCGAGCCACAGCCTGCGACTCGAGTGCTAAGAAAGCTGTAAAATGAGAAGACTAAAATGTCTATGATGATACAGAATACCAAAAAATGAAATGGGATGGCTCGAACAAACAATGGCCGCGTGCATTCCACGTCCCGAAATCACACTTCGCCTCAAACTCATCTCTGGACACATTTGTTGCCTACGATATAAGTCAACGGGGGAGCGAGTGGCGATTGGTACCGTTTGCTACATACAAGTCACTCTGGCGAGGGCACGACACACTGAATCAGGAAGTGTAACCATTCGAGGCATAATTCAAGCACAATAGTATGTCGACCGCTCGTTATGGGGCTTTGTGAAGGTTCCATGAACACCAGCATTGGGGACATCGGGGAGCAGACTCCAAAACGATCGTTAGGCGAAGGTGCTACACAAAGAATGACTTGGCGAACTCCCTTCAGGGTTCCAATACGTCGGCTACCTTCAGGTACCGGCGAATGTGAATCCAGCAGTCGTAGTTCAACTGGTCCAGCTGCATGCCGCCGTCGTGCCGTGCATTGCACTCGACGCGTTTCTTGACCACGCCGGTCACGCGCATGTAGTCGTGGACGTCGCTATGGGCCAGCCACTGCCGGACGCCACTGACCATGGCCGCAGATTCGGCCTCCCCTCCTAGAGACGCCCTGGCTCGAACGTTGTCAACGAGTACCGGGTGCTCCGAGAGGATCACGAAGGCCCGCGCACAGTAGGGGTCGTGGTCTCCCAACACGAATCTGGTCGCTCGTTCCACGAGACTGCAGTTACGTCGCACGATGTCTTGGGCAACGAACATCTCGGCGTTGACAGGTGGGCAATCGTTTATTTCGAGGCGAAGCAGGTTGTACCTCTGGGCCAGACGGGGCATTAGACGTCCCAGGAAGGCCACGCAGAAGATTTCGCCGAAGTCCTTGAAAGAGAGCTCGTGAAGACGGGGATTCGTGGCGGCACGGGCGAGCACCGGGTAGACATCATCGTCCAACTCCACTGTTGACTCCAGCACGATCTTGGCGATGCCGAGGTTCGAAGAGAAGGCGTCGCACAAGTCATACATAGAATAACGTAGAAACATGTTGCCGCCGACACTGATCTCAATTGCTTTCAACGCGGGCGCGTTTCTTATGTAAGTCAAAAGTGACGAATAAATGCCGCGGTGGAAGAAGTTGAGAAACACGGTGAGCGATGTGATGTGGCTGCAAGTAGCCAGTACTTCGAAGGCGCTTAGAAGGTCGCTCGTGCCGCGAAGGTATCCGTAACTGAGAATGACGGCCGTCACTTCGCGACAGTCCGAAAGCTTCGGAAGATCTCGAGTTCCAACGCGATGGTCGCCGATGCAGACCCTGTGGGCGAGTTCGCATTCCCGTATCGTGCCGCAGACTTGCCGCAGGCCACCGTCATGGGGAAGACTGTGCAAGGTCAATTTCTGGATGGAGCGGTTGTGCTTCAGTGCTCGCAGTAAGATGCAACAGTCTTCGGTTGTGGACCACAAGATGTCCAGGACCAGCTCCTCCAGAGTTGTGTTTCTCTGCAACGCCGATGTCCAAGCGCGAGCATTGACCGCGCGCGCGCGTTCTAGTGGGTGGTGATTAATCAGTCCATCGCCGAAGCCCGTGAATCGCAGGGTCAACGTGCGGAGACTACGACTCTCGGCAATCACTCTCGTGAAGAGCCCACAGTCTCGGCTTCCGACATAAAACTCTGCCGCGAACTCGTGCAGCGTTGTCATTGCGGAGATGGCCTGCACGAGGATGGGCCATCCTGGTGCGGTATCGAAGTAGACCGCGCTCAGAGTGAGTTTACGAAGCGTCGCGTCTTCCATGGTCAGATACTGCACAAACCGCTCTGACGGTCGGTTCCGGGGGCCACACGAAAAGACGCAGGCTCCGACGGCGAGTTCCGTGATCGTGCTGTTATCGATGAGCGCATCGATGAGCTTCCCGGCCGTGGGACGGCTCATTCTCGTTGCCGCCACGTCCAACGACGTGAGTGCGGCACCGTCTCGCGTGAGCAGGCAATTGGGGATCGCCATTCTCTCACCGCAATGGCCGCCGACATGCTGGCACGCGAATTCGCCAGCGTAGTGCAAGGACCTGAATCTGTCGGTGCACGGGTTGCGGATTGCCGGCTCGTCTCTCACGATTCCGGAGACTCTGAGTCGTCTCAGACTCGACGAAGACGCCAGGATTGCGTCCAGCGGACCTGCGTTTGCCACTGAGTAGTGCAGCTCTGCAGACACAATGCACCGGTGCTCAGCGATCAGGCGGCACAGGAGGAAGATGGCCACCCGCTCAGTGTGGCTCGGTAATCGGCGGCGAATGGTTGGCACAATCACGACGCTCACTTCTCCGAGCTCGTCTCCCTTGTCTTCTGTGAGCTGAAGACCCGCGTGCCACAGGACTTCATTGTAGGCTGTCAGGTGTCGCAGCAGCTGACAGACGCGGTTCTGGCCTCGCGTGCAGTTCAGACGAACCAGCTCGCCAGAAGCGAACTCGCCCTCCATTGGGAAATCCACCTTTCAGGCAGAGCAGTCGAAGTGATCACCGCGGTGCCGACGGGGCCACTGCGGTCCCTGTCTCTCGTGGGAACAGGTGTCTGCGATGGTCACTCAAATGCCGGCTGCTTTTCACACGCACGTTGTGCGTAGCCCAATCTTCAACCAATCACAAGACGCATAGGTAGCAAGAGCGTTAAAACATCGACATTGTCAGGGAGGATGGGAGGGGTAGCTCGACAAGCAATCTTGACTGACAATGCAGACCGCCGAGCACACACTTAATCGCAATGACGGCAAACCCTCCCCACGTGTACGCATGTCGCTTACGTCACATCCTAAAGTAATCTCTAGCGTTAACAACGTCTCGCCTTTCGGAACAAACTACGAGATTCCTTTCTTTTCTATGGTTTCATGTTTCTTTTCGTTTTTGCGCGGCCGCCACAGTTCCTATGCGCAGAACGCGAATTTTCGAGTCGATACTTCAACGCCATGCCAAAAATTTTGCCATCGCGAAATTCAACCGCGAGAACGACATACGGTATCAACTTGTCTTGTTTTTCTAGTTTCACTCAGTACTTAAAATAAAATTTAAAAATTTAGCTTATAAGTGCTAGCTGATATTCGTCGTTATGCATTTATTGCACCCTTTACTGTGCCGACGCCACGGGATCCACACAAATGACTCGTAAGCAGTGTAACCATCCACTTCTGATAGGTATCGCTCGTCTTTTCTTCAAGAGCAGGTAGATTTATCTTCCTAAATTGATAAACTTTTCTTTACTTTAACATTTTGAACCGTCACTCTCTATCGAAAGAAGAATAATCTGCGCATGCATGTACATACACGATGGCGTTTTGCGTCCCCTGAATGGTCCTGAACGCATATGTGCACAATTACCGCACAATATGCGAGCCACGTTCCTTTTTTTTCTCTTTTTTGCGGTTGACACAACTCGTAACTCAACGGCAATTATTACCGCGTATCGATGATGCAAGCCGGCAGTCACCTGACAGCCAATAAAACACGCAAAGAGTGACACGTGGAATCACTCTAGCGCGTAACCCCGTATACCTACTAAATTTCACGACGTATCAACAGCTTAACCGCATGCCTTTCTTGTGCTTCAAATTCACGTTCAGCGCCGGTGCGTGAATGAGCGGCGGAAATATAAAGCGGTCATTGCAAATTCACCAACGATAGACGGTCAACACAACGCGCACGTCGGTACCAGCTCAAGAATTCCTGCCATCCACCAGAGATCCTAATCTTCTTGCAAAGGTGAAGTCGCTGCTTCTGGGATGATTCTCTCTTCGTGCACACGGGACCACAATCGCGTCCGTGATCGGTTGCGACACCTGACAGCCTGCGACAAAGTGTTGTGGCACGCGGTCCTTCAGCTCAGAGAAAATTCTAGCAACGACGTCGCTGACCTAAGCAAAGAGTGATATTGCCAGGCGTTTGCCTCCGATTCCCACATTGCAAATTGTGTACCCGCAACGAAAAAAGAACCATGTCCCTCTTACGCTAACTCCTCAAACGGCACCGATGTATTAGAGACGTTTAGCGTGTCCGGTATTCGGGCAAGCGCGGGCGGTTTTCCGGTTTAGCGGGGGCGTCAAGGTGAGCGGCAAGATCGGTGGCGCCAGCTGGTGGCGCAAAGCTCAATCACACAAACACAGAGCTAATTACTATGTTCTGCTTAGCTGCTGGCGTAAATTTTCGACAGTGGCGTAATCGTGTTCACCATTACGCCGCTGCCAAAAATTTGCATGAGTGGCGAAGCAGGATATGGTGAGTTACTGCAGTTTTAGCTCTGCGTTTGTCTGGTTGAGCTCTACAACACCAGGCGGCTTCACCGCTCACGTTTACGCCCCGACCATCCGGTAATCCGCCCAAACCGCTCCCGTTTACCGGAATAGCGTACAAGCTAAAAGTCTCTATTGTCTCTGTGGCGGCGAACTACCGGGGTGCGAACACAAGCGGGCTGGTCAAAGCCCTGCCATCCTCGTCGAGACTAGGGGGGGGGGGGACGTCACCCTGCTCGGCAACGCAAACGACCGTCTGGAAGTTGGCCGACTCCGGCCAACTGCTCGAAGACTTCCAGATGGACTTCCAGACGGGCATTCTGGATAATCCCTACCAAATATATGCTGCAGGAAATATATTATGGTGACAGTCTCAAAGAGTGGCAAGTCTTCACTGTAATTACGGCAATCTCGCGTAATTCCATTACGCTGAAGCATTCTAGCGAACTAGGAAAAAATGGAAAGGAATAGTTCTGTGCGAACAACAGTAAGTGCATGTCGTTGGAAGTCTTGTTCAGAAACCGCCAATAGTTTTTCTTGAAGGCTGTACGAGCGCTCGTGACAATGGACATTCATCTGCGACTGGCTCTGTGAATGACTGAAACTTTATTATTTTTCTGCTCTCTCCTTCTTACCTATTCTTCCCCTTTTCCTTTGCCGAAGTGTAGGGCAGCCAGCCGGGTACGTCCTCGGTTAACTTCCCTACTTTCACTTTTCGTTTCTAGCTCTTTACCACTCTCTTAGGCTCTCAATTTTCTTTCAAGTTTCTTTACTAGCTGGTGTATTTCTTCAATTATTCTAAATCACTTGTGCTATCTTTCCCGCAGCGACATTTCAAGATGACTCTAAGACACCCTGAGCTCCTGCGAAACTTCTTCAAGGCAGCAAAATTTTCCTTCGCCTTGTGTCACCTGAACCTTTCTTAAAATCTGTTCTGACTCATGTCTCGTCTTATTGACAGAATCATAGTGGCGGCATCGGGGCGATTTTCTTGCAGCATCATGGCCTGCTGGAGGAACCAGCCAATGTGCAGTCCCTGAGCGAAAGACGAGGCAGAAGCCGCAATCCGAGCCGGAGTCAGGAAACTTCGAGGGCAAGCCCGAGTTCGTGCGTCTCGCTGGAGTCGTGCAGGAAAGAGTCACGTGTCATCCCCGGGAGGACAGGTTGCAAAGAGCTCGACGACTTCAACGAGCGCTGCTGGATCGCACTCAGGTTACTTCACGTCCACCACGTTACCTCGGGAGCGGTAACGTGGAGGACGCGCGCGACAATCTACGCACCACCGAAAAAAAAATTTCCCAGATATGTGAATGTGTTCGTCATTATTTGCAGGAGTCAACCACGACATAAGCGCAAGGACCCGGAAGCCGATACAAAAAACAAACAAACGATTTGTGATCCGAACAAGAAAACAATGCAGACGACCCGTTAATACATGAAGAATACGGTGGTTCCGGTGTCGTATACTCGTGTCGTAGTCTCGTTCGTTTATCGTCGCATGAGTCGTGAATGAAGTTGCTTCGACTAGAATTAAGACACGGGCAGTCCACATCCACGAAAGGCATGGCGCTTGCGCAAAGCGTACTTCTCAAGGAAAGCGGCGATTTGCCAGTAGACACGACGTCTAGAATTGTGCCACGGCCACAGCCAGTGCTGAAGAACGATTAAACTCCGGCAGTGCCGGCAGGGGCTGTTCGAGCGGCGCCCTTGTTATGGCCATCGCAATATTACACCGAGGCCAGCCTGCGCCGACGTATAAGCTCGATCAAGACCTCATTCGAGCAAAATCTGTTTCGACACTAAATCAAGCAGACAGAAGAAAAATGAACTGGAGTTATCAGACGTTTTCTTTTCTTTCTTTTCCTTATTTGGAATGCTTTAGTCTTGCACATATAAAAAAAATTACCGACGATTACGTTACTTCCTAATGCGAAGTTTGAGCGCAGCAAATAAGCTGTTTCACCTTTTCGATAGATTGAGACAAAGAAATCGAGCAACACATGTATGCGCTATCACAGAATTTTTTTTTTATTTTTCACACGTATTCCTTTAACAAAGACTCCACTAACAGTTCTTGACAGTCATGAAGGAAGCTTTGTGGTCGGAGAAATAGACTGATATATGTTCGACTTGGTACACCAATGCTTGATTCTCAAAGACGAGATCTATACAAGTGCCTCGCGAGGTTGTCACAGCCGTGGGACGCGTTACGAGCGAGAGGAACGGGATGTTCTCTCGCATAAGTGTTAGCCGGAGATTCTCACGGCACGTATCCGGAAGCGGTTTCACGTCATTTTGGAACCAGAGCCGATCACACACTGAACACAAACTTCCAAACGGATTGTCTGTAAACTGTCGCCGGAAAGCATTTGTTGCAACCTGACTGTTTGCGAGCCTTTGTTTGCGTTTGGCCTCGGCCTCGGCCGCGCGAACGGTAGAGTCTTCTCTGCGACGGCGATGAGCTTCTGCTTCAGCCTCGCTTACTGCTGGTTGCTCTCGACGGCGGCGATGAGCCTCCGCTTCGGCGGTGCGAGCGGCAGGGTCTTCTCGGCGGCGGCGATGAGCTTCTGCTTCAGCCTCGCTTACTGCTGGTTGCTCTCGACGGCGGCGATGAGCCTCCGCTTCGGCGGCGCGAACGGCAGGGTCTTCTCGGCGGCGGCGCTTAGCCTCTGCTTCGGCGACGCGTACTCCTGGATCATCTCGACGGCGGCGACGGTAAGCTTCTGCTTCGGCGGCACGCACCTCTGGATTCTGACGGCGACGGCGCTGGGCCTCTGCTCTGGCAGCTCGTTCAGCAGCAGCAGCAGCAGCAGCAGCAGCAGCAGCAGCAGCAGCAGCAGCAGCAGCAGCAGCAGCAGCAGCAGACGGAGGACTTCCATCGGTCGTCTCGCTCAGGGCTCAGAAAGAACTGGCAGATAATTTCGCAGTGGCGAACGGCAGCGGCAATTTCGGCTCGGGCGGTGCACATATACAGATCCGCCGCCACCGATCTGGCTCTCTGATTGCCACCGCACAGGGCGAACGGCAGCGGCAATTTCGGCTCGGGCGGTGCACATATACAGATCCGCCGCCACCGATCTGGCTCTCTGATTGCCACCGCACAGGGGTTGCATTGGAGGAGGAGCGAAGAAAGGAATTAAGTTCGAGCCGGCGCTTTGACAACCGGAGACTCGCAGGAAGAGGGGGAGGGGGGCGGCGTGTACACCCAGCGGCAAACGATGGGGGCAGAAGCGCGCGCAGCAAGCGGACAACACGATAAAGGGAGGAGGGAAGAGATAGCAGCGACTGACTGATGCCGCTGGCGCCGATAGTGAGTCAACCCCAGCTGCGGAGTTGGTTTCAGGGACAACGCCGCCGATGCCGACACAAACAATATGATACCCTCGCTTCCGCAGCGCTAAGAACCAGGTCTAGCCGTGGGAAGGTGGTCACGTATTCGTCGACGTGCCGGGGCCTACGTGAAATAACCGGCGCGTCGGCAACTGAAGAGCACCCTATCCGCCACACAAGAAAAGGGGGGGGGACCCTTTCCTCCTCTTTCTGCATGGCGGCGACGGTGTTCTTTGCAGTCACGTTATCTTGACTCTCTAGCGGCGTCAGCGGCATCCAGTGGTATCAGTCGGTCGCTGCTAGCGCTGGGGGGATGAAAGGGGGGCGGAGCTGGTTACGAGGCCGACGACAACGCCGACGACGACGCGAAACCCAGGAACGGACGCCAAAGAGCTGCGCTCTAAAATACGTCGCACGTAAGCTTGCGACGTGAGTATACGTGACGTTTAGCTCTCATGCGCGCATGTTGTCAATCTTCTGGTTCCGCCTTTTTTACTGCAACGTATTGTGGCATTATTTTGTTAGGGATAAGCTTTTCTTGGGGGGGAAGTACTTGCCCTGTTTGAAGAAAAAGTTTTATTAGGTATGGAAAAGAAAACTGTTCTGTAGGCTATTGAAGGCGCTTGCCAATGTGGGTATGTGTTGAGTACACTTCCTTGTTTTCTTCTTTTCGCGTCCAACCATGCGGTTTCTATTCAGGTGTGCGGTAAACGAGAGTTTTGGAAACGGTGGCAGGGATTAAGATGATTGCATGGAATCCCCTGTCCTGGTCATCCCCTCAATGTGGGCTGCATTTGGTTTCACTTTGAACCTACCGACGAAACAGTCATCACCATCCCAAAGTAGCAGCATTTGTCCGTTGCATTAGGGTTTACTTTAACATTTTTCTTTTCCCACTTGTATTATTTAGGATCAAGCTGGCGGCAAAAAGAAAAATAATGTTGTGCTGTTTCGATGGCGAACGTTTGGCAAAACCTCTACACTCTACACTGCCCTCTACACTGGAAATTCGGCCACCTACGCCCTTCGAAGTAGGGCGAGCCGTTTACCTAAGGAGAGTCCACGTTTCAGCATTGAACAGCAGCACTGGCCATATAAGATCGTCCATCGCTTGCTTCAAGTCAGTGGGTGCGCACGCACACAAAGACACCAGTGTATCACTAGACCAGATTCTTCACGCGCGTATAGGTTTACACTCTTAGGCAAAGTTACACCCTTTGGCTTGCCTCTTCTGCCACACAACGATAATCGTCATCAGCCTTGATGCGTTTCCTTTCTTTAACGCTGCGAGCCCGGTACTTTCCAGTAACGAACTGCACGCGCGTTATCAGCATAGAACAGTTAACACCCTTTGGAGTGCCCCTTCTGATAATGCGCGTGCCTTTCGTTACTGGAAAGTTCCGGGCTCGCAGCGTTAAAGAAAGGAAACGCATCAAGGCAGACAACGATTATTGTTGTGTGGCAGAAGGGGCAAGCCAAAGGGTGTAACTTTGCCTAAGAGTGTATACCGTGCAGCCGTGGACTGACGTGCATGCATCTTGACCTGCAGTAGATTATAGGTCCATTTGATCCACCTGCACTTTCTGAACAAGACATAGCACTAGTCACTGCTAGAGCCCGATGGAACGGGTTCAGCCTTATCCATATAACACCTAATTAACCAGTTCAACATGCCGGCACCTGCACCGCTACCGCACGTGAATCACGCAGTTCAGTCTTCGTGGAGGACAGCTGTTCGCTGCGCTCGCCAGAGGGGGCAGTCTTCGTGCAGCCTGTACCATGCCGGTTCAGCATGAGTTCGGGCAGTGAAGGTTGCTCGTTGCCGCTCGCGACATACCGTGAGACCGAGCGGCAGTGGATGTAGCGCATTGAAGGTCAAACTTTCACGGCTGTAAAGGCTATCCCTGGAGTAGGGGTTGTCTGGAAGGCGTTATTGGAAGATGATGATGGAATGACATTACACCAGTAGTGCGCGTCGTACGGAGGTGAACGGGCGCGTCAGGGTCCCAACACGTCGGCTACAGTCAGGTACCGGCGAATGTGCAGCCAGCACTCGTGGTTCAGTTTGTCGAACTGCGTGACGCCGTCCTCTCGTGCGTGGCACACGACTCGTCTCTGGACGACGCCGATCAACCGCATGAATTCGTGCACGTCGGTGAGGCACGGGCGCCGCAGGGCTGCTCGGATCAAGGCCACGGCTGCGGCTTCGTCGCTCAGTGCCGCCCTGCGTCGAACATTGTCCACGAGCTTCGGGTGCTCCGAAACGAGCTCCACGGCGCATGCGCAGTAGGGATCCTGGTCTCCCAACACAAACCTGGTCGCTCGCTCAACGAGGCTG